>NC_137354.1:7898153-8458153 GCF_965287045.1 Carcharhinus amblyrhynchos
CTCCTGCAGCCCAAAGATGTGCGGGTTAGGTGGATTGGCCATGCAAAATTGCCTGTTAGTGTCAGGGGGACTAGCTAGGGAATGGAGATAGGGCCTGGGTGGGAGTAGGGTTGGTGCAGACTGGATGGGCCAAATGCCCTCCTTCTGCACTGTATGATGCTATGACACAGCCAAATCAAAGATGGTATTTTTTCAATTCAGAAATACCTGAATGCAACCCAGTCAGACCCTTCAAACTCGAGGTGTGCTAATTGAAGGCGAGGAGCAAAAGGCGACAATTCTCCTTCTCCGGGCAACACTTTAATTTAGTCTTCCATTAGCTGTCGTGTGCTTGGTGTCCTGAAATCAGGAAGATGCTCCATAAATGAGGTCTTTCGTTTCTCCCAAAGTGCTTCCTCTGTGACAAGGACAAAACGTTCTTATTTAGGTAATCAGGCCCCATCTATGGTAAGAGAGGGAGACCAAGTTAACATTTCAAGTGTGTGGTCGCCATAAACCTGAAGATCAACACCTCACCTTTCAATCATAGAGGTTTACAGCATAGAAACAGGCCCTTCGGTCCAACTTGTCCATTCTGCCAGTCTTCACCACCAAACTAGTCCCAATTGCCCACATTTGGCCCATATCCCTCTGTCCCCATCTTACCCATGTAACTGTCTAAATGTTTTTTAAAAGGCAAAATTGTACCCGCCTCTACTACTGCCTCTGGCAGCTCATTCCAGACACTCACCCCCTCAATTGGGTTAGTGCAAGGTAACACAAACAGGAAGCTTTAAATCACTTCAGAATGTGAAGTTTGCACATTCTCTCCCATGTCTGGGTGGGTTTCCTCTGTTTGCTCCGGTTTCCTACCACACCCCAAAGATGTGAGGGTTAGTTGATTGGTCATGCTAAATTAACCCTTGGTGTCAGAGGTATTAGAAGAGTAAATACTTGGGCTTACGAGGTTAGAGCTTGGGTGGGATTGTTGTTGGTGCAGGCTTGATGGGCTGAATGGCATCCTTCTGCACTGTAGGGATTCACATGGCTGCCTAGGAATCTCTCACACTCTAACCAACAGCCATTGGTGTGTGTTGGAGGAACTTACACACAACCTAATTTTGTCCGGATTGTGAACGCACCTTCCTTGGCCATCGGATCTTGGAGTGAGACTCAAACCTAGAGCTTCTAGATCAGAGGAGGGACGTTACCCACTGTGCCACGAGACCATCCCTTCATTGAAACCAGCAGGCATGGACAAGTATATATGTAATGCCCTCAACAAGGCCCATGAGGCTGGGCTCATGGAGTATGAGCTCCCTGACTGAAGAAAGCTCAATCAGGGAGCTCATACTCTAATAGCACAAACTGCTGGGTTTCATTGAAATCATGATAATACATGTGCCAAAAGGGTATTTGGATAGATTGCAAAAATGTATTTCATGAATTTGCCATTAAGGTAGCACACTAAAGATAAGCATTCAAAAATCATATCACTTAAAGTTTATTTCTTAGCCACAAGTAGGCTTACATTAACACTGCAATGAAATTACTGTGAAAATCCTCTAGTCACCACACTCCATTCGGGTACACTGTGGGAGAATTTAGCACGGCCAATGCACCTAACCTGCACAGCTTTCAGACTGTAGGGGGAAACCGGAGCACAGAAGAAACCCACGCAGACACAAGGACATTGTGCAGACTCCATGCGCAATCACCAAAGCCGGGAATTGAACCCGGGTCCCTGGCACTGTGAGGGAGCAGTGCTAACCACTGTGCCACCCTTAGATTAGTGATCGATTTATAAAAAGCTGGCTGAGGGTAAATCAGGATGTAATCAAATGTCTTTCTTTGCCCGTCTTGTGCTTGTGTAGGTGCCGTTGGCTTGACCTTACCTCCTCGTGGCGTGAATGCCAACAGTTGACGATGTCAGCTCATGTACTGGAAGTCTGGGCAATTTTTCTGGTGATCCTGGCTACCATCATTGCAATGAGCTGTCTAATCTTCCTGCCTCCAGCTGTTGTACTAATCTGGAGGATGAAGCATACCCCCGATATCTCACTGGTGGGAGCAACATGAAGCCGGATGCACAGAGGCCCTTGTGCAACAAACTTTACATTAATGGCTTGACTCAAATCTATCATTCCCATGTCCAGGTTTAGCACTCCGAACTGTAAAATGCTAACCTCTTAAATCTGAAGGATTTTCCTCCTGGCAACATCTCTCTTGTTGCAAATCTCAGGGAGACTCCTGCTGCTGAGTCAATCTTTTAATCTTCTTGGAAGAAGCAGGAGATTTGAGATAAACCCTGTCTCACCTTTATCTATAAAGTTTAGTTATTAGTCACAGGTAAGGCTTACATTAACACTGCAATTAAGTTACTGTAAAATTCCCCAAGTCACCACACTCCAACACCTGTTCGGGAACACTGAGGGAGAATTTAGCACAGCCAATGCACCTAACCAGCATGTCTTCCAGACTGTGGGAGGAAACCAGAGCACCCAGAGGAAACCCACACAGTCACAAGGAGAACGTGCAAGCTCCACACAGACAGTGACCCAAGCTGGGAATCGAACCTGGGGCCCTGGGATGTGAGGCAGCAGTGCTAACCACTGAGATGCTCATTGCCGCCGTGCTACCCATACTTCCAACTAGAATAGAGCAGCAGAATGTGGGGGGGGGGATCCCTGAAATGATTTAAGGAATAGTTAGCTCTGATAATGTAGATTCTTCCTGGATGACTGTGCTTTTTATATATTCATTCATGGGATGTGAGATTATATATTCATTCATGGGATTTAACCGGCATTTATTGCCCATCCCTTGAGAAAATGGTGGTTCCATCTCAGAGATGGAGCATTTCTCTGCCATTTCAGAATCCCCATTCCACTTTTTACAAGTTACAAGGCGTACAATGCAGTTTTGAGACTACCAGCAAATACAGTCAGCTAATCTCACTCTATAAACTGTATAAAATGTGTAGTTTCACTCTGAATCTGTTAATCAAACTCGAGTACATGGTCTTGTGCATATTGAGGCACTCCTTTAATACAAATATGGTCCCACCAACAATGTTATCGAGATGGTCCATTAATGCAAGATATTGTCATTTTGTATGAATCACCCCCTTTGACTTGTGTGTGTGCTCATTTTCAACCTAGTGCTCTGCATGACAGTAAATATACTCAACCACAGTACAAACATTGATAGGAAGATAAATGTCAAGATACACTTTAATGATGGGAAAAAGGATTGTGGCACCATCTGGTGTCAAACTAAACAACACACACACTCAGGCACACCAAGCCACACATACAGGTGAAGGGGCTTTTGGAACCCTAGCGAAAGCCCCTCTGACAGCAGTCACAATCTCCCATGTCAGTTCAGCTGTCCTGCAGCGGGGGAGTGGGTTGGGGAAGGCAAATGGGAAGAGGTCCATTGGGTTGGTGAGGATAGCACTGAGCTCAGTGTAATCCTGTAATGTCAGGTGCTAAATAAATGCAGGAAACTGAAGTTTAAAGATAATTTATTCGAGTCACAAGTAGGCTTACATTAACACTGCTGCAAAGTTACTGTGAAAATCCCCTAGTCCGTTGCTTGTTTGGGTACACTGAGGGAGAATTTAGCATGGCCAATACATCTAACCAGCACATCTTTCAGACTGTGGGAGGAAACCCACACAGACATGGGCAGAATGTGCAGACTCCACACAGACAGTGACCCAAGTTGGGAATCGAACCTGGGCCCCTGGCGCTGTGCGGCAGCAGTACTAAACACTGTGCCACCGTGACGAATCCAGGTGTGCACTTCTGAGCAGCAAATAAATTAGTGAGCAAGACACCATCCTTGGGCACTAGGGTTCCAATATTAGCATTCACACAAGATACCCACATCTACTGTTTTAGCATTTGTTGGTAAAATAGTGAGAAGAAATGAGTGTTTGTTGATCACTGGGAGTGCTTTATTTCCTTGATTATGAACAATGTTTATTCTGCATATATTCTTGGAAAGTCCTGTTACCTGTTCTGTGTACGTGCAAAGAGCTTCCTATAAGATTAGCCAGATTGTGATCTGCTCTGGGTACCATACTTTGGGAAGGATGTGAAGGCATTACACAGGGTGGAGAGAAGATTCACAAGAATGGTTCCAGGGATGAGAGATTCAGTTATGAAGATAGTTTGGAGACATTGGGACTCTTTTCCTTGGGGAAGAGGAGATTCGATGGAGGTTTCTTCTTTATAGGTGTCCAGAGTCATGAGAGGTCTGGACAGATGGGAAGAAACTGTTCCCACTCGGGGATAGTTCGAAAACACCAGGACAAAGAGTTAAAATAATTGGCAAAAGAAGCAATAGCAACACCAAGACAAACTTTTTTGACAGCGAGTTGTTAAAATCTGGAAAACACTGCCTGAGGGTATCAGAGGTGGACTCAATCGAAGTGTTGAGAAGTCAATTAGACTGTAATCTGAGAAGGTTGAGTGTGGACCATTGCAGGGAGAAGGTAGGGGAGTGGCATTAAGTTAATAGCTTAGAGAGCTAGTACTGAGACGATGGGCTGCATGGCCTCCTGCAACAATTCTGTATCCAGCTAAGATAATGTATCTGCAGATAGTCAGTGATGTCTTTCGACAATAGTTGATAATAGCTGTTCAACCTTCCACGCAAGGCTCCTGGAGGACTGATAGTGAAAGACTAACAGCAAGTCAGGGCCTTCACAGAAGGGGGCAGGTAACCAAAGGTGTTTGCTCTCAGCAATGTATCCCTACTCCTCCTCACTCTACAGAAATCTTTCAATCAGCCATTGCATTGAGCCATGGAAGAATTGACCAGGGTAGGCGCAGAAGACAAATTTAATGGACGGATCCTCAAAAAGGTGCCAGGCATCTGCGCTCCCCCATATCAGCCTTCATCACGTCCATTTTAAGGGCATACTGACGGAACATGGTTCAATTTCTAACCTCCGACCTCTAATATGGAGCCAAGTGCCACAAGGAATAATCACCTTTGACATTGAGACATCATTCAATCATGGAGTTGGTCACTAGACATCAAAGCACAGGACGGTAGGGTGAGATAACTGATGGGATTGGCCGCTATCAACTCCATCAGTGCTGTATCACATGACTACCAGGATTCTAGGGAGCTAAATAAATGGACTCTTGTTTTTTTTATCTGGAATCTTGCTCCGATGACAGGACACAGCCTGAAGCAAATGTTTTGTCCTAACCTTGTACCAAGTTTTATTTCCTTCGAGTGATAATTTGTGTGCGGAGCAGGAATTTATGTATGCCACTCTCTGGCAAGTCAATAAATCTGTTTTACTATCTGCTTCATGCTCCATTGATTTCAATTCTACAGCTATACAGGAAGATCACAGCACCTCACTTCACTGAGAGGCAGATTCGATTCGAGCACAATATTGCAGTAAAGTACTGTGCTTGGTTGACAAGTTGGCAGTATTACTATACAGAGCATTATCAAAATTTAATGCTTTCCTTCCGAGTGAACACATCAGATATGCACGTACGACTTCAACAACATCCAAAAGCACCCAGGATAATGGCTAACCAGGAAATTGCTATCACACAGTTTGGTCATGGGATTGTATTTTCATGATTTAGATTGTTTTCAGAGGTCGAAACTGATGCAAGTTATCACCGGCAGGGCACCCACTTCAATCTTCCAGGAAGCAGTGGCATCCACTAGCAATCCAGAGACCCGGCGGTGTTGCTCTGAGGACCCGGGTTTGAATCCCACTGCAGCAGATGATGAAATTTGAATTGAATAGAAATCTGGAATAAAAAATCTAATTATGTCGATTGTCAGAAAAACCCATCTTGTTCACTAATGTCCTTTAGGGGAGGAAATGTTTAAGTTTTTCAAGTTTAAGTTTTTTTAAAAGTTTTAAGCTTAGTTTTTTTTTCAGTGTCACAAGTAGCCTCACATTAACACTGCAATGAAGTTACTGTGAAGATCCCCTAGTTGCCACTCTCCGTCACCTGTTCAGGTACGCTTAGGCAGAATTTGGGCCCATCAAATCTGCACCAACCACAATCCTACCTAGGGCAGCACGGAGGTTCTATTCCCGTAACCCCATATATTTACCCCGCTAATTCCTCTAACCTACTCATCCTGGGACACTAAGGGGCAATTCAGCAGGCCAATCCACCTAATCTGCATATTCTGGACTGTGGGAGGAAACCGGAGCACCCGGAGGAAATCCACGCAGACACAGGGAGAATGTGCAAATTCCTCATGGACAGTGATCCAAGCAGGGAATCGAACCCAGTTCCCTAGCGCTCTGAGGCAGCAATGCGAACCACTGTGCCACAGTGCCACCAGAGTAAATCAGCGTGTGCGATTTAACGAATGGTGACTGTGGTTTGAGCAGCTGTTGAGATAAATAGCACAAGGGGGCAAAACAAAATGAATGCAAGAAAGCTGAAGGGTCCGCAGTCAATTCTCCCTTTCGAGCACTATCTAAGAAAAGCCTCAATGAGATATTGTTGCAAGAACAAGTCAGAGGCTAGGAATACTGCGAATAACTCACCTCCTGACTCCCCAAAGCCTATCCAACATCTACAAGGCACAAGTCATGAGTGTGATGGAATACTCCCCACTTGCCTGATTAGGTGCAGCTCCAACAACACTCAAGAAGCTTGATACCATCCAGAACAAAGCAGCCTCGCTTGATTGGCACCACATTTGCAAATAATCATTCCCTCTACTACCAACATTCAGCAGCAGCAGTGTGTGCTATCTCCAAGATGCACTGCATCTATTCACCAAAGATCCTTAAACAGCACCTTCCAAACCCATGACCATTTCCATCTAAAAGGACAAGGTCAGCAGATACATGGGAGCAGCATCACCTACAAGTTCCCTGCCAAGTCACTCACCATCCTGACTTGGAAATGTATCACCATTCCTTAACTCGCTGGGTCAAAATCTTGGAATTTCCTAATGTCATTGTGGGTCAACCCACAGCACATAGACTGTAGCGATACAAGAAAGCAGCTCACCACCACCTTCTCAAAGGCAACTAGGGATGGGCAATAAATGCTGGCCTTGCCAGCATCACCCATGTCCCACGAATGAATTTAAAAAAAGCTAACCTCTGCATAGCAATGACCTCGTTTCAATTTCAATTGCCCCATTGCATGTCACTTTAATGCCACTCTGACCTCTTGCTGTTCACACGCCTTCTGCAAGTTGATCCCAGAGTTCTGGGTACTGCGTGGATCCCATGCACCATTGGTAAAAGTCCATTTCCCTGGGGAAATGGCCGCTGACGGGTCCAAGTTGTTGCAATGCTGGTGGCTTGCTGCCCCAGAGGGCGCCTCAGAGAAAAGCAGTAGGAAGCAGAAAGGTCAAGGAAACCTCCAACTGCCTTTCTTAACCAGCCTTCTGCACCCCCACTGCCCCAGTGTCCAAACCCTCTGCAATGCTTCTCCCCATGCCTCCCTGGTCTGTTAAGCCCAGCTGTGCTTCAAAAGAACAACCTATGCATGTCTTACTGTACTTCCAGTATACCATTTCTGAGAGCAGCCACCTTCTCTGCGTCAGCATGGATTTCCTCTGGATGCTCCAGTTTTCTCCCACGCTTAAAAGCTGTGTGGATTGCCTATGCTAAATGGTCCCTTAGCATCCTAAGATGTGCAGGTTAGGTGGACTGGTCATGGTAAATATATGAGATTAGGGGGATAGGGACAGGGAGAGGGCCTGTGTAACATACTCTCAGAGAATCAATGCAGACTCGATGAGCTGAATCATTTGGAATCTGTCAAAGACCACAGTTGAAAGCATATATGGCCTGCCCAGGAGGGCTGGGAAAGTGCTGAGTCTAGGGAGGAAGGCTTGGAGCAGCGGGATAGCGAGACTGAGTTCATGAATGAAAGAGGGTAACAGAAAATGTGTGGTCGAAACCAGGGCATGTGTAAAGTGATATTAATAAACTTTACCTGGAGAGGCCCAAAAGTTGCAACCTTGAGGGGAATTCGGAATGGGCAAGGAGCAAAGTCCAAATCCCACAAACTAATGAAAAGAGCCAGAGAGTATTATGTCTGAGGTCTGATATAAAGACTAATGAAAGACCCCAAGGTAAGTGAAAGTATCCTAACTGGAATGGTTTATTAACAACGTCTATACTCCAACGCACTCAGCACAGGACTGGCTAGTAAAAGATCCACCCAGAATAGAGCTTGTGTTCCAGGTCACCTGACCCATTCCCTTAAAGGAGCATGCCCCATAAAATACATAAGTTACACAGCACCCCAGCCTCAAATAACCACACACACATATATGGGATCTGACCACAACCGAGTGGACAAAGGGAACAGGTCAAATATCAAGTAAAGAAACAAACATCACAATGGCTTTGGAGAGAGAATAAGTACAATGCACAGATTTACAGTCGACTAAAATTATTTTTATTTGGTCAATTCTGTGCGTACAGACAGGTATTCCATAGTGGAAACTTCGCAATTTAATTTGTAATTTGAGAATCTTGTCTTTAATTGGTGGAACTTGTACTAGTTTCTGACTGGCTAGCTTATTCCCCCAATCAGCATTGGGTATGAAATGATGTGCTTTGTGATTGGTGCATAGTTACTAAAGAACCAATAGGAATCTCTTGCAAGTGGGAAAAGTGTGGGTCTGACCACCTACCGTAAAGAGGGACAACATGAAGAATTTGGAGTATTGTGAGCAATTCTGGGCCCCGTATCTAAGGAAGAACATACTGGCCTTGGAGAGGGTCCAGAGGAGGTTCACAAGAATGCTCGCGGGAACGAAAAGCTTGTTGTATGAGGAGCATCTGAGGACTCTGGATCTGTACTCGGTGGAGCTTAGAAAGTTATGGGGGAGAGGCGAGAAGAATCTCATTAAAAGGCCTGGTTAGAGTGGGCGTGGGGTAGATGTTTCCATTAGTAGGAGAGACCAGGATTGGCAGGTACAACCTCAGAGTAAAAGGATAACCTTTTAGAACTGAGATGAGGAGCAATTTCTTCAGCCAGACAGTGGTGAATCTGTGGAATTCATTGCCAGGGGGCTGTGGAGGCCAGGTCATTGAGTGTATTTGAGACAGAGATAGATACGTTCTTGACTGGTAGGGGGAAATCAAAGGGTACGGGGAGAAGGCAGGAAAATGGGATTGAGAAAATTATCAGCCACGATTGAATGGAGGAACAGAATTGATCTTAATTCTGCTCCTATATCTTATGGTCTGAACACAAGTGAGTCCTGATCTTCTGTCATTAAGTGCATGGGCCTTCTGTCATAAAAAACAATAACTAAGGGAGTGATGTCCTTCTATCAAAAAGTGGATGGACCTTCTGTTGTAAAAAGCAATTAAGAGAATCCTGGCCTTTTGATGTAAAGTGGATGGATGTTGTCATAAAATACAACAGTAAAGAAAGAAGTTTCACAACACAAGTTCAAGTCCAACAGGTTTATCTGGAATCACGAGTTTCATCAGGTGAGTGGAGAGATAGGTTTCACAAACAAGGCTTATAGATGTAAAAACACAATTGCAAGATTAGATTGGAATGTGAAAAATGGTTGGAATGCAAGTGTTTACAGGTACGAAGTGTGCGTGGAATGGGGGATAATCACAAGTTAAAGAAGAGTGAATTGCCTCAAGCCAGGACAGTCAATAGGATTTTGCAAACCCAGGCAGTATGGTAGGAGTTACATGTAGTGTGACATGAACCCAAGAGCCTGGTTGAGGCCATTCTCATGCGTGCAGAACTTGGCTATTAGTATACATATGGTCTTAACCCAAGGGTGTCCTGACCTTCTGCCATAAAGTGATGGGCCTGGTGTCATAAAGGACAACTGAGTGCCATCCTTCTGCCATTAAGTGGATGGTCTTTCTGTCGCAAAATACAATAATAAAGGGAGGCTTGTCCTTTTGCTGTAAAGTAGATGGACCGTCTGTCATAAAGAGGGATAACACCAGGGGAGCTCTGACCTCTGTCGTAAACTAGATGGATGTTGTAAAATACAACAGTAAAGAAAGAAGTCTCACAACACCTGGTTAAAGTCCAACAGGTTTATTTGGAATCACGAGTTTTTGGAGTGCTGCTCCTTCATCAGGTAAGTGGAGAGGTAGGTTTCACAAAAATGGCGTATTTTGGCAAACGCACAACTGCAAGATAATTACAGATTGGAATGTGAAGAGTGCAAGTCTCACCGGTACAGACAGTGCGAGTGGAGAGAAGGATAATCACAGGTTAAAGAGGTAGGAATTATCTCAAGCCAGGATAGTTAGTAGGATTTTGCAAACCGAGGCAGTATACTGCGAGTTACACGTAGCATGACGTGAACCCAGAATCCCAGTTGAAGCCACCCTCACGTGTGCAGAACCTGGCTATTATATACTTATGGTCATAATACAAAGGAGCCCTAACCTTATGCCACAAATTGGATAGCCTTCTGACGTAAAGGACAACTATGGGAATCCTGTCCTTCTGCCATTAAGCAGATGGTCTTTCTGTTGCAAAATACAAGACGAAAAGGAAACTTGTTCTTCTTCCGCAAAGTGAATGGACCGTCTGACGTAAAGAGAGATAACACCGGTGGAGCCCTGAATGCTGCCGTAAAGTGGATGGGCCTTCTGCCATAAAATACAAGGTAATGCTGTCCTTCTGTGGTAAAGTGGATGGACCATCTGTCATAAAGACATAACCATGATGTGAAGATGCTGGCATTGGACTGGGGTAAACACAGTAAGAAGTCTCAAAACACCAAGTTAAAGTCCAACAGGTTTATTTGTGGCAAAACGCCATTAGCTTTCAGAACTGGCTGTTCCTTCGTCAGATGGGTGGGAGTTTTGATCACAAACAGGGCATATAAAGACACAAACTCAATTTACATGAATAATGGTTGGAATGTGAGTCTTTATAGCTAACCAAGGACTTCTTTCTGTATAGAGAGAGAACACTCGAGGAGCCCTGACCGGCTGCCATAACGTAGATGTGCCATCAGCCTTTAACCAAGGGGTAATACAGTCCTTCTGCCGTAAAGTGGGTGGACCATCTGTCATAGAGGGGTAATACGAGGGGGAGCCCAGACCTGCTGCCGTAAAGCACGTCCCCGCTGCCCCGGGGGGGGGGGGGGGGGGGGGGGGTCGCAGCCCTCCTGTCGTAATGTTGCCGCTAAGCTGAGGCAGAGCTCCATGGCGGCGGCGGCTGTGCTGTGCGGGCCTTGGCCGCTCCTGGCGCTGCTGTGCTCGGTGTGTGCACTACGAGAGCCCCAGGTCTTCGAGGCGGCCTCGACACTCTCGGGCTTCGAGTTCGGCACGGCGGGCGGGAGCGGGAACAGCAGCGAGGGCCGGGCGGGCGACGAGCTGCCGCTGCTGGTGTGGTGGAGCGGGCGGCTCTTCCCGCATTTCCCCGGTGAGGGAAGCCAGCGCATCGAGTGCGGGGCCGCCTCCTGCCTGGTGAGCCGCAGCAAGCGGGCCGCCCGCCAGGGCCGCGCCGCCGCCCTCATCTTCTACGGCACCGACTTCCGCGCCGAGCGGGCGCCGCTGCCGCGGGCCCCGCGCCAGAGCTGGGCCCTCTTCCACGAGGAGTCGCCCATGAACAACTACCTGTTGTCGCAGGGCCCGGCCATCCGCCTCTTCAACTACACCGCCACCTTCCGCCGCAGCTCCGACTACCCGCTCCCCCTGCAGTGGCTGCCCAGCCCCGCGTACCTACACACACCGCCCACCCTCTCCCTCCACCGCAAGAACCAGCTCCGCCGCGGCGGCCTGGCCCCCGTCCTCTACCTACAGTCCCACTGCCAGGTGGCCTCAGACCGAGACCGCTATGTCCGCCACCTCATGGAGCACCTGCAGGTGAGGGGGCGGGTGGGGGGCCCGGGGGGAGGAGCCTGAGGAAGGGGCGGGGCCGCGTGGGTAGGGGAGGAGCCTATAGTGAGGGGCGGGGCTTGGGACAGACTGGATGGGTTTTTCGCAGGGAGAGGGGAATTAGAGTGGGGAGGGTTTGGGGGGTGGGGGCCTGGGAGGGAGGGGCAGGGTCCCATATGGAGAGGGAGATGGAGAAGGAGAAGGAGAAGGAGGGGGTCTGGGAGGGAGGGGCCCATGGGGAGATGGGGGGGGCCAGGGAGACGCCCTGGCCCCGGCCCCTAGGGTCAGGGGAGGGGCCCATGGGGAGATGGAGGAGGGGGGAACATGATGAAATGGGGAGGGGCCAGATGAGTGGGAGAGAAGCCAGGAGGAGTCTGGGGAAAGGGGTGTCATGGCACGATGGGGTCTGCTGTGGGGCTGTGGGTGAGAAGTTGGTGCTCGGGAAGGGGCAGTGTGACTGTGGGAACAGCCAGTGAGCGAGCAGGAGACCCTGTTGGGGGTGGTGTTGGGCCATCATGAGGGTGAGGTTGTTGTGTGGCTGGCGGTGTTGGGGCAGTGCTCAACAACCAGATTGCCCATAGCAAACCTGCGAAGCAGCAAAGTGAAAATAGTGTGTTGCCAGGGATAATTCCACTGCTCCTTTATTAGTATTAACATCTCATCTGGAAGACAGCATTTCGCACGGTGTAGCCCTCCCTCACTCCTGAAGGAAAGTGTCCTTCTCGAGTTTACTTTCAAGTCCCTGGAGAAGGACTTGAATTCACAATTCTCTGATTCTGAGCTTGACTGTGCAGCCACTGACCAATGGCTTAAGCATATCCCCCTCCTCTCGATGATTTAGAAAAAAAAGTTACGTGGCATATTGCTGCAAATTAAAGAATCTAAGTTGGTAAACAACTTTAATATCTACGTAGTCTGCAAATAATAAACTTAGTAGTTTAATTGCTAAACACCTAAGACCCAGCCTGTTGGAAGGTATTTGATTTCTTTTTAACTAAATATCAGGAACATAATACTTAATACTTATAAAGGCAATGGAGAAATATTCAGGTGGTACTGGCGTTCTGACAAATTAAGAACGCAAAGGATCCGATCTGTGGAAGTGTTTAACCCATTGATGCCGGTAGTGCAGCATTTTTTGATCTTACATGAAATTAAGTTATATGGAAACATGGACAATAGGAGTAGGTCATTTGGCCCTTGAGTCTTTTCCACCATTCAATGCGTTACGGCCGAACCTCTATCTCAATGCCATACTCCCAGTCTTCCCATAACCCTCATCACCTTTAGTGTCTCAAAATCTTATCTACTTATTTCTTAAATATATTCAGTGACTTGGCCTCTACGATGTGTGGTGGAGAACTCCGTAGATTCACGATCTGAATGAATAAGTTTCTCTTCATCTCAGTCCTAAATGGCCTGTCCCATACCCTGAGATCATGATCCCTTGTTCTAGAACTCTGCGCCCAGAGGGAACATCTGTGCATCCCTGTCAGAATTTTACATCATTTGAACCAAGTGAACCTGTCTACAATTTTGCTCTGCACATTCTCACAACCATAGGACAAATCAGCTTAATGAAGTTGTGTGTTTGAGACTGGAAGAGTTAATGTGGGAGTGGGTGTCTTTCGGGTCAAACCAAGTAATAATGTGGGAGTGGGAAAACATTATGGTGTAGAGAGTCACATGCGGGCAGTAGTGAGGGTCTGGTCGAAGTCCTAGTCAGGACTGTATCCTGTATATAGTTATGTGTTATTAATAAACAGTTAGTGTTCAAACAAACAAGCCTCTGGACCAGTTCATGACACAATGTGCTACCATACAGTTTGAACAAGACTTCATTTAATCTAGTGTTAACATAACCTGTCTTTGGAGAGATTGAAGAAATAGTAATGTGGAAGATATTGTGTCCGTCACAAGGTGGTGCTACTGTTCGATTCTCAGCTTGTGCTATTGAACAAGGAATGTGTTGTCTCTCAGAGAAAGTACCATATTCAGGCCTCTGGAGCAACTGAGTTCACTGGAGTTTCAGGGTTATCAGTGGCTGAATTTGTAAGCCCCCTCGCTGGCTACCCTTTATGAGGCTGACTTAGGTTCGATATTAAGGTCAATATTAGATAGCTTGCTGTTGTGAAGTTGAGTTTGTGAAGTGTGGTCCCTTTAAAAGCTGGTTTTATGTCAGTTCTTGGATGTTTAAAACACAGGGTACACTGATTGCAACAATTGTAACAAGGACCAAGCATCAGGGTTGTCTTGGTAACAGGCTTTGCAGGCTTTTGTATTTTGACAGCCTATCAGTTTATAGAAGACACTCAACTATCAAGAACCTATCAAATTTGAATTTGCTGTTGTAGGCAATATCAGACCAATCCTGATGTAGGAAAATTGATGAGGTCATCAGTTATAAAAAGGAACTCGCCTGCCTGCCTGGAGTTCAACTGAAGAGATGCCACCTCTCAACACCTAGAGAGGGAAAGAGCAGCTCCCTGCCAGCTAAAAAATATCTTGCAAATTCTCCATCTGTCTAACGAAAGGTACCAAATCAGAAAGAGCTTATAGACAGTGGAATTGACAGAAAAACGACAAAAGGTTTTCCAAAGTCTATTTATTTCTGGTAACAAATAGACCTTGTATTTATTTGAACGGTATTCCAGTAGTGTCTTACTTTAATCAATATGTTACTTGTTTTGTTAAAGCTCCTGGTTGGTTCAATAAATAACTTGTTAATTTAATTAAAGTGAGTGTCAGGTCTTTCCGTTAATGAACCTTTAAATGTGAATGAAGAACAGTTTACACCTTCCCAAACACTTATAACAGATTATGAAGCGAGGTATTCCTCTTTGGGTGATTCAAAGTGGGTTCTCAAAAAAGGATCAACCGCTGCATCGTAACACTGTCATCACACAGATTGACAATAAATCACAGCTCAGTTGGATCTCTCTCTACCACCCCCCCACTGCCCTCCACGTTGGCCAATACTTCCATACCTGTGACATTCTGCCTTCTTACACAAATAGGAAAGCAAATAGACCCAATCAGATGATGCTTCACTATCAGCCAAACAGCCTCCTCCACCCTCTCTCACTCTCTTCCCCCACGCCCACCCCACCCCCCTGCCCCACCATTTTCAATATGTTTATACTTGATGAAGGAGAAATGATTTTTCTCCAGAGCTTCAGTGTCTTGGAGATTAATCATCAATTCCTGGAAATTCCAAACTAATCCGGGCGGGTTGGCATCCCTAGAAGCGGCCAGTAATTTAGGACTTGAGATTAGGAGAGTTTATTTCACTTGAAGGGATATGAATCTTTAGAGTTCTGTACCCTAGAGGGTTGATTGTTGGCCTCTCAGGGAATTAAGGGATGTGGGAAGGGGTGTGGGCAGGACAGTGTGATGCCCAAGATCAGCTATAATCATATTGAATGGCAGAGCAGGCGCTGTGTGCCTTGTGGTCTACTTGGGTGTCTGTGGTGTGTCTCTTGTGTATTCTCTTCCCAACTGTGTCAGTGCTGCTAGTAGGATTGAGAAAAGACTGGCACATTCCGCACCAGGATGTGGTGACGTTCAGATACTGACCATGGTGCAATAAACTCTCCCACTTGGTTAGAAACCGTACACCCAAGTTACAGCACTCACCAATCGAGTTTTTAATCATCAGTCGGAGTCAGAGTCTTCAGCATAGTCAAATTTGGCACCAGCCGTGGGAAAAGAGAGGTCGTTGAAATCTGTCCTCAGGCCCTCAGTTAAATGCTCCTTGAGGGAATGTACATGGCCAGGTGCTTTTTCAGGAAATAAAATTGCCCAAGAAAACAGATGATATCGTACATATTTCTGGCAGAAGCATTTTGTGATTGAAGGCGAGCAACAAGGATGTGCTTTTCTGGAATCGTGTGGCAGATACAGGCAAAGAGAGCCTGACTGGCTGCGAAAAGAGACACATTATCAAAACTTTTCATCTTGCACTCACCAAGACAGCTCGCAAGATAAGCCGACAAAGTTTGTTTGTTAGCGGCACAAGTAGGCTTACATTAACACTGTAATGAAGTTACTTTGAAAATCCCCTAGTTGCCATACTCTAGCACATGTTCGGGTACACTGAGGGAGAATTTAGCATGGCCAATTCACCTAACCTGTACATTTTGGAGTGTGGGAGGAAACTGGAGAACCCGGAGGAAACCCACGCAGACATGGGGAGAACGTGCAAACTCCACACGCAGGCATGGGGGTGAAGGTGCAAACTCCACACAGACAGTGAGTTGAGGCCGGAATTGAACCCAGCTCCCTGGTGCTGTGAGGCAGCAGTGTTAACCGCTGTGCTGCACACCATGAAAAGAGACTGCAGTCCATTCTTTTAAAAAATATAGTTTGTTGTGGATTAACAGAACGTTTTAGTTTCCTCATTTCTAAAGAAAACTATGAAATCTTAGTCAATTTCAAAATTCTCCCAAATGACTCTCAGGTGTAATTTAGCTTTTAGGGATGTGGCAAACACTAACACAAGTCAATGTCTTGTTGTTTCCCTTTATAGTTTAATGTTGTGTTCTTCAAATAATGTTTTACTTTGAGCTTTCACAAAATTTTACAATATTTTAGGGTTAGGTGGATTGGCCATGCTAAATTGTCCCTTAGTGTTCCAGATAAAGTTTAAAAAAAAGTTTTTTTTAAAAGTTTATCTACTAGTGTCACAAATAAACTTACATTCAGACTGTAATGAAATTACTGTGAAAATCCTTGAGTCACCACACTCCAGCATCTGTTCGAGTACACTAAGGGAGAATTTAGCACGATCAATGCAGCTACCCAGCACATCTTTCAGACTGTGGGAGGAAACCAGAGAACTCAGAGGAAACCCATGCAGACATGGGGAGAACGTGCAAACTCCACACGGACAGTGACCCAAACTGGGAATCGAACCCAGCTCCCTGGCTCTGTGAGGCAGCAGTGCTAACCACTGTGCCACCGTGATGTGAAGGTTAGGAGGATTAGCGGGGTAAGATGCAGGGATAGGGCAGGGGGAGGGTGGGCCTGAGTAAGGTGCTTTGTTGGAGAGTGGGCGCAGACTTGATGGGCCGAATGGCCCCCTCCTGCACTGTAGGGATTCTGTTCTATTATAGGGTTCATCAGCAGGTTGTAAAACTACTGAAATATAGATTAGCGCAACAAATAGCTTGCAATATACTGTAGGTGGCAGTGTGAATCTACAAGCAGAACGAACATGAAGAAATCACAATAATGGCTTCAACTGGGTTTAGTCAACTCGAGCTGACCAAGATTAAAATAGGATATTTGAAACATTCCCCTTCATGAGCTGCAGTTAAAGAAGCAATCAACAAGGCAGAGAGTTTTATTTGAAATTCAAACTCCATTTAGTTTTAAATGTCGAACTGCAGAACATTTGTCCTATTACCCTATTTATGAGGAAATGCATTGGATGTGCTTTCGGATTGAGCAACACTAAAGATTGTCACACCTTTTTGTTCAGTAATTTAATTGATACCCGGTTTAAAGAGACCCCCCTTTTCTGACTAAGCTTTACCTAGTTTTAATACTTAAATGTGCACCGTTGTTGCAACGGCCTATAATTTAAGCCTGAACAGAAAATATGCATTTACTTTCAAAAATAAAGAATAAAACCTTTGTTTTTCCATAATTGAATCTGGTGTATAGGAAGAGTTGCATTCATTATAGAATCCTACAGTGCAGAAGGAGGCTGTTCAGCCCATTGAGAATGCACCAACAACAATCCCACTTAACTCCGTAATCCCATATATTTACCCTGCTGATCCCTCTAACCTGCGCATCCCGGGAAACCAAGGGGCAGTTTAGCATAGCCAGTCGGCACAGTAGCACAGTTGTTAGCCCTGCTGCTTCACAGTTCCAGGGACCTGGGTTCGATTTCTGGCTTGGGTCACTGCCTTGTGGAGTTTGCACATTCTCCTCATGTCTGCGTGCGTTTCTTCCGGGTACTCCGGTTTCCTCCCACAGTCCAAAGATGTGCAGGTTAGGTTGATTGGCCATGCTAAAAATTGCCCCCTTAAGAGTCCTGAGATGTGTAGGTTAGAGGGTAAATATGTAGGGATATGGGGATAGGGCCTAGGTGGGATTGTGGTCGGTGCAGACTCAGTGGGCCAAATGTCCTCTTTCTGCACTGTAGATTTTCTATGATTCTATGAATCAACCTAAACTGCACATCTTTCCCAACCTCAGGACATCCCAAAGTGCTCGACAGCTAACAAAGATCACTCTTACAACTGGATAACCATAGATTCTCTGTGCTGAAGAAAGACACTTCCTGGCCCATCAACTCTTCAAAAGAGCATCCACCCAGTCTCTCCCCTCTGCTCTATCCCCGTAACCTGCACATTTACCTCTCTAATCCACCTAACCTATACGTCTTTGCACACTAAGGGGCAATATAGCATGGCAATCCACCTAACCTGCATGGGTCTATTCCCATGGGCGGCACTGTGGTTAGCACTGCTGCCCCACAGCACCAGGGATCCGGGTTCGATTCCAGCCTCAGGTGACAGTCTGCGTGGAACTTACATGTTCTCTGTGGATTTCCTCTGGCTGCTCCGATTTCCTCCCAAGTGGCCCTATAACCTTCATGATTACAGTAATTTTGTTTGTGGTGTTGACAAGGACCAAAATTAAATATTCTAAACTCGATACTAAGTGATGTGGTTGAATTGGGTATCATGTTCACACTGCTATGTGGAGCAAGATTTCTGGCATTGTTTGAGTTGCAACCTATCCCCAGTTAACCTCTCCTCCTCATTCACAGTCAAATTGCCATTTTGTTTTAATATGAACTATCCATATATTATTTGCCAAGGTTTCATGTATACAACTGATGAAATAAACTGCTTTTTACAAGCCTCCAGCAAGCACTTTTCTCTGCTTATTTGATTTAGGCCACGTGTATTAGAATACAATGAAAATTATTGTTTCTGGTGTGCTATACAGACAAAACATACCATTTGTAGAGTACACAGGGGAGAAGGAAAGGAGAGGGTGCAGAATCAGCAGCCACATAAAATGGCTTTTAAGGCACACATTGATCATAATATGGAGATTACAGTGTTGGACTGGGGTGGGCACAGTAAGAAGTCTCACAACACCGGGTTAAAATCCAACAGCTTTATTTGGAATCACAAGCTTTTGGAGCATAAGAACATAAGAAATAGGAGCAGGAGTAGGCCATCTAGCCCTTTGAGCCTGCCCCGCCATTCAATAAGATCATGGCTGATCTGAAGTGGCTCAGTTCCACTTTCCCGCTTTCTCCCCATAACCCTTAAGCACTGCCCCTTCATCAGGTAAGTGGAGAGGTAGGGACTGTCTGTACCTGTAAAGACTTGACGCACTGTCTGGACCTGTAAAGACTTGATTACCTGTAAAGACTCACATTCCAACCATTATCTTGCAATTATATATTTGCCTAAATATGCCTCATTTGTGAAACCTACCATTTCACTCACCTGATGAAGGAGCAGTGCTCCAAAGGCTCGTGATTCCGAATAAACCAGTTGGACTTTAACCTGGTGTTGTGAGACTTTCCCATTGACCATAGAGGTTTACAGCATGAAACCTCTATGTATGTCACAGGTATTACCACACTATGTTTCACCATATGCATGAAACAGGCCTTTCGTCCCAACTTGTCCATGCCACCTTTTTTTTAACCACTGAGTCAGTCCCAATTGCCTGCGTTTGGCTCATATCCCTTTATACCCATCCTCCCCATGTAACTGTCTGAATGCTTTTTAAAATTGTACCCTTAACTCATTTGATTTCTTTCCCTCTCTCTTTCGCACCTAGATTGATTCTTACGGCCAGTGTCTGCAGAACAAGGATCTGCCTAATGATCGGCTGGTGGACACGCTAACAGCCACAACTGAAGATGCCGAGTTCATGGAATTCATTAGCCGGTACAAGTTTCACCTGGCCATGGAGAACGCAATATGCGATGACTATATGACTGAGAAACTGTGGCGCCCCATGCACTTGGGAGCTGTGCCGATATACCGCGGCTCCCCAGTGGTACAGGATTGGATGCCCAACCCCCACTCCATAATCCTCATCGATAGCTTTGAATCTCCAAAGGCCTTGGCGGACTACATAAACTTCCTGGATCAGAACGACGAGGAGTATCTGAAGTATCTCGAGTACAAGCAGCCGGGAGGCATCACCAACACACTGCTGCTGGAGAGCTTGGAGAAGAGGGACTGGGGGGTGAATGACATCAGCAAGCCCAACTATCTGAACGGGTTTGAGTGCTTTGTGTGTGAGAAGGAGAACGAGAGACTGCGGGCAGAGGAGGCTCACCGACAACAGCCAGATACGTTTCCGCCGCCGGCCCCTAGAATAGCTGCTTACAATCACATGGGCTGCCCGCTGCCAGTCCCTGGGTATGGAAACTTTGAAGACATTCCTGAGGATGACAGGTACGCCACCACCATCGTGTCAGGTGCACAGAACGTACAAGAGCATTGAAGGAGGTATTTGCCCGAGGGAGCGCAAAAGTTCTGTGTTAAGCACAGATCCTTGCACTTCCTTGGGCAACAGCCAAGATAGTGTAACATTTAAATACATTGCCACATCCTTGGTGTTGAGGTAAACTTAGAAAAGACGAGGGGGGATCTTATTGAAATTTATAAGATTCATAAGCTTATAAGCCTGGATAGAGTGGACGTGGAGAGGATGTTTCCACTAGGAAAATCTAGAACCAGAGGGCACAACCTCAGGCTAAAGGGACGATCCTTTAAAACAGAGATGAGGAGGGATTTCTTCAGCCAGAGAGTGGTGAACCTGTGGAACTCTTTGCCGCAGAAGGCATGGAGGCCACGTCGTTGGATGTCTTTAAGACGGAGATCGATAGGTTCTTGATTAATAAGGGGTTCAAGGGTTATGGGGAAAAGGTGGGAGAATGTGGATGAGAAAGATATCAGCCATGATAGAATGATGGAGCAGACTCGATGGGCCGAGTGGCCTATTCTACTCTTATGGTCTAAAGCTGACAGCTACAATGCACTCAGTGCGCTGATTCACACTCTTTATTGATTCTGTTCAGGTAGAATTGGATGCATCTCCTGTTTGTTTTAAAGCAGATTGCTTTAGAAATGGGGTCATGTCGTGCCTGCTTTGTGGGCATTGCAGCCCCAAATCGTGGGCATGTGCGCTCAAACACTTCCACGCCAGGAACGTGTTGGCTGCCTCTTGTTCATTCACTCACAGGATAAGGGAATTGCCTGCAAGGCAAAGGAGCCAGTTAGCTTTCATGGTCACTGTTGGTGATAGGAGATTTACTTGTGTAGTTGAATGGAAATTTCCTAGCTGTCCCTGGTGGGATTATGAATCTGTGTCCTAAGATTTTTAGCCAGGTCTCCACAACTACCATCCCAGTAGCATAACCACAAATCACAACACCACATTACCCTGAATCTTGGGTGAGGATAAATGTAAAGAACAGGGTTAGAACTGTAGAAGCGTAGAATCCTACAGTGCAGAAGGAAACCACTTGGTCCATCGAGTCAGCACCGACCACAATCCAACCCAGACCCTATCCCAACAACCCCATGTATTTACCCTAGCTAGTTCCCCCTGACACTAAGGAGGAATTTAGCATGGCCAGTCAAACTAACTTGCACATCTTTGGAGTGTGGGAAGAAACTGGAGCACCTGAAGGAAACCCACACAGACACGGGGAGAACACGCAAGCTCCAGACAGACTGTGACCCAAGCCAAGAATTGAACCCAGTTTCCTCCCACAATCCAAAAGACATGCTGGTTAGGTTCCCGCACTCCAAAGATGTGCAAGTTAATTTGATTGGCCATTTTAAATTCCTCCTTAGTGTCAGGGAGACTAGCTAGGGTAAATACATGGGGTTGTTGGGATAGGGTCTGGGTTGGATTGCAAACTCGATGGCCCAAATGGTTTCCTTCTGCACTGTAGGATTCTATGCTTCTATGATTCTAGCCCTGCTGTTGCTTGTTAGCGAATTCTGTTAGTGTTTCAAATCCTTTAAGCTTCAACCTTGCCCAGATTCTCCATCCCAGCGATGGAAGGTTACAAGACAACTTGCACAGAAGCTACGGGAAAGTTGTGAAAGTAAATTGCAATTAGTGGTGTGGACGTGAATAGGCACGTTAGGATTGCAAGCAATGGATTACGTTTGGTAGGCAGGGTATGTATGAAGATATTGGCAAGCCATTACTGCAGGGATTTACAACGACAACATGTGTTCAGCCCTAACAAGTACAGCGTCCCAAGGTTGCTGGATGGGATTGCTATCAAATAAATGTGCAATGTGTTCATGCCGAGACTGACTGCAATTATGTTGAAGCTTTGACTAAGTGCTGTAGTTTGATTCTCGTCCCAGCATCACTTACTCTTGGTGCTTCCCTTTCAGAAGCAGCAGCCAGATTATGGAGGAAGGAAGCAGATGCTGTCTGCCTTTTAGGCAAAGGAAGGAGGCATTCGGAGATTAGCTCATATCAAAAGTAGATTATGTGGTGTCTGGGTCAGTCTAAGGTGTTACAGAGTCGCATGTAGCGAGGAAGGTGAGGGGTCGGGAGGGGGGGGCGGTTCCTATGAACGAAGCTGGAGGTTTTCATTCCAATTCGGATAAACACATCTGTAAATGCCTCTGCTTGTTCACGACTAATGTCCTGTGACAATGCCCAGAATGTTTAGCAATGTTGGTATGTCAGCAAGAGAAAAAAAATGAAGCACAGTTTCCACAGCAACTGCATTGTTTTGACAGAGGGAAACAAAGCACCACAGACTTACGAAGCCATAGATTTGCTAAAGTACTTTCCACCGTTAAAGTAATTACGCTTCTGATAGAAATCTTAGAATCAAATGTACAGTGAGCTTTAATTAGTTGCACAGGAAAATACAACGCAAGCTAAATATTGCCTTTTTGATTTGATTTATTCTTGTCACATGTATTAGCATACAATGAAAAGTATTATTTCTTGCACGCTGTACAGACAAAGCATACCATTCATAGAGAAGAAAACGAGAGATTGCAGAATTTGGTTTTACAATCATTGCTAGGGTGTAGAAAAAGATCAGCTTAATGCAAGATAGATCCATTCAAAAGTCTGACAGCAGCAGGGAAGAAGCTGTTCTTCAGTCGATTGGTACATGACCTCAGATTTTTGCATCTTTTTCCTGATGGAAGAAGGTGGAAGAGAGAATGTCCAGGGTGCGTGGGCTCCTTAATATTGCTGGCTGCTTTGCTGAAGCAGCGGCAAGTATAGACAGTCAGTGGATGGAAGGCTGGTTTGCATGATGGATTGGGCTACTTTCACAACCCTTCGTAGTTGCTTGCAATCTTGGACAGAGTAGGAGCCATACCAAGCTGTAAAACAAACAGAAATAATGCTTTCTATGGGTGCATCTGTAAAAATTGGTGAGAGTCGTAGCGGGCATGCCAAATTTCCTTAGTCTTCTGAGAAAGTAGAGGTGTTGATGGGCTTTCCTAACTATAGTGTCAGCATAGGGGGGTACCAGAGCAGGTTGTTGGTGATCTGGGCTTCCCAGGGTTGAAGCTAAATGCTACATTGATGACCAGTAGCTGTTTTTTATGTTGCTAGTGGCAGTTTACCATTGGGCACACAGACTGTGGAGAACTCAGTGAATGGGTCCAGTAAGGCTCAGAGAAATAAAACACAGGAAGAGTGTACGAAGCGTGACAGGGCAGACACAAGGAGTATGACAGGTAAGGCAGATGAACTTAAAACTTAGATTATTACATGGAACTATGATGTTGTGGCAGATGAGAAGACTTTGAAAAAAGAAGGGCAGGACTGTCACCTTAGCATTCCAGGATTGAGATACTTCAGGCGAGATAGAGAGGGTGACAGAAGAGGTGCGGGTGTTGCTTTACTGATTAGGGAGAATGTCACAGCTATACAGATGGAGGATACTTTAGTGGGATCATGCAGTGAGGCCATATGGGTAGAACTCAGGAACAGGAGCGGTGCAATCACACTTTTGGGGTTGTACTACAGACCTCCCAACAGCTAATGTGAAGTGGACGAACTGTTATGTCCACAGATTATGGGAAAATATAAAAACAATAGGGTTATTGTGATGGACGATTTTAACATCCCCAGTAGAGTAGGATTTCTTTAGTGCCAGGGTCTTGGACGGGGCAGAGTTTGTTTAGTGTGTCCAAGAGTGCTTCTTGAGGCAATATGTAGATAGTCTAACTTGGGAAGGGGCTATCTTAGACCTGGTTCTGGGAAACGAGCCTGGACAGGTGATTGATGTCTCAGTGGGATCAGTGATCACAATTCTATAAGTTTCAAGATGCTTGTAGAAAAGGACAGAAGTAGTCCCAGAGTGAAAGTACTAAACTGAGGGAAGGCTAACTACATCAATATTAGGCAGCAGCTACAAAATGTGTACTGGAGTGGCTGTTTGAGGGTAAATCCACATTAGATATGTGGGAGTCGTTTAAAAGTCAGTTGTTAACAATTCAGAACAAGTATATCCCTGTAAATATGAAGGATGAAGATGGCAAGATTCAGGAACCCTGGATGACGAGAGATTGTGAGCTTAGTGAAAAAGAAGAAGGAGGCATTCATAAATTTCAGGAAATTGAAAACAGAGATAAGGCTCTTGAGGAATACAAAGATAGCAGGAAAGAGCTTAAACACAGTCTTAGGAGGGCAAAAAGGGGGCACGAAATTTCCTTGGCAGGCAGGATTAAGGAGAATCCCAAGGCTCCTTATGCATATATAAGGAGGAAGTGGGTAGTTAAAAAAGGTAGGTCCACTCAAGGACAGTGGAGGGAATTTGTATGTAGAGCCAGATGAGGGGGTAAGGTACTTAATGAGTACTTTGCATCCGTATTCACAAAAGAAAAGGATGTGGTGGATGGTAAATGTAGACTGAAGGACATTGACATTCTGGGACGTGTTGAGATAAAAAGGGAGGAGGAATTGGAGGTTTTGAAAAACATTAAGATGGACAAGTTCCCAGGGCCAGATAGGGTCTATCCCAGAATACTGAGAGGGGACAGGAAGGGTTCTGCTCTTTCTGGCTCCATGGTATCTAGCAAAGTCAAATTAATTAAATGCGACAAATCTAGATAGAATTTTACTTGTATTCATTCACTGGAACATTGTTGTAGGAGCCAGCATTTATTGCCCATCCCTAACTGCCCCTGAGAAAGTGAGGGTGAGCTGCTGCCTTGAACCACTGGAGCCCATGTGATGTAGATACACCCACAGTGCTGCTAGGGAGAACGTTCCAAGATTTTTCATCCAGCAATGATGAAGGAATGGGATTATAAGATATACCTCTGAGAAGGTGTGACTTGGAAGGGAATGGGCAGGCAATGGTGTCCTCAAGTGCCTGGTATCCTTGTGGGGATTTTCACAGTAACTTCATTGCAGTGTTAATGTAAGCCTACTTGTGACTTAATAAATACACTTAAACTTCTAGGTGGCAGAAGTCGTGGGTTGGGAGGTGCTATCAAAGGTGATACCTGCCCACGATAAGTCAGTTGTTCCAGGGCTATTTCACTGATGACTTCGATCAGTGTTCACTATCGAAGTACAAAGTGTGAAAATATTCAATCACCCAAAAGTTACATTTCTCATGTACCAGATTAGTAAATTACCAAACATTGCAGAATGGCTTCAAAGATACGGTAACACAGTGGTGAGCACTGCTGCTTCACAGCGCCAGGAACCCGGGTTTGTTTCCTGGCTTGGGTCACTGTCAGTGCGCAGTTTACACATTCTCCCCATGTCTGCATGGATTTCCTCCGAGTGCTCCGGTTTCCTCCCATAGTGCAAAGACATACAGATTAGGTGGATTGACCATGCTAAATTGCCCCTTAGTGTCAGGGGGACTAGCTAGAATAAATGCACGGGGTTATGGGGATAGGCCCTGGGTGGGATTGTGGTCGGTGCAGACTCGATGGGCCCAAAGGCCTCCTTCTGCACTGTAGGGATTCAATTCTGTGAAAGGTATCAGAAGAAAACACTGCAGTTTATTTCAGCGATGCCCGTAGCTACTTTGCATTTGAAAAGCCAGTTGGGAAGGTAGTCGATCAGAATTATGGTGGGCTGATGTCAGAGTTGTAACTGAAGTGTATTAAATTGGACACTAGCCCAGCGAGAATGGATACTAAAAATAAAACTGTTGTGTTGGTCAAATGGTTGAAGATGAAATTGGAAGGATTTGGGTAGCTTTGCAGTGGAGCAAATGATTGATGTAATACAGTAAGGCTGATTAATGGAATTAATTAGAATTATAGCGTATAGGATATCGGTGAAATGTCCTCAGGATCTAACATACATTTCTTTCAATATACTGTTGAGGACTGAGGTGCGGGAAATTACCAAAGCATGGCCTAGATACGGCCAGTCAAGAGGAGTGAGAAGGTGACGGCAGATTTAGGGTTGAAAATCCTATTGATTTTATTGGAATGGACAAATAAGGGGATCAAGAGTTTGTGGTTTGGGATTCTTCTGGGTAGTAACTTATAGTCATTGCTGGTGCTGTCCTTGTACGTCTAAGTGGCAGAAGTCGTGGGTTTGGGAGGAACTGTCAAAGATGATACCTGTTCACAATAAGTCAGTTGGTCCAGGGCAGTTTCACTGGTGACTTCAGCACCATGATTTTCCAGGAAAGCAGAAGCACATCGCAGGCATGAGAGCATTCATCTGTAACTCCTCCATGGCTCTGCATTGACCAGTCTATCGGAGCTCTTTTCCCACCGGCTGTGCCAGTTTGATACCCAACTCTTACCTTCCTTCTCCTTACCTACTGGAATGCTGCTAATTTCCTTAAGCATTTCATTGGTTGTGAGATGCTTGAGAATGTGCTGAGTCTGTGGAAAGCGCTGTATAAATGCAAGCCCTTTCTCATAGAGGCCAGAAATATAACCACACTGAGCTTTAATATACACTGGAAAGGCGATGTTCTTAAATTAGAAAGTAGCTGCACTTTAGCTGTTAAGTGTATGAATGCTTATGGGACCTGTTTTTGTCAAGAAAGCTTTTTCTCTAGATGAATTATTTGATATCGTTACACTGCAGTGTACTATTAAACCTGGCTTGCCTGTATTTATAAGGCATAGTTGTTAATTTTAGAAGTTCAGGACTGGTTTGTTCAGACTGAGTCATCCCATCATTTACTGCAGCCAGATTTCATTCCTGTAAAATGTCCATTAGTCAAATTGCTCATCCTGTAATAAAAATTGATTGGAAAGCTTCCACTTAGTGTCTGCTTTCCTCTGCTCAGTTTCATTCGTCACTGCAAAGTCACCCTGTTGTCATGCTTCATCAAGAACAGAAGTGAAACATTTGGTTTGAGCGAACACATGAGGAGAGCAAAGGCTGAAGCGACTGTCAAAAAATATTTCCAACTCTCTGCTTTTTATCTCTTTATTGTTTCACGGGGAGAGGGGATCACTGGCAAGGCCAGCATTCATTGTCCTTCAATTGAGTGGCTTGCTAGGCCATTGCAGAGGGCAATTGGCCGGACCAGGTGAAGAGGGCAGATTTCCTGTGGGCCAGGTGCAGGAAGGTGGGATTAGAAAGGGCACGTGGGTGTCCTCAGACTGACATGGACAAGATTGACCTAATGGCCTCCTTCTGTGCTGCAACCTTTCTATGGTTCTGAATGCAGAATGATCATGTGATTGGCGGATGACTTTGAATAAGAATAAACGTGTGGTGGTGCACTTTAGTAAAAGAATAAGGAGGTCCCATGCTCCTCAGAAAAATAAGACTTGTAATGGGGTGGGAGAGGAGTCATAGAGGTTTCCAGCATGGAAACAGGCCCTTCAGCCCAACTTGTCCATGCTGCCCCTATTTTTAAAGCCCTAAGCTAGTCCCAATTGCCCGCATTTGGCCCATATCCCTCTATACCCATCATACCCATATAACTGTCTAAATGGTTTTTAAACGACAAAATTTTACCTGCCTCTACTACTACCTCTGGCAGCTTGTTCCAGACACTCATCAGCCTCTGTGTGAAAAAATTGCCTCTTCTGGACACTTTTGTTCCTGTCCCCGCTCACCTTAAACCTATGCCCTCTAGTTTTAGACTCCCCTACCTTTGGAGGAGCAAAAGGACTGAAGGATTCAGATTGATAAATCACTAAAAGCACCCATGTCAGATAAATCAGGACACTTGAAAAGCAAACTGAGCTGCATTTCCACAGGGACGTGCGTTAGGATGTGGAAGCACTGGACGAAATACACAAAAAGTGTTACTAGATCAGGAAAGATTCAATAGGCTGGAACTCTTTCTGTAGCAAAGAGAAGGCTGAGGGCTGACCTAGTCTAGATTTTTAAGATGACAAAGGTGTTGGATAGAACAGTAACAGTAGATGTTTCCATTTGTAAAAGATTAAAACCAGAAATACAGGAAAGTCACTAAGCAATCCAGTAGGGAATTCAGGAGAAATCTCATAATCCAAAGATGGTGAGGCTTGAAATGTAGGATTTGCTACCACTTAAGATGTACAGGGAGATAAACACAGGAGGGTGATAGGAATAGATGGTAAAGTTTGATGGGGTTAAATGAGCAGAGGTGGGGACAGAGGAGCAGCACAGTGGTTAGCACTGCTGCTTTCACAGAGCCAGGGACCCGGGTTCAATTCCCGGCTTGGGTCACTGTCTGTGCGGAGTTTGCACGTTCTCCCCGTGTCTGCATGGGTTTCCTCCAGGTGCTACAGTTTCCTCGTACCGTCTGAAAGATGTGCTGGTTAGAATGCATTGACCCGAACAGGCACCGGAGTGTGGCGACTAGGGAAATTTCACAGTAACTTCATCGCAGTGTTAATGTAAGCCTTACTTGTGACACTTGTAAATAAACATTAAACAAGGCTTTGTGTGGAGCATGAACACCAACACAAACCAGCTGAACTGAATGACATCTCTGTGATGTGCACTCAATATGGTCTTTGTTCAACTGTTTCTCCAATCTGTAATGCAGCACTACGTATAAAAGCTATTGTACTTATTCCAGTTAATATTCTAATTAATTAGAAGTGCCTGATTAGATTTATTTTAGGGCTGTATTTAAATTAAACCCAAATTGTCATTTTTTATTAGATTACTTTAAAGACTCTGAAACTTTTTTTCTAAAAGAAAATGATTTTGTGAGTTAGAGTGTACAACATGGTGGATGGATGAGTCATCGCATTTAAAGAAAATGCATTTCAATTATTTTAATATAATTTGAAGACAGACCTTGAATTGTGCATGGTCAAAGTTTAGATTCTTGCACTGTCGTCACAATCATCTTTAAACAGCCAAAGTCATTCGCTCTATTGGCAATCCAGCCTTAAAATCATAGAATCTCTGCAGTACAGGTCATTCAGCCCATCGAGTCTGCACCAACTCTCCAAAACAGCATCCCACCCAGGCCTTCCCCTCTATCCCCGTGGCTCTCATAGAATCCTGCAGTACAGAAGGAAGCCATTCAGCCCATCAAGTCTGCACCGACCACAATCCCACCCAGGCTTTATCCCCATCACCCCATGCATTTACCCTAACTAGTCTCCCTGACACTAAGAGACAATTTAGCATGGCCAATCCAACTAACATTTGCACATTTTGGGCTGTGGGACGAAACCAGAGCACCCAGAGGAAACTACGCAGACACGGGGATAATGTGCAAACTCCACACAGACAGTGACCCAAGCTGGGAATCAAACCCAGGTCCCTGGCGCTGTGAGACAGCAGTGCTATCCATCGTGCCGCCCTATAATGCTACTTGAGATACCTATTTGGACAGTTTACTATTTAGAGAGAGCAAGTGCCATTTCTTTTGAGTAGTAATCTATGGAAGTCATCAGGATGGCTAGATGAGTGGAGAAAAAAGGCTCAATGTAGCCAAAGTGAAGCAGCACGCTATGAGATGAAGAACAGGGCAAGGAAATCAAAATCTTATCCAGTCATTTATAGCCCAGAATGAGGCCATTCGGCCCATTGAGTAAGTCCTTGCTGATTCACTGCAATCCCGTCAGTATCACTCCCACGGGAAGAGAAACAGAGGAAAGAAAGATTGGCTGGCATTATATCGCATTGCAGGCAGCTTCACAGACAAGATTTGACACCATCGTACATAAAGGGATGTTGGGGCAGGTGACCAAAAGCTTGGTCAAAGAGGAGAGGTTTAAGTACCTTCTCAAAGGAAGAAGGTTCAGGGAGGAATTTCCAGAGCCTGGGGCCCAGGCAGTCGAAGCTACAGCTGCCATTGATAAGTGATTTAAAATTGGCATTGTGCAAGAGGCCAGAATTCAACAAGATTTTGAATAGAGCAGAGTCATCTTGGTGTACTGAACCGCAATCACTAAAGTATGAGTAGATTAAAAAAGAAAGAAGAAATTGAAATGTTAGCGAATTCCAACTGACCTAACTGATTCCTAGTATACAGTGTACCCTGTACTAATATTCAGTATGCCATTTAAACGGGCTTTTTAAAAATAGGGCAGTGTGGAATTGTTTGCAGCTTTGTCAGTAGCTGCTGTGACATGTAAAATTGCTTAGCGGCTGACTCCTACCTTGACAGTGACAACGGTTTACAGGTGAATTGTGCAAAACCCAATTGTCGTTCCAACCTAGGTTTGGTGAAATGGTCAGAGCAAGAAACAGAAAGCTGATCTCTTGGGGATTGCGCATTGAATTTGGGAGTGGATTTGGTCTCAAACTTACCAGACGCGTGGCCTGAGACTTTGGCTGGTAATCGATGCATTGGAGCAGATGGGGGAAGGGGAAACAGAAACCGCAGTGCCTTGGGTCGTGGAGCTTGTTTCGAATTTGTCATGTGAATGTACGCAGTCTGCTCAAATACACTCCCAACTAGACAGAGAGTTAAAGTTTTTGAAGTTTATTTATTAGTCACAAGTAAGGTTTACGTTAACACTGCAGTGAAGTTACTGTGAAATTTCCCCAGTCGCCATACACCGGTACCTGTTCAGGTCAATGTACCTAACCAGCATGTCTTTCAGACTGTGAGAGGAAATTGGAACACCTGGAAGAAACCCACACAGTCTTGGGGAGAGCGTGCAGACTCCTCATAGTGACCCGAGCCAGGAATCAAACTTGCGTCCCTGGTGCTGTGAGGCAGCAGTGCTAACCACAGTGCCATCCTGTGGAAAGAGACCCAAATGGGCAGGAAAGTAAAGTTGTTGAGGGGATATGGGATACAATGAACAGTACAGCCTAGGAAGAGGCCCTTCAGCCCACCAAGCCTCCATTGGCACATGATGCCTTCCTAAACTAAAGACCTTTTGCCTCTATGTGGTCCAAATCTCTGTCTTCCCTGTCTATTTCTGTATCTGTCAAAATGCCTGGTAAGCATTGCTATTGCAAGTTTTTAAGTTTTTACACCTCAACCGCAGAGGCAAAGTATCTCCGTGCATTCCTGCGGTCTTTTGGGAAATCATATTCTCTGATGCATGATATAATTGGAAAATGGTGTTTGGGGGTTACAAACCACGATAGTTGCCAAAGGACACTTGATGAATGCTGTGCAGAGATTGGTGAAAGCAGCGTGTAAGTCAGTGTTCACAAAAGAAAGAGCTGCGAACCATTGATACATTGTGCAGTGTCCTTTGAATAGAGTAGGTTACGGAGTCCTTAGAACGGAGTAGGTTACGGAGGATACAACCACAAGGGGGTTTATGAGCGTTATATATGTCGCAATCCTGCTCCTTCCATTAAGTGCACTTTGTCTAGACATGTTAACTGACCTCCACAGAAAGCTGCTAGATTAATTGTGACCTAATTATATGTTTTGTTAATGCATCTAACATGCCAATAATGAGTTATCACAAATTACAATTTTAAAAGGCACACAGGAGCAGAGAGGTTTCGGGGATTCTCACACACAAATCTTGAAGGTGTCGGGCCAAGTTGATACAGCTGTTTGGCATATAGACAGGATCCTTGTTTTGTAGAGACATGGGTGGGATAAAGGCAAGGGAGCTCTGCTCAACCTTACTAAATGCTCAGGTCTCAGCCAGAGTGTGTCCTATTCTAGCACGAAGGATGTCAAACCCTTGAGGGTGCAAAGGAAATGTACCAACATGCTCAGAGACTTCAGCTCTATAGAATCATAGAATCCCTACAGAGCAGAAGGAGGCCACTCGACCCATAGAGTCTGCACCAACCATAATCCCACCCAGGCCCTATTCCCATAACCCCATGCATTTACTCTAGTTAGTCTCCCTCACACTAAAGGTCAATTTAACATGGCCAATGCACATCTTTGAACTGTGGGAGGAAACCGGAGCACTCGGAGGAAACCCAGGCAAACACGGGGAGAACATGCAAACTCCATATAGACAGTGACCCAAGGCCGGAAATTGAACCCGGGTCCCTAGTGCTGTGAGGCAACAGTGCGAACCACTGTGCCACTGTGCCATGCCAGAGAGGTTAGAGATTCTCTAAGGATTGTTCTCCTTAGAACAAAGTAGGTTACAGAGGATGCAACCGCAAAGGGGTTTATGAGGTGTTTGATGGAGTAAATAAGGCAAAACTACTTTCCATCGATGGGAGTCAGTAACAAAGGATATAGATTTTGATCCATAAACTGGAACCTGCAGTTGAGGCAGTGAAGACTATCTGTTCTGTACCTATTCAGTGATCAGGAAAATATTTCAGTGTGTGTAAAGAGGAAAAAGTGGGCATTGAGCTGGGGAAAGGGGGGATAAACAGAATGGGGCAATCAATTAGTTTTGAACAGGTTTTTGAAAGGAGGAAGTTAGTGATGGATTTGCAGGTAAAACTTAAGGGGCCAGACTTTAGTGGGGGTGAAATTCTGTGGGGCTTCCCTTCCACTGCCTTAAATTTGGGAGCCTGCTTTGCATTAGCAAAGCTGAAGAAGCCCTACAGAAATGCATCACCATAGATTCTAATAGGCTGGAGTCAAGGTCGTCAGGAGAGAGGATAGAGTAGGTAGGGAGGGCTGTGTGAGCGGAAAGGATTGCTCAAGTAGGGGGCCAAGTGAGAAGATTAAGAATGATGTCAGTTCTTGAGCAGAAAGACTAGGGGCTTTGCAAGGATGGGTATGTAGGAAGTGTTCAAGATTATAAGGGGCATGGACAGGGTGGACAGGGAGCAGCTGTTCCCCTTACTTGAAGGGTCAGTTACGAAGGGACACAAGTTAGAAGTGAGGGGTGGGAGGTTATGGGGACAGTTGAGGGAAAACCCTTCTACCCAGAGAGTGGTGATGGTCTGGAATGCGCAGCTTGGGAGGGTGGTGGACACAGGATGCCTCATATCCTTTAGACAGTACCTGGATGAGCACTTGGCGCACCATAACATTCAAGGCTATGGGCCAAATGCTGGCAAGTGGGATTACGTGGGCAGATTATGTGTCAGTGTAGACTTGATGGGCTGAAGGGCCTCTTCTGCACTGTGTGATTCTGTGATTGTCTTGTAGAAAAAAAATTTGCATTTCTACAGAATGTCATTGCATCATTTCATTTTAATGAATTTTATTGCTATTCGTCACTTGTTTCCAGCATGTGAACTAGGTTACTGGAGACCACCCTACATTCTCATTTCATTAAAAATAGTGCTAATGATACAATCTAAAACTCATTTGTCTACCTCGGCAGCAAGCTGCTAATTGCATCACGTTTTCTGTCAAAGCTTGACAGTACAGTTCTCCACCTAACCTGTAAAATAATTCAAAACTAGCCAAGTGTCATTTGAATTCTACTAATTATCTACATTATTATTTAATACTAAGTGTTAATTGTATCTGAGGCAATAAACTTGAGCTTTTTGCTCTTGAAAGGAGAAAACTTAATTGAGCTATTTAAGGTTCCTGATTCCAGGGATGAAAGGGTTGCTGTATGAGGAGAGATTTAAACAATTTGGACTTATACTCGCTGGAGTTTAGAAGGCTGAGAGGGGATCTGATTGAGGTGTGTAAAATTTTAAAAGTGATTGATAAAGTAAATATGGACCAAATGTTTCCTCTTATGGGGAAATCTTGAACAAGAGGTCACAGGTATAGGTTTTGAGGTGGTAGATTTAAAACTGAGATGAGGAGGAAGTACTTCTTGCAGAGAGTGGTGAATTTGTGGAACTCGCTGCCCCAGCATGCGATGGAGTCTAAATCATTGAATGGTTTCGAGAAGAAAATAGATATATTTCTGATCTTTAAAAAAAGGGGTAAAAGGACACAGGGAGCAGGTGGGGAGGTGGATTTGAGACCAGGGAGAGATCAACCATGATCTGACTGAATGACGGAGTGAACTCGAAGGGCTGACTACTGCTCCTAAATCCTATGTTCCTAAGGTAGTAAATGATATGGAGAAGACAAATCTAGAATGAATCTTGTTGATCAAAACTGCAATCACGATGTAAGCAGTGGGGGGATACAAGCTGAAAGTGACAATGTAGAAGTGATGGCAGGAAGCTCTTCATACTTCAACACAAGTAAGACAGTGGGGACAAACCTGGGAATGGTTTATGATCTCACTGGATGCACGAGCCTTTGTCTTCTGTTATCAGTTCAGGATTGCTCTGCAAGATTAATAACCAAACTATTTTTTTCTTGATCCTTTCCACCGCCACACCTAACCCTCTGATCTTATTTGATGTTCTCTTGCAGCTGGAAACAAATGTGGCAGCAAGACTACTGGCAGAGCCTCGACCAGGCTGAAGCCCTAAGCACTATGATTCACCAGAATGAGACCAACTCAAATAAACTGTGGGATTACGTTCATCAAATAATGTCAAAGAGGATCAAACACTAACGTTGGGACTAAAGACACCTGCGACTGCTGCTTGAGAATTAGGCCGCTGGTTAAACACTACCACCAGTTTAGTTATCACAGACTTTATTGACACTTTTATATATAGATATATTTTTATTGGGAGCAACTTTTCTACTTTTTACAATCTCTTTTTTATATTTATCCTGCTCAAATTTACCCAAAAATAGGCTGTTTTTCATTGTTTGGGCAGGGAAAGAAGCATTCAAACTGAGTAAATTAGTAAGCTGTTTAAATGGTCTGGCACACACTACATTTCCGTTGTGTTTAAAAATGGTGCTAATTATCAGATTTAAGACTTGTTTCTCCTTTAGAGAGATGTCTGGTTTGGGGATTAAAGTTTAATCCATGCAAGATGTTCCCACGCGAAATGGGTGTGTGACAGAGGGCCAGTGATGCTGCAAGCCTGAGCTAATCTCTTTAATTCCTCTCCAGTTGCCCCGTGTACAGAGCTAAATGTCTTTAAATTACACTTAATGTTGCAATACGAGAGTTTAGATCAAATTTGGGGTCTCCCTCTCTTTAACCTTCTTACTGCGGTGAACACCTTCTGTTTTAAAGGATTTTGCATGAGCACGACAGCTCAGTAACAGGTCATTTGGCCCAACAGATTTATATTCCATATGAGCCCTGTCTGTCCAAAAGATGTGCTGGTCAGTTGTATTGGCCATGCTAAATTCTCCCTCTGTGTACCTGGACAGGTACTGGAGTGTGGCAACTAGGGGGTTTTCACAATAGCTTCACTGTGGTGTTAACGTAAGCCGACTTGTGACACTGGTAAATAAACTTAAAACATTACATATTATGTTTCTATGCCGCTTCCCCTTAAAGGGATCGCTTAGTGGTATTATCTCTAGACTATTAATCCAGAAACGTCTGGCAAACCATGGTTTAATTTAAGTTTAGTGTGACTTGTCTGTCACATTCCTTCCCACTCGCTGACCTGTCCTGTCCTGTCCGCATGGAATTAAGACCAAGTGTAGACTTCGGTGATGCCCCAGCAGATGTTGAAGGGACGATTAAACTATATCAGGCCAGTGTAAGACAGTCCTCATTTGAAATCTACAGTTTTATTGCAAGTTGCCCTCCAAGTCACTCAGCGTCCTGACTTGGAAATATATCGCCATTTCTTCGCAGTCGCTGGGTCAAAATCTTGAAATTCCTTCCCTAATGGCATTGTAAGTCAACCCACAGAACATAGACTGCAGCACTTTAAGAAGGCAGCTCCCCACCACCTTTTGAAGGGCAACTACGGATGGGCAATAAATGCTGGCCAGCCAGCAATGCCCATATCCCATGAATGAATAAAAAGAAATTCTTCAATACTTTTTTTTAGGTTTGCACTGTTAGAAATGCAGAAATATCACATTAACACAAGTGTTTATAGTCCGAAGCAGTTTCCACATTCAGTGGGGACGCAGAAATTTATAATATAGGAGACCTTTTCGTGTAGTACAGATTGAATAATTAATATTCGCACTGTAACTTCAAAGCAGAAGTTTTTAATGGTGTATCGTACTAGCGAAATCTATATCTGGCTTTTGCATTCATCTGGAAGGAAGGTGCAACAAGGGGAAAGAAGAGGCTATAAAAATATGTTTGCAAAAACGTTCTTGAGCAATGCCGTCTGTATTGGTACCTTGGGAGCTGCCATTGTAGACCTTCTTGAAGATTCATTATGTGCCAACTCGGAAATGTTTCCTCTTGTCTTCTCAAGGTTACGCGATCGTTTATCGTTTGGTCGTTGGGGGTATAGTGCTTCAGGGTTCCTTGTTCGCTTCCTGGTGATTGACAGTGTCGATGTTGGAGCAGGGTTAATTGGTGCCTGAGGGAGACCAGAGCTCCACTTGAAAACTGTCAGTAGCTCAATTTATCTCAGGTTTTCAGTCATTTTCCAAGCTTCGTGAAATATCAATCTTGCCATTGAGGTATAATTTTTATTAACCCCATAAATCAAAAGGACTGGTTCTGGTGTGTTGTGATTTTTGACTATTTTTTTGACAAAGTATAAATAGTTTGCAGTCCAGGCATGACCAAGAGAGGTAGCAAGAGACTGGTAAGAAGAATGAGATGATTTAAGATAACTCTTGTATGAATAAAGGAAGATCTTAAATCACTGAAGAAAACTACAGTTTGACGTGAGCATATATTCAGAGATATAGCACAGAATTTACCCGGCACTCGTGAAATAGTTTCTGCATTTTATTTTTGCAGTTGTCATAGTTTAGTGAGGACAGCGTTGTGAGGGATGATTTCTTGTAAGTTCAGTACATCACTAGAGTAGAGGTCTTATGATTCAGTCCCTACCTCTGGGCCAGAAGGTCCGGGTTTAAGAAAAGTCACTTCGAGACTTTGGTGGGTGCAGAAGGTGCATTCATAACATGGCCATATGGGTTGCTTATCAGCCCGTAAATCCTTCCAATGTACCTGATAGCAGTCCGTGAAGAGCGGAGAAGTTTCCCGGTCAGCCATCCCGAGGAAGGCAACAACAAACCACTGTGGTGCTTTGCCAAGAGTGATCACGGACAAATCCGATGGAAGTCCAATGGTTTCTTAGGGCTTGATACCTGAAGGAGGAGGAGGACATTACTACTGGTACAATTCTGTCATCACGTTAACAATAGAGCCACTTCCATTTAAATCTCTGACTTTCTTTAATTTGTGTACAAATTCCACAAAGGGAAAAGTAGTGGAATTAACATGCTGACAATGTCCAAAGGTGTGCAGGTTGGGTGAATTGGCTGTGCTAAATTGCCCCTTAGTGTCAGGGGGACTAGCTAGGATAAATGCTAGGATAAAGGTTCTGGGGATAGGGCCTGGGTGGGATTGTGGTGGGTGCAGACTTGATGGGCCAAATGGCCTCCTTCTGATCTGTAGAGATTCTACAATGAGGCATCGGATCTCGCTGTCAAGTTACCCGTGGGATAAACCACTGATTCGCGCCTTTTCCCCACATGCTGCCCCAAGTATTGGCAGATTGCGACACAATTATTGATTGTGGCACATTACACTAATTGCCACCCTCAAGAGTTTTCACGCAGAGTGAAACAAACTATTTTGCGCGTTGAACTGATGGACGAGCTGAATTAATCTATTGCACTTTCAAAGCAATCCCCTTTTTCAAGTTTGGGATGAATTAATACTTCAGTTTAAATGGATGCCAGAGAATTATTTCAGATTGCTTTGCACGGTTCTTTCTGAATGCAGGCACTGACCATTTCTGTCTACTGTGTGCCTTGGGCTTTGCCTGCTGGATGCAGGTTAATGTGTAAGATTGATTTTTGTTCCAAAGCAGCAATATCCACAGCAGTAAGGCTGAACGGGTTCCAAGTCATACTGATTACAGAGTGTTTCGCCCATCCCAAAGAAAAGTTGAATGTCTTCTTATTGCTGCAACCAACCTTTTATTTTTTTATAATGCAATAACGCAGCTGTTCATTGTTGCTATTAATTTTGTACTTCAATCCCTGCGGGATGAAACCCTTTGCCAAGTTTGTATTTTTTTTTGTGTGCGCCAGTGCCTTTAAATTTCTGCTAACGTCTGTGGGTGCACCGCAGCCTCACAGTTCCAGAGACCCAGGTTCCATTCCAGGTTCAGGTCACTGTCTGTGTGGGGGGGTTTGCGTGTTCTCCCCATGTCAGTGTGGGATTCCTTCGGGTGCTCCGGTTTCCTCCCAAAGCTGGTTAGGTGGAATGGCAGTGAAACACTGCCCTTTAGTGTCAGGGAAGTTTGCGGGTTAAATAAATGGGGGTTATGGGGATAGAGCCTGGCTGGGATTGTTTCTGGTGCAGTCTCGATGGGCCAAATGGCCTCTTTCTGCACTGTGGGGATTCTATGATACAATGCAATCTGATGAATGATAGAGATGTTAAATCATGGGTGAATTATTAGGCATCAAAGGGACACAAGGGGTCGGGGGTGGGGGGGGGGGGGGGTGGTAGTGGGGAAAATTCTCCCCAGAATGGCTGGATGCAGTAGTAACAATTGCCGAGCATCCTTGAGATCAAGCTCATAGAATCGCCCTGCATCTCAAAGCAGCCCGTTGGCCCATCTTGCCTGTGCCTGCTAACTGTTAGAGAACCATAGAATCCCTACAGTGCTGAAGGAGGCTGTTCAGCCCATCAAGCCCCCACCGACCACAATCCCACCCAGGCCCTATCCCCATAACCCTTTGCATTTACCTTAGTTAGTACCCCCCCCGCCCCCCGGCCACTAAGGGGCAATTTAGCACAGCCAATCTCCACCTAACCTGCACATCTTTGGGTTATGGCAGGAAACCGGAGCACCCGGAGGAAACCCACACAGATACAGCTGAACATGCAAACTCCACAAAGACAGTGACCCAAGCCAGGAATCAAACCCAGAGTCCCTGCCGCTGTGAGGCAGCAGTGCTAACCACTGTGCCATCGTGCCACCCACTGTTTTTGCACAATTGGAAGAAAGATCCAAGCATTTAATCCAAATACACTAACTGCCGTTACGTTTTGACAAACCGGTGGCATTTTATAATTTGTGATACAGACAGTATTGAACATTTTGCACAAAGATAGAAATATGGGATTGTTGCATTAAGTCAGACAGACTTGTGACATTTCAGACAAGCGTCTGGTTAATTTATTTTGTCCTTTTGCTGTTCTTTTCACTTTAGTTTTATGCATAACTGATGTACTCAAATCTTGTGAGGAGCTTGTTCTGAAAATGTCATGGAATATAGGTTGACATTATTAAAAATACTCTCATTCTCAGTGAGTGAGGACTTGCTGTTATTTCTTGATCTTGTAGAAGCTAAAAGAAGAAGTGTGTGTATATATGTGTGTAGTGATGTATGTCAAATCAATAAAAGAGATGAAAAATGAACTTTTTGCAACAAATGAGATCATTTATGAATCAGTAAACCTGTTAGTTGTCACTTTTTTAATTTATTCATAGGATGTAGATGTTGCTGGCTATGCCAGCATTTATTGCCCATCCCGAATTGCCCCTTGAGAAGGTGGTGGCAAGCTGCCTTTTTTGAAACACTGCAGTCCATGTAGGTACACCCACGGTGCTGTTAGGTAGGGAGTTCCAGAAGTTAACCCAGTGACAATGGAGGAGTGGTCTTATATTTCCAAATCAGGATGGTGAGTGGTTTGGCAGGGAACTTGTAGGTAGTGGTATTCCCACACAGAATCCCTACAGTGCAGAAGGAGGCCATTCAGCCCATCAGGTCAGCACCAACAATAATCCCACCCAGGACCTATCCCCATAAGCGCACATATTTACCCCGCTAATCCCTCTAACCTATGTATCCTGGGACACCAAGGGTCAATTTAGCATGGCCAATCAACCTAACCCACACATCTTTGGATTGTGGAGGAAACCGAAGCACCTGGAGGAAACTCACACAGACACGGGGAGAATGTGCAAACTCCACACAGACAGTCACTCAAGCCGGGAATCGAACCCAGGTCCCTGGAGCAGTGCTAAACACTGAGCCACCATTCTGACCCATATCTGCTATTCAATGCTATTAGTTTGACCATAATCGTGTAGACAGTGCTACTTCCAAATCCCACTCTTTCTCCTGAATGGAACCTCTTCCCTGCACACATTCTCCTGCTTGAATCCTGCAACTTCCTGCTCTAGTTCATGCTTTCAGCCGACAGGCAAACCTTCCTGCCACAATCCTTGTGCAGTTAAATAGCAACCACAACGTCAGCTAATTAGCACTTCCTAACTTGCATCAGCCCTGTTCTTGGTGCCAATTTGGCTTATTGGTTGCATTTCTTTTGCTTCCTTGTCAGAAGGCTGTAAGTTTAGTCCAAAACCAGTCTTCAAGAGCAATTTATGTTAGCATTTCTCCAAAATGCTTCACAGGTACGGTTGGACTTCTGAGAGTGGATACTGAGCCAAAGAAAACTTTAGGATACATAACTGAAAGGTTGATCATCAGGAGGTGGGAATGAATTGAAGTCCTAAGGGAGCAGAGAGGTAGAGATTTAGGGAGAATATTCCAGGGGTGGCACAGTGGATAACATTGCTTCCTCACAGCACCAGGGATCAGGGTTTAATTTCTGCTTGGGTCACTGTCTGTGCGGAATCTGCATGTTCTCCCTGTGTCTGTGTGGGTTTCCCCCAGGTGCTGCAGTTTCCTCCTACAGTCCGAAAGACATGCTGGTTAGGTGCATTGGCCGTGCAAAATTCTCCCACAAACAGACACTGGAATGTAGCAACTATGGGATTTTCACAGTAACTTCATTGCAGTGTTAATGTAAGCCTATTAATAAATAAACTTTAAACAGAGTGCAGGGCCTGGATAACATTGCGGAGAATGCAAAATAGACTAAATTGGAAGAGCAGAGTTCTCAGTTGCCATTGCATGATTGTTCCTTTGGATTCGGAGCCAAAAATTTCCGAGCACTTCCCAAACGCACATTTCCTGCAGCAACAGTAATTAGCTCCTGATAGATGGATGTTTATAGCAGAGACTTAGTGGTCTTCAAAGAATAGGCCAATTCATCCTTCACACGAGAATAATATACTCTGGGTTACATGGTATAACATGCCTGGAAGAATAAAAATGTATATTATCTGCCTTATGGGAGAGCTGTTAATAAGCTATGATTTCAAACTCAATTCTCCATGTGTTTCTCAACTAAGTATTCATCTTGAAGAAAAGAAAGCCTTGTACAGTGCCCTTCAGAACATCCTAAAGCACTGAACAACAAAACTGCTATGTCTTGAAGTGTTGGCACTTTTATAACATAGGAAAAGTGGCAGCCAATTTGTGCACAGCAAGCTCCCACAACCAACAATGTCATTTAACCAAATAATCTGTTTCAGAAAAAAGCAAAAGACAGCTCTGAAGAAGTTAAATTGGACTCGAAACATTAACTCTGTTTTCATCTCTCCACAGATGCTACCAGAGTTCTTCCAGCATATTCTGCTTTTAATCAGTTTCAAATTTTGGTTCAGGGATAAACATTGTTCAGGACCCTAGAGACATGTTTGGACAACAGGTTACTGTGTCCAGATCCTGCTGATAGATCAGGCTGGATCTCAAACATGTTATCAGCCTGAGTGATCAATTGAAGGGAGTTCTCCTGGCCAACAAGATCCCTCAACATACATTGTCAAAAACAGATTGCCTTGTCATTCATGTCAATGTTGCTGGAGGAATTTTGTAAAGAACTGAATGGCTATGGCATTTGTCTGTGTAATACTGTAACAGTCACTGTAAATCAAAAGCATTATAGGTGCTGTGTTTTGATCCGAGAGATATGATTAATCGATATTTAAATACTTCTTACTCCCTGGACCCTCATCCAACACCATCCTTGAATCAGCTGTTGGGAGGTATGTATGAGCAGGCCAAATAGTCCATTCTGTCTTTGGGAACTGGATTATTCTCTAACCCATAATCGGGAATACACCACAGCAATTTGCATTAATGTAAAGTCTCTGTGTCAAAGAGTGCCTTATATTGGAAAGGAATATCAAATCAGCCTAATCATTCTTTACCCAAGGAAAGTGGGTATCACTGGCCAGGCCAACATTTGTTGCCCTGGAGAAGGTGGTGATGAGCCACCTTCTTGAACTGTTGCTGTCCATCTGGTGCAGGTACACCCACCATGCTATTAGGGGGGGAGTTGGAGGACTTGGCCTGTGACAGTGAAGGAACGGTGATAGATTTCCAAGTCAGGATAGTGTGTAGCTTAGAGAGGAAGTTGTAGGTTGTGGTGCACCCCATGCATCTTCAACACTTACCCTTCTAGATGGCAGAGGGCAATGTCATAGGCGGCACAGTGATTAGCATTGCTGCCTCACGGTGCCAGGGATCTTGACTTCAGGCTTGGGTCTCTGTTTGTGTGGAGATTGCACTTTCTCCCTATGTTTGCATGAGTTTCCTCTGGGTGCTCCGGTTTCCTCTCACAGTCCAAAGATGTGCAAGTTAGGTGGATTGGCCAAGCTAAATTAACCCTTAGGATCAGGGGGGCTAGCTAGGGTAAATGCATGGGGTTGCAGGGATAGGATCTGGGTGGGATTGTGGTTGGTGCAGACTCGATGGATCGAATGGCCTCCTTCTGCACTGTAGGATTCTGTGATTCTATGACTTGGAAGGTGCTGTCTGAGGAGCTGTAATGAGTTGCTGTAATGCATCTTGAGATGGTTGGACATTGGTGGAGGAAATGAATGTTTAAGGTGGAGGATAGTGTGCCAATCGGGCAGGCTGCTTTGTCGTGGATTGTGTTGATCTTCGTTAGTGTTAATGGAGCTGCACTCCATCTTGTCTGTGGGACCTTGCTGTGCACAAATTTGCTGTTGTTTTTCCTACATTATAAAAGTGGGGAGAATTACACCACACTCCAGATTTGTACCTCTCAGCACCTGGAATCAGAGAATCCCTATAATGCAGAAGCAGGCCCTTCAGCCCACTGACAATATTCCAACCCGGGCCCTATCCCTGTAACCCCATAAATTCACCCTGCGAACCCACCCCCCTCCTGACACTGAGGGACAATTTAACATGGCCAATCCACCTAACCTTTAGAGTGTGGGAGGAGACCTACACAGACATGGGGAAAAACATGCAAACTCCACATAGGCATTCATCCAAGGTCAGAATTGAACCCAGGTCCCTGGCTTTGACAAAGGGTCATCTGGACTCGAAACGTTAGCTCTTTTTTCTCCCTACAGATGCGGCCAGACCTGCTGAGATTTTCCAGCATTTTCTCATTTGGTTTCAGATTCCAGCATCCAGAGTAATTTGCTTTTATTCCTGGTGCTGTGATTTGATTAGATCTGACTTGATTTATTATTGTCAAATGTATACAGTGAGAAGTATTGTTTCTTGCGCACTATACAGACAAAGCATACCATTCATAGAGAAGGAAAAGCGAGAGGGTGCAGAATGTAATGTTACAGTCGTAGCTAGGGTGTAGAGAAAGATTAACTTAGTGCGAGGTAGGTCCATTCAAAAGTCTGACGGCAGCAGGGAAGAAGCTGTTCTTAAGTCGGTTGTTATGTGACTTCAGACTTTCGTATCTTTTTCCCGACGGAAGAAGGTGGAAGAGAGAATGTCTGGGGTGCGTGGGGTCCTTGATTATACTGGCTGCTTTTCCGAGGCAGCGGGATGTGTAGACAGAGCCAATGGATTGGAGGCTGGTTGGTGTGATGGATTGCAGTGCTAACCCACTGTACTACCAGAACTATAGTCCCCAGTGCAAAAGCCGCAGCATGTTCCACTGATGTTAATCACACTATGTTAGCAACTTTGCACCATCGTGCCAAACACTTAGCCCAAAGGTTCTCCATTTAGTGATTTGAAAATAAATGGCTATGTACGATCTAGAATGAGACTGGTGCTAGTTTCGACATTGGATTTAATTAGAATATTTAGCCAAATGAAAAAGTAAGAGTCTTAAGGATACTGTTAATGATTTACTCATGGTGGTGCGTGAAATACCATTGTCTTGGGGAAGTGGAGTCGGCGTAGCAAAGCCATCTTTTCAAAAACTGACGCATTTGAATCAAAGCTACCTTTTCCACTTTATTGAGCGATTGCCATTAGTCTAACCGTGTGCACGCGGAAAGTGGTGATACATACGGGACTTAATCTTTGGAAGAGAATGGCTCTCGAACAATGGGCTGAAGATTATACAATTATTCCACTGTTGTAACATGGGAACGAGGGACACGGCTTCAACAAGCCAAGCCTCGTTGCCGTGGAAACACAACTTGTCATCTGTGGAGCGTCTCAGCCCCCACATACAGAAGTTTCACAATGAAGTTTTCAGCTCCTGTTTGGTGGGGGGCAGTGGGTAGGTGGGGGGCAGGGTTGAGGCAGGGCCAGCTCACCACATCAATGTATCTGATGGCATTTGAATAATTGTTTATTTTTGCTCACGGTGGGGCTGGGGGGGGCGTGGGGAGGGAGAAAGGCCTTTTTTGTTGTTCCTCCTGCCCTTTCATTGGATAATAGCCCCAAACCATCAGGGGTCAGCTGAGCAGTGCCGCGGCAATGAAGGATCTATTCCAGTTATAGACAAGTGCTGTCCCCCGCAACAGGGATATGGCCTCACTGTCTTGGCCACAGCTGCTGAGAGACTGGGTGGGCCATTTCAACATTGCTAACATTGAGATTAGAATCATAGGATCCCTACAGTGCAGAAGAGGCCATTCAGCCCATTGAGTCTGCATCGACTCTCTGACAGAATACCTTACTCAGGCCCTATCTCCCACCCTGTCCCATAAAAGCCCTCATTTCATAGAAAGCATCAAATCCCTACAGTGCGGAAGGAGGCCGTTCGGCCCTTTGTGTCCGCACCAATAACAATGCCACCCAGGCCCTATTCCCGCAATCCATCATATTTATCCCCCTAATCCCTCTAACCTATGCATCCCAGAACACTAAGGTGCAATTTAGCATGAGAAGTGAAGCTGGGAAGTGAACCTGGGTCCCTGGCGCTGTGAGACAGCAGTGCTAACCATTGTGCCACTATGCCACATCCATCTAACCTACACATCTTTAGACACTAAGGGGCAATTTAGCATGGCCAGTCCACCTAACCTGCAGGTCTTTGGACTGAGGGATGTAGGTTTCCTCCAGGTGCTCCAGTTTCCTCCCACGAAAGGCGTGGTGGTTGGGTACATTAGCCATGCTAAGTTCTCCCTCTGTGTACCCGAACAGGTGCCAGAATGTGGCGACCAGGGGATTTTCACAGTAACTGCACTGCAATGTAAGCCTAATTGTGACACTAGTAAATAAAATTAAATTTCAAACTGGAGGCAACCCGCACAAACATAGGGAAAAGGTGCAAACTTCACATAGACGGTCACCCAAGGCCAGTATTGAACCCAGGTCCCTGGCGTTGTGAGGCAGTAGTGCTAACCACTGTGCTGCCGTGCCGCCCCCAGATCGATAGCTATTTTTGTCAGGCAAGAATATTAAAGGTTATGGTGCTAAGGCGGATAGAAAGAAATAAGACGCAGGCAAACGATGATATAATAAATAAAGTGGCTTGGCAAGACAGTTGTTGGGAGTATGATTTCCCCTGACTGGGGAGTCCAGGGCAGGGGGTCTAGTTTCAGAATGAAGGGCCAGCCATCTAGGACTGAGGTGAGGAGACCTTTTTCAGTCAAAGATTTTTGTAACCCTCCAGTCCAGCAAGTTGGGAATGCTTGGTCATTGCGTGTGTTCAAGATAAAGACCGAGACAGTTATTGGGAATTTCATTCATGGAGAAGGTATTTGTGATGTGGAGATGCTGGCGTCGGACTGGGGTAAGCACAGTGAGAAGCCTCACGACACCAGATTAATGTCCAACAGGTTTCAGAGTGTTGCTCCTTCTTCAGGTGAGTAAAGAGTTGTGTTACATTATGGGTTGTGTTATATGTCTAACACAACTCCTCACTCACCTGAAGAAGGAGCAACATTTGTGCTACCAAATAAACCTGTTGGATTTTAACCTGGTGTTGTGAGACTTCTTACTGAAGGTATTTGTCACAGGGCATATATTATCTCCTTCTGATATTCATATTAACTAACATGTCAACACTTGCCTTTTACTCTGTACAAGTGTGCACAGCAGTGTAGTGGGTTGGCACTGCTGCTTCACAGCATCAGGAACCTGGGTTCAATTCCAGCCTTGGGTCACTGTCTGTGTGGAGTTTGTACATTCTTCCCATGTCTGCGTGAGTTTCCTCTAGGAGCTCCAGTTTCCTTCCACAGTCCAAAGATGTATGGGTTAGGTAGATTGGCCCTGCTAAACTTCCCTTTAGTGTCCAAAGATGTGCAGGTTAGGTGGATTGGTGATATCAGATTGCCACTTAGTGTCCAAAGACGTGTAGGTTAGGGGGATTAACCATGCTAAATTACCTCTTAATGGCCAAAGATCTGTGGGTTAGATGGATTGGCCATGCTAAATTGTCCTTTAGTGTCCAAAGGTATGTAGGTTAGGGGGATTAGCCAAGGTAAATTGCCCCTTAGTGTCCAAAGATGTGCAGGTTAGGCGGATTAGCCATGATAAATTGCCCCTTAGTGTCCAAAGATGTGTAGGTTAGGGGATTAGCGGGGTAAATACTTGGGCTTATGGGGATAGGGTGTGGGTTGGTTTGTTGTCGGTGCATACTCGATGGGCCAAATGGCCTCCTTCTGCACTGTTAGATTCTATAATTCTATGAACCACCCCAGGCATTCAATTTATGTCACTTTTTGCAGAGATTTGGTAGCTGGCTTCTTCGAAAGAAGAGTGAAAGCGCTTGGAAACTATATTTTAATGTATATTTTTGAAAGCTATTTCCTGGTAAACATCAGTGGGGAGAATGTGACCTTGTCTGCGAATATATTAACATGAAAAATCTCTTGCAGACAGAGACTGCTCCAGATGTCAATGTGAATGCGAAACATGTAATATGAGCTCAGTCAGGCACTATTCAATGAGAATCCAACCCCAAGTCTTAAATTTGTCAGTTAATTAAAATACCTTTCCTCACCAGTTTCACCTGTTTTATCATCACCTTCAATTTCCTCATTAAAAAAGCATTTTTCTTTAAAGAAATGTGTGAAATATCTTGGATTAGGATATTTAAATAGCGAATGGTAGTTTTGACTTTATGCATTAGCGTGAATATTAGTCTGTGATATAACTGTCTGGTTGAGAACCTCCCATCCATTGACTCTGTCTACACTTCCTGCTGCATCAGGAAAGCAGCCAACATAATCAAGGACCCCCACATCCCCCAAGCAGGTGAAAAGAAGGTTGTAAATGTCACGGGTGGGGTGAGACGGTGGCACAGTGGTTAGCACTGCTGACCCACAGCGCCAGGTACTCAGGTTCAATTCCCCATTTGGATCACCATCTGTGTGGAGTTTGCACATTCTCCCCCATGTCTGCATGGGTTTCCTTCGGGTGCTCCGGTTTCCTCCCACATTCTGAAAGACGTGCTGGTATCCAAACAGGCACCAGAGTGCGGTGACTCGGGGATCTTCACAGTAACTTCATTGCAGTGTTAATGTAGGCCTTACTTAAAGTGTCACAGAGCTGTGGCATCTCCTTGCTGTAACTGGGAAGTTTTGCTTTACTGGTGTAGCAACAATGTGCATTTATGTAACACCTTTAATGTTGTAAAACACCCCGAGGTGCTTCACGGGGTTGTACTGGACCAAAGTTTGACACTAAGCCCCCATCAAGAGAAATTAGGTCAAGTGGTTGCAAACTTGCTGAGAGAGGCTAGTTCTCTGATCCTCAGGAAAGATAACTGCGTTGAGCACTCCTGAGAACAGTCTCTATCATAATTGTCCTGTAAGAAGTCTCACAACACCAGGTTAAAGTCCAACAGGTTTATTTGGAAGTAAACGCCACTAGCTTTCGGAGCGCTGCTCCTTTGTCGGGTCAGTGGGGAGTTCTGATCACAAACAGGGCATATAAAGGCACACACTCATCTTACAGAATACTGATTAGAATGCGAGTCTTTACACCTAATCTACCCCTAATTGTCCTGGGCTCAGCGATAATTGTATGAGGCTCTCTGTGATAATCTGTTCTCCGTATCGTAGCTTTCTGTACAGCTTCTGAAGGGATCACTATCGAGAAGGATAATGGCGATTAAAGAGAAATGTAAGCAAGCTGACATTCAGGATACGGGTGGGTGGCTTAGTGCTTTTGGAGGGAGGTAAATCTTAATCGGCTGAAAAATGCAATATCTATCTTCATTTAGAATAACACCCCACTATCGCTGCACACACCGCAGCTAATTTTGGCATGAACTTGCTGCATTACTAAAGAGATGGAACATTGACTTATGGTGTCAGAATACAGGAATTACTCAGTATTGTGAAAACTTGTCATGCAGTTTTGTACCTGCTCGCTGCTGTAGAATGTCAAAGCATTGCAAGATTGAACTTAACTTCTATGTACTTTGGAGGGCTGTGCTATGTCGTGCTTTAACCAGGTGCATTATATTGTAGGAAGAGCACCTTCAATAATCAGAAGTAGAATTTAGGGCAGGGCTACAATTAAACCATCGTGTCTAGACTCTGTATATGGCTTGTTGTTAAGCTGTTCAGTTCCGCCGATTCAACCTCCGAATGTTTCTACATTCTGCTCTCTGTTTCTCAGTATTTTGTGTGTGTGTGTGTGTGTGTGTGTGTGTGTGTTTGTGTGTGTGTGTGTGTGTGTGTGTCCACCATTGATATGTATGAAGGCCTGTAACATAGGGTGGCTGGTCTTACCACCCTCTCCCTGCCCACTTCCACCCCCAACCTGTCTCCCATATATCGGTGGGTGGGCAAGGTGTCAAGAAGCTCATTTGCCCTGAGGCCCTTGAGTGGCCAATCAAAAGCAAAAATTGAGAGAATTTTTGATTTGATTTATTATTGCCACATGTATTGGATACAGTGAAAATTATGGTTTCTTGCAAGCTATATAGACAAAGCATACCATTCGTAGAGTACATAGGAGAGAAGGAAAGGAGAGCATGCAGAATGTAGTGTTACAGTCATAGCTAGGATGTAGGGAAAGATCAGCTTAATATATGGTAGGTCCATTCAAAAAGTCTGAAGGTAGCAGGGAAGAAGTTGTTCTTGAGTCAGTTGGTACATGACCGCAAGACATTCGAAAGCCCAACTGTGGTTCAAAAACTAGTTGTTTTTACGTAGTCCCTGGGGGCTGAGGATTATTTGTTTCCATTCTGCTTCGAATTCCTAGATGGCCGATAAATTCATAAGTGTGACCATTGACTCTGCTGTGTATGAGGCAGCGGGTGCTGGAAGGGGTGGGTAGATGGGCTGTTTGAAGGTTTGTACATTTTCCCTCCACCATGCCTCGACTTCACGTCTGTACGTTCCTGGCAAAGTCCCTCGATGTGTCCAATGGCCTCCTGGATCTTCTCCACTTTGGGTCAGTCCCAAGCCAGGGTCTCCCATGAGTCGGCTGAGATAATTGGCCTCTGCAGGGGTGCTGTGAGCACATCTTTTAGGCATGGGAGGTAATGGCCTAGTGGCGTTATCGCTAGACTATTAATCCAGAAACTCTACTAATGCTCTGGAGACCCAGGTTCAAATCCTGCCATGACAGGTGGTGGGATTTGAATTCAATAAAAGAATCTGGAATTAAGAATCTACTGATGACCATGAAATTGATTGTCAGAAAATCCCATCTGGTTCACTAATGTCCTTTAGGAAAGGAAATCTGCTGTCCTTACCCGGTCTGGGCTACATGTGAATCCAGAGCCACAGCAATGTGGCTGATTCTCAACTGCCCTCTGAACAAGGGCAATGAGGAATGGGCAATATATGCTGACCAACTAGCGATACGCATGTCCCACGAATGAACTAAAAAAAAAGTACACTTCTCCTGGAATCTCCTGCTGGGGTCAAGTTCTGAGTAGAGGAATTGTTACGAGAGTGTGGCGCCAGATATACGAATGGCATGTCCTGCCCAGCAGAGCTGGTATTGAGTGACTAACTCCTTGATGATGGGAAAGTTGGCCTGGGAGAGGACGCTGCTGTTGGACTCAGTTTCCCATCAAACACTAGTTCCAAAGATGTTCTCTGCATTATATTGCTGGTACCTCAGTTGGTATGTTGGGCTCAATCCATACTACTTACACTTAGACTGACACATCAGTGCAGACATGATGTGGATATGCTGGCATTGGATTGGGGTAAACACAGTAAAAAGTCTGACAACACCAGGTTTCAGTCCAACTGATTTATTTGATAGTAAATTCACTAGCTTTCGGGTTAGCCCCTTCGTCAGGTGAATGGAGAGTTCTGGCCTCAGACAGAGCATATAAAGCACAGACAGTTTACAGATTACTGATTAGAATGCGAATCTTTACACCTAACCTGCTGTTCAAGTCTTAAAGTGGCCGACAATGTGAGTGGAAGGAGCACTGATCACAGGTTAAAGGGATGTGTTTTGTCTCCAGACAGTACAGTAAGTGAGGTTTTGCAAACCCAGGCAAGTCACAGGGGTTACAGATAGTGCGACATGAACCCAAGATCCCTGTTGAGACCGTCCTCATGTGTGCGGAACTTGGCTATCAGTCTCTGTTCAGCGACTCTGCGCTGTCGTGTGTCGTGAAGGCCGCCTTGGAGAATGCTCACCTGAAGATCAGAGGCTGAAGGGTACATTGGAGAGACCATGCAGACGCTACGACAACGGATGAATGAACATCGCTTGACAATCACCAGGCAAGACTGTTCCCTTCCTGTTGGCGAACACTTCAGTGGTCATGGGCATTCAGCCTCTGACCTTCAGGTAAGCATTCTCCAAGGCGGCCTTCACGACACATGACAGCGCAGAGTCGCTGAGCAGAGACTGATAGCCAAGTTCCGCACACATGAGGACGGTCTCAACAGGGATCTTGGGTTCATGTCGCACTATCTGTAACCCCCGTGACTTGCCTGGGTTTGCAAGAGGAGGTTCACAAGAATGACCCCTATAATGAATTGCTTGTTGTATGAGGAAAGGTTGAGAACGCTGGGTCAGTACTCATTGGAGTTTAGGAGGATATGGGGGGATCTTATTGAAACTTACAGGATACTGCGAGGCCTGGATAGAGTAGAATTGGAGAGCATGTTTCCACTAGTAGGAGAAACTAGAACCAGCGGGCACAACCTCAGGCTGAAGGGACGATCCTTTAAAACAGAGATGAAGAGGAATTTCTTCAGCCAAAGAGTGATGAATCAATGGAACTCTTTGCCGCAGAAGGCTGTGGAGGTCAGGTCATTGAGTGTCTTTAAGACAGAGATAGATAGATTCTTGATTAATAAGAGGATCAGGGGTTAAGGGAAAAAGGCAGGAGAATGGGGATGTGAAAAATATCAGCCATGATTGAATGTCAGAGCAGACTTGATGGGCAGAGTGGCCTAATTCTGCTCCTATGTTGTATGGTTTTATGGTCTTATAAGTGAATGAGTTGTCACAAATGAAATGCAGGCTTCAGTTATCAGGTGGCCACATGGGGCAAGTTTCTGAAGTGTCCCAGGCATGTCACATATTTAAGAAATAACAACATACACCTTAAATACATTAAGTACTCTGCAGCACTAGTAATAGAATTGTTAAGGTTTGGACCATAACATCATGGGATCCCTACAGTGCAGACAGAGAACATTCAGCCCATCAAGTCTGCACTGACCAGCATCCCATCCAGGCCCTATCCCCACATTTAGCCTAGCTAGTTCCCTGATGACTAAGGAGCAATTTAATCCACCTAACCCGCACATCTTTGGACCAAAGCTGCAGCAAGCAAGTTATGGTTTAATTAAACCAGTTTCGAGACAAAAATTAACTCACTCTGCAAAATTCTTCAGGAAAAGTAATTAGGAAATGTAAATCCATTACAAAATCAAACGTGACCTTTACAGGATTTAATTATTGCAGCTAATGGAGTCGATATTGAGCCAACGTTACTTCATGAGCAATTGAATGATGTTAGTTTCCTTATAAGGTGTGGATGCTGATGTCAGCTGAAATTCCTTCCCAATTCATTGGCAACTCATTATCCTAATCACTCCTTTAGATGCTGTCGGGTTTTAATGTACAAGACCTACAATTCAACAGTGGAGATAACAACTTACGAACGCTTGACACAATATCCTGGACAGCATTCCAATTGCCAGAGAAGGATTCCTCGAGTATTTTTCTTCCCCTACTACCCTTAGGAATATTGTGAGCAATTTTGGGCTAAGGAAGGATGTGCTGGCCTTAGAGAGGGTCCAGAGGAGGTTCACAAGAATAAGCCCAAGAATAAAAAGCTTGACGTATGAGGATGTACTTGATGGAGTTTAGAAGCATGAAGAGATGATACTGAAAGTCTTGGATGTGGGAAAGATGTTTCCATGAGTAGGAGAGACTGGGATCCGAGGGCACAGCCTCAGAGTAAAGGGGTGGTCCTTTAGAACCGAAATGAGGAGGAATTTCTTCAGCCAAAGGGTGGTGAATCTGTGGACCTCTTTGCCACAGAAGGCTGTGGAGGCCAGGTCATTGAGTGCAGTTAAGACAGAGATAGATATGTTTTTGATTAATAAGGGGATCAAAGGTTAAGGGCAAAAAGGGAGAGAATGGGGTTGAGAAATTTATCAGCCATGATTGAATGGTAGAGCAGACTCGATGGGCTGAATAGCCTAATTCTGCTCCTATCACTTATAGGAGCAGAACCGGTCTTAGAGGTTTTTCCTCTGATTTCATTCCTAGGAGATTACATACCATGGAATACCTACAGTACAGAAGGAGGCCATTTGGCCCATCAAGCCTGTACCATCTATAATCCCATCCAGGTCCTATTGTTGTAACCCCACCTATTTATCCTGCTTGTCTTCTGACACTAAGAGGCAATTTAGCATGGCGAATCAATCTAACCCACATATCTTTGGATTGTGGGAGGAAACCCACGCAGACAGAGGGAGAATTTGCAAACTCCATACAGAGACCCAAGGCCAGAATCGAACCCAGGCCCCTGGCACTGTGAGGCAGCAGTGCTGACCACCATGCCACCTACATTGTAGAAACTTCAAGACTGGGCACTTTCTACACAGTGGAAAGTATCTAGTCTTGAAGTTTCAGCAGCTGTATTACCAGTGTGGGGCAGGCTTGACAGATCTATTGGCCTTTTCCTTCCCCGGAGAGGAATTGCAGATGAATTTTGCACTGATTGCCACAGTTAGATTTCAAAGCTTACGACCTTTTGTTTTTTTTCCTTCCTGAACGCTGTCAACCCCTCAACCCAAAGATGCTTAGTTTGAATTGTCTTGTTAAAAGGGGTGCGAATATGTTTCATAAGAACATAAGAAATAAGAACAGGAGTGGGCCATCTAGCCCTTCAAGCCTGCCCCACCATTCAATAAGATCATGGCTGATCTGAAGTGGCTCAGTTCCACATTCCCGCTTTCTCCCCATAACCCTTAATTCCCTTGCCTACCAATAACCTATCTACCCGTGTCTTAAATATATTTAGCGAGGTAGCCTCCACCACTTCAATGGGCAGAGAATTCCAGAGATTCACCACCCTTTGAGTGAAGAAGTTCCTCCTCAACTCCATTCTAAACTGTGGCCCCCCCCCCGCTTATCTTGAGGCTGTGCCCTCTAGTCCTGCTGTCCTTTCTGAGCGGGAAGAATCTCTCTACCTCTACCCTATCCATCCCCTTCATTTCCCTGCGTGTTTTAATTTTAAGGAATTTGCTTCCCTCAAACTGCTGGATTATTTGAATTTTTTTGAGCAAGGAAACCATTTTGAATTATCCAGGAATAAACGACTTTAAAATCTCAGCATCAGAATTAAGCAGTAGGTCCTGTGGCGCAGTGGGTTGGTATCCCCGCCTCTGAGCCAGAAGCTTTATGTTCAAGTTCCACCCCAGAACTTGACGGTTAATGAAAGTGCGCTTGTAACATGGGCAAACAAGTTGAGTGTCAACCTGCAAAATTCTTCCAAATGCGCCGATGGCTGGGGATAACTGCGGGAAAGATCCTGATCAGCCATGCTTGATGTGGAACGGCGCCTCCTCAAGTTCTAAGCCCCCGATGAACTGTTCCAGGAATTACTAACTATGAAAACAGACGAAAGTCTGTTAGGTGCCATTAGGTGCAGGAAGAGAATTGGAATGGAATCTAAAGTAAGCACATTTCTTGCCCGTAATGTGCACTGACAGAGATGTTTTCTTTCCATCTCCATAAATAATCATTATCTGTCCCTCCAGTCCAACCAGCGTGGGAACCGAGTGAGTGGTTTTGCTTCAATTATTAATATCTTTCTTCTTATGTAATAAAATCAGTTTATTTATTGGAATTGAACACTGGGGCCAGTATTTATTGCCCATCTCAAATAAATACAAGCTTTGGAATCTAACTGCGGAATCCTATGCACAAATTCATCTACAATTCCTCACTCTGTCCTCTAAGTGCATGAATTGGATAATTAAGAGCCAAGCACGTTGTAGATCTGGAGTCACATTGTAGGCTGGACCAGGTGGGGACAGCAGATTCCCTAAAGGGCATTCATGAACCAAATGGGTTTTTACGACAATGATTTCATGGTCATGATTTAGACATTTAACTCTAGATTTTTGTTGATCTCAAATTTCACGATTTGCCATAGTGGTATTTGAACCCATGTCCCCAGAGCAGTTCTCTGTATCACTAGTCCAGTGACAATACCACTACACACTCCTGGCATTGGCCTTGTGCCAGGTTTAACCTTAGTTGGGGGGATATATCACCCTTGCATTGACAGGCTGCCGAGCCTTAACTGCTGTCATTCACCCTGAACGCACCATTTTGCTTCATATCATAGAATCCCTACAGTGCAGAAGGAGGCCATTTGGCCCATCGAGCCTGTACTGACTATAATCCTACCCAGACCATATTCCCATTACCTGAGATATTTATCCTACTAATCCCCCTGACATTAGAGTCAATTTAACAAGGCCAATCCACGTAACCTGCACGTCTTTAGACAGTGGGAGGAAATCGGAGCACCCGGAGAAAACCCACACAGACATAGGGAGGATGTGCAAACTCCACACAGACAGTGACCCGAGGCCGGAATTGAACCCGGGTCCCTGGCGCTGTGAGGCAGCAACACTAACTACTGTGCCACCGTGCAACTTATATTATGTGTGAATGTAAGTAACGCCAAGGACCCATGTTGGATACACCCTGGACCTCCTGAATAGTGTCTGAGTAACGCAATGGCAAATGAATTGCAGCTAGAAGGTCCTGCCACCCGAGGGAATGCCATGGCTGATGGCAGTCTTGGTTCTGAATGAAAAATGATCTGGGGTTGGTGGAGGGGGGGAGGTTCTCCCAACCCCACCCACCATGGGAATCGTAATGAGCATGGGGGTGAAGAAGATGGTGGGGGGGTGGGGGGCCGGGCGGGGTTGCATGCAAAGGTCCATTGATCTCAAAGTTTTAAAGTTTTATTTATTAGTCACAAGTTATTCATTAACACTGCAATGAAGTTGCAGTGAAATTCCCCCAGTCGCCACACTCCAGTGCCTATTCGGCTCAATGCACCCTAACCAGCACGTCTTTCAGACTGTGGGAGGGAAACCCACACAGACACGGGGTGGCACAGTGGCATAGTGGTTAGCACTGCTGCCTCACAGCACCAGGGACTGGGTTCAATTCCTGGCTTGGATCACTATCTGTGTGGAGTTTGCACATTCTCCCCGTGTCTGCGTGGGTTTCCTCCAGGTGCTCTGGTTTCGTCCCACACTCCAAAGACGTGCTGGTTAGGCGAATCGTCCGTGCTAAATTCTCCCTCAGTGTAGCGGAACAGGCACTGGAAATGTAGCGATGAGGGAGTTTTCACAATAACTTCATTGCTGTGTTGCAAGCCTACTTGTGTCTAATAAATAAACTCTTTAAAAACGTGCAAACTCCACACATTTAGTGACCCAAGCCGGGAATCCAATTGAATCTCAGGTGGGATTTTGGGGTGAGTGTGGTGGGAAAATCCCGCCCATGGTTTCCAATCTACTGGGGAGATTCTATCCATCGGAATTATCCAATCCATTGATCGCTACCTTTGGAAAACATTTCAGCTGCTATTTGGAAGATTTTCCAATCAACCCCACTTTTGTATAAATGCTTCCACATTCCCAATCTGGATTTCTAACGTTTCAAATGAGCATTTTCGTTAGCCCTCTGTTAAAATCCACACTGAGAGAAATTAGACAGAGGGACTAAATGTGTGTCTGGGAAAAGCAGGGGTTAGAAAAAACAGGTCCCTACGTCACTGCGCTCGAGATGGGAGCCGATCTCCGTATCTGTTTCCGACCCTGGATGGCATCTACGTCACCATTTCAGATTACAGTAAATAAGGCTTCCGTCAAAACTGGAGATAAAACTCACGCTGGAATGTCCTTCACTGATATCACTGGCAGGAATTCATAGATTAAAACCTTCCAGAGTTGGGGAAGCATGGTGAGCTCAGAGTGCATGTTTAAAGAAAATGTGAGGATAAGAAAAAACAGCCTCAGAGTAAAGGGGTGACCCTTTAGAACTGAGATGAGGAGGAATTTCTTCAGTCAGAGGGTGGTGAATCTGTAGAATTCATTGCCACAGAAGGCTGTGGGAGCCAGGTCATCGAGTGTATTTAAAACAGGAATAGATAGGTTCTTGATTGGTAAGTGGATCAAAGCTTTCAGGAAAGAGGTGAAAGAATGGGGTTGAGAAACTTATCAGCCATGATTGAATGGTGGAGCAGAGCCAATGGACCCAATGGACGAATTCCAGTCCTGTATCTTAGGGTCTTGTCTTGTAGACTGACATGGTTACCTCCTTCCGCCTTAACACAGTTAGTGTCTGGGTGCATTCATGTACAAGATTACAGAAGTTGAATACATCTTTGGCTATATTTAAGACTGAGATAGGTAGATCAAAGAATCCTACAGTGCAGAAAGAGGCCATTCAGCCCATCAAGCCTGCACCGACCACAATCCCACCCAGGCCCCTAACCCCATGTATTTACCCTAGCTAGTCCCCCTGACACGCTGGGCAATTTAGCATTGCCAATCCACCTAACCAGCACATCTTTGGACTGCGGGAGGAAACCCAGAGCACCCAGAGGAAACCCACACAGTCATGGTGAGAATGTGCAAACTCTGCACAGCAACCCAAGGGTACAGTAGTATAATGGTTATGTCACTATAGTATCTTTCCAGAAGCCTTGACTAGTAAGTGTGTAATGTTAATATTTATTTGTTAGTCATAACTAGGCTTACATTAACACTGCAATGAAGTTACTGTGCCTGTTCTGATACACTGAGAGAGAATTTAGCATGGCCGATCTACCTAACCAACACGTCTTTTGGACTGTGGGAGGAAACCAGAGTACCCGGAGGAAACCCACACAGATACGGGGAGAATGTGCAGACTCCACACAGGCAGTGACCCAAGCTGGGAATCGAACCTGGGTCCCTGGTGCTGTAAGGCAAGAGTGCTAACCACTGTGCCGCCCTTCTACCCGAGATAGGTAGGTGTTTGGTCTCTCTGGGAATGAGTGATAAGGGGAGCAGGTGGGAGATGATGATTATATTGAATGGCGGAACAGGCTCGACAGAGTGGTCTACTCCTGCTTCTAGTTCTTATATTTTTATTTTTCACTTATTGGAGCTACATCCTTCATAACCAACAACAGCTCTGCTGTGTGAATAATGAAGTTACGACAAATATAAACATGGAATTGCTGAGTGGAGGTTTCCCCACTCCTCATAGCCCAAGAACTAAACTAAATATTAATTTCAGAGCTGTGAGAGCAGCAAGATCTTGCATTTCGATAGTGTTGTTAATGTCATAAAATACCCTAAAATATTTATCCAACTAAAGTGCAACACTAAGCCACGTACTCAATATTCGGACAGATACTGGTTAAAAGGATAAGTTTTAGGGGGTGTTTTTGAAGTAGAGCTGTAGTTGCAGTTCAGGTTCAATTCCTGCCTCGGGTCACTGTCTGTGCGGAGTTTGCACGGTCTCCCCGTGTCTGCATGGGTTTCCTCCGGCGCTCCGGTTTCCTCCCACACTCCAGAGATTTGTGGATTAGGTTGATTGGCCAAGCTCAATTGCCACTTAGTATCGGGGGGACTGATAGGATAAATATGTGGGGTTATGGGGATAGGGCCTGGGTGGGATTGTGGTCGGTGCAGGCTTGATGGGCTGAATGGCCTCCTTCTGCACTGTAGGGATTCTATGATTCTATGAACCTTCATCGTCTGTTCCGAATCTGTTCACCAGCAATGACTAATAACTCAAGGAACACATTTACTCCAAAAGAGAAACAGACTCTAGACCTTAGGGTCAGGGCACCATTGCCAATACCACAGTAAAGAAAACTGGGCAATGCACTTGGAACCAGAATTGGAGATCCAGCTTGGGTGATTCGGGTTACTGTTTGCACATTCTCCCCGTGTCTGCGTGGGTTCCTTCGGAGTGCTCCGGTTTCCTCCCACAGTCCAAAAGATGTGGGAGTTAGCTGGATTGGCCATGCTAAATTGCCTCTTTGTGTCCCAAGATGTGTAGGTTAGCTACAAATGGATTAGCCATGGTGAATGTGCAGGGTTAGAGTGGGGAAGAGGCCTTGGGTAAGACAATTTGTCAGAGAATCATTGTGAACTTGTTGGTAGAATGGTCTCCTTCTGCACTGTAGGAAGCCTATGATTCTATCTCATAAGTTTATTTTTTATTAGGTCATAAGTAGACTTATCTTAACACCTCAATGAAGTTACTGTGAAAATCTCCCAGTCGCCGTACTCCGGCACCTGTTCGGATATACCGAGCGAGAATTTAGCATGGCCAATGCATCTAAGCAGACTGTGGGAGGGAACTGGAGCACACAGTGTATTGTAGAAGATGGAAGAAGATGGGGACACAAAAGAGAGTGGCAAAGTTATGGAGGGATTTGAAAATGAGGACAATCATAAGGCATTTCCAGACCAGGAGCCAACGTAGTGTAACAAGCACCAGGGTGATGGAAGAAGATTTGGCACAAGTTAAGAGACAGGCAGTACAACAGTCAAGTTATTGAAAACACTCACAACATCTAATAATAATAATGACCAGCTTTGGTCATGTTAGACTTTACCGGGAAGTCAAATACTTGCTGAGTGACTCATGAAATATCAATGTTGATAACTGCTGCAGCACAATACTGAGTGTTGCAACACCAGATCTTGCATGTTGCAACCTGGATTAGATTGATTTGGGTGTACCTTCTGCAGGAACCATTATCGCCTCTTCCTGTTCACTAGTAATTAACTCATAACTCAAGGAATACATTTACTCCCAAAGAGAAACAGACTCCAAATAATATAGATTCAGAACCATTATCTAAGAGAAGAAAGACTGATCTTGTTAGAATGTTTCTACTCATGGGGCAAGATTTCATTCGATTGCCTTATGCATGAGATGATACGAAAGGATTTTTCCACTAATTGCGATGAACCAGGGAAGGAGTTTTAAGCCAAGAAAATGAAAAAGAATCCTCAAAATTGATGCTGGAAATGTCAACGGACAAACATTTCATGTTTTTTCATTTCAGTCCCCAATCTGTTATTTAATAGAGGGAACTACCAGCGTTTGTTGCAATTGATGACAGGGGGAGATCAGTGAAACAGTTTTGAGGATTGTCCCTTTAAGGACAACGCAACAGAATAGGGCCACCTAGTTAGAGGGACCAATTGAGACAGAGAGTGGGTAATCACCCAGGGGTAGAGTCCTCTCTCGGGCGTGAGACATCGAGAAGCCGTGTGGAAGACATGCAGGGATCGGGGCAGCCGCTGGGGGAGATGCAATTCTCTATACAAGTTTTCCTTATTCATAAATATCTTTATGTTCCTGATGAAATCTGCAAACATGTAGCAGTACAACTTATTGCAACATGGAGCGGCACAATGGCACAATGGTTAATGCTGCTGCCTCAAAGTGTCAGGGACCAGGGTTCAATTCTGGCCTTGGGTGACTGTGTGGAGCTTGCACATTCTCCCCATGTCTGAATCTGTATCAGATGTATTTTGTTTGACAATATTGCAGCGCCAGAATAAACTGAGATGGATATTATTTACCTACATGGTGAATAGGATCATTGCTTCATTATATGTTCTTTAATTATAAAAGAAAGGTACTATTCCCAACAAAAACAGTTTGCCAAACCCTAAACATGTAGCCCCACATATTTATTTACCCTGCTAATTCCCCCAACATATACATCTTGGGTGGTACGGAGGCACAGTGGTTAGCACAGCACCAGGGACCTGGGTTCAATTCCAGCTGGGGTCACTATCTGTGCAAAGTCTGCACCTTCTCCCTGTGTCTGCATGGGTTTCCTCCAGGTGCTCCAGTTTCCTCCCACAGTCCAAAGATGTGGGAGGAAACCGATGCAGGTTAAGTGGTTTGGCCATGCTAAATTGCCCTTTAGTGTCGGAGGTCTCTAGTTAGGGCAAATGATTATGGGAATAAGGCCTGGGTGGGTTTGTGATTTGTCACTTTCTGCAATGTGGGAATTCTATTAAGCATGGCCAAACCTATAAACTAAAGTTTATTTATTTATTATTTATTAGCGCCAAAAGTAGGCTTACATTAACACTGCAATGAAGTTACAGTGAAGAACGTGATTGTCTTTGGACAATCGGAATACCAAGGGGAAACAGGGAGAACTTGCAAACTACAGTTTAGACAAGGGTGCCTTGGGAAATTGCAGATTGTATTGACCTGGCTTTGAGAGTTTTGCCCAGCTGTTAGAAAATAATCTCATGTCAAGGTTCTGAAATGCTTACAGTCAGAATCGGTAAATATTCCTCAATCTCAAACATGATTGATCATCGCAGAAAAGCCCTTGGACTGTCCATGAAACTTCCTGTGGAATATATAATTGGATCACTGTCTCAGAGGATCAACACAGACATCCTGAGGATTGACTAATTGACTTAGCACAGTAGTTAGCACTGCTGCCTCACAGCGCAGGGACCCAGGTTCGATTCCAGCCTCGGGGTGACCGTGTAGAGTTTGCACATTCTCCCAGTGTCTGCATGGGTTTCCTCCGGGTGCTCCAGTTTCCTCCCACACTCCAAAGATGTGCAGGTTAGGTTGACTGGTTGTGCTAAATTGCCCTTTAGTGTCAGGGTGGACTAGCTAGGGTAAATGCAATAGGGTTAAGGGGATGGACTGAGGTGGGATTGTGGTCAGTACAGACTCGATGGGCCAAATGGCCTCCTTCTGCACTGTATGGATTCTATGACTTCCATTTAGCTTGGCCAGATAAGAGTGCAGCCCAGATCCATCATCTTCATCTCCTGTGCCCCCGGGTGAGGGGAAACCAGGAAGAAACGCCTTGGGTTCCATTCAATAGTTGGATATGTAAAGAATAATGGTTGTGATGGCAGCTGCTTCCAAATCCGATGAAAGTGACTGGCATATACCAAGTACAGCAGTGTATCATAGAATCCCTACAGTACAGAAGAAGGCCGTTTGGCCCATTCAGTTTGTACCGACCAGAATCCCACCCAGGGCCTATCTCCATAACCCTCATTTACCCTGCTAATCCCCCTGACATTAGGGTCAATAAGTTTTTTTTTAAGTTTTCAAGTTTAAATTTATTTAATGATGTCAAAAGTAGACTTACATTAACACTGCAGTGAAGCTACTGTGAAAATCCCCTAGTCGCCACACTCCGGTGCCTGTTCGGGTACACTGAGGGAGAAATTAGCACAGCCAATGCATATAACCAGCACATTTTTCAGACTGTGGGAGGAAACCAGAGCACGCGGGGGAAACCCACACAGACACGGGGAGAATGTGCAGATTCTGCACAGGCAGTGACCCGAGGCTGGAATTGAACCTGAATCCCTGACGCTGTGAGGCTGCAGTGCTAACCACTGTGCCACTGTGCGGCCCATATGGAGCAGTAACCAGGAAACGACAGGAGGTGCAATGCTAACATTTGGGATCAATAGAAAGGACATAAGCTCAAAAACTTTCTGGAATTAGGCAAGTAGCTCGCTTGTCCACTTACAATCTGTCAATATGCACAGTAGCATTTTTCAGTGGTTTGGATAATGAAACTATTGATCGCGAGCCAGGCCCACTGGCAGGACAGAGTGGCTACAGCACATCAGCTCGATTGATGAACGGCAGGATGTAAATCTTTCCTGATGCCTCATATATCAAAGGATGAAGCTGACGCTTGTCAAACCTCTCCCAGGACGTGAATCTGAAGCTTACCGCAAAATGGAGTTGTCTCCTTGACGGCGGGTGTCGGGGGGGGTCACACTGAGCTTTCACCTGACAGCATCAGCAGGGGAAAGGAAATGGTGCAAAACTACCTTCTAACTCTCAACAGAAGTGAGCAAAAAAAATCCCTTTAAGTATGTATCGAGTCGTAGAAATCCAAGGCATTGAAGGAGGCCATTCAGCCCATCGTGTCTGTGCTGGTTTTTAAAATGAAGAGTTGTATTTAGTCCATTATCCCTACTTTAAGACCACAGCCCAGCCAGCGATATACTTAGGAAGTGCATCTTCAGAATGCCAGCTGGGTTTCTTGCTGTTATATTTCTCATTGATACAATACAGAAGGAGGCCATTCAGCCCATTGATTGGGTCTTTGAAAGTCCCACTCAATTATTCAATTAGTCCCATTCCCTGTTCTTTTCCCAGAGGATTGATAAATCCTTTCCTTACGGAAAAGATTTACGAGGATGCTACCAGGACTTAATGGTTTGAGTTATAAGAGGCTGGATAGACTGAGACTTTTTTCGCTGGAGCAAAGGAGGCTGAGAGCTGACCCTATAGAGGTCTATAAAGTAATGAGGGGCACAGATCAGCAAGATAGTCAACAGTTTTTCCCAAAGCTGCAGGAGTCTAAAACTAGAGGGCACAGGTTTAAGATGGGAGGGAAGAGATACAAAAGGGTCCAGAGGAGCGATGTTTTCATACAGAGAATGGTGAATGCCTGGAACAAGCTGCCAGAGGCAGTAGTAGAAACGGGCACAATTTTGTCTCTTAAAAAGCATTTAGACAGTTACATGGGTAAGATGGGTATCGAGGGATATAAGCCAATGTGGGCAATTGGGACTAGCTTAGTGGTAAAAACTGGGCGGCATGGACAAGTTGGGTCGAAGGGCCAGTTTCCATGCTGTGAACCTCTATGACTCCATGATTTTCAGATATGTATCCAATTCCCTTTCGAAAAATGAACTCTAAGGCTCAGCTGTGGTTCAATGGGTGCTACTCTTTCCTCAGAGTCAAGAGGGTTTAAGTCCCTCCATGGGTTTGAGCACAAAAATCAAGTCTAATGCTTTGGGGGAGATCTGCAATTTTGGAGGTGCCACCTCTTGTTACACTTATAAAAGATTTATGGTAGAATGCCCCTTCAACAGGTAAGTTATCGAGAGTCACATGACCAACTGGGCCAAACACGGTGATTCGAGAGCGGGAGCACAGGATTTCCTGCAGTTGGACTCTGGGAGTCGTGGAGTTCTGAAGCATTCTTATCTCTGCCTTGTGTATGGTTATTTTCTCCCTAAATAAAGTCTTGTTCATTTATCTGCCTTGTTGATCATCAGTTATTCATATCCTTTGATATTATTTTGAAGAGAAGGGTGTTCTCCCCTTCAGTGAACTGACCGTTTATCTCAGAATCCACATCACAAAAATAGATTCAGTTCCAAAGAAGAGCCATAGAATCATAGAATCCCCACTGTGCCGAAGAGGCCATTCGGCCTATCAAATCTGCACCGACTCTCTGACAAAGCACCTTACTCTGTCTCTCTTCCCTGCCCTAGTCCCGTAACTCTGCACATTTCCCATGACTAATCCACCTAACCTACACATCCTTGGACACTAAGCGGCAATTTAGCATGGCCAATCCACCTCAACCACACATGTTTGGAGTGTGGGAGGAAACCGGAGCACCCAGAAGAAACCCATGCAGACATGGGGAGAATGTGCAAACTCCACACAGACAGTAACCCGAGCCGGGAATCGAACCCGGGTCCCTGGCAGTGTGAGACAGCAGCACTACTCATTGTGTCAATGTCACCCACCCCTGCCCCCACCATGTGTTTTCTGGCAGTGGAGGCAGATTGCTATTGACCGCTGGTGGGACCTCCCAATCCTGATAACGTCTACAACATTTTGCATGGCTTGACCATCCTGCCCCTGGGGAACCCGCCACGTGGGAGGGGGATGGGGGAGGTCACCATTGGCAGAACCAGAAAATCCCATCTGTAGGGAGGGCTGAAAAATCCCATCCATGGTTTGTATTAATATTGAAACTCTTTCTTTTGAATCCTTGATGCAGTGCATTCCTAAAGATAACAACTCCGCAGGTCTAAATAATAAATTCTCCTCACATTTCCTCTGGTTTCTATGGCTAACCACCTTAAATCCATGTCCTCTGGTCACCAATCCTGGTGGGCATGGTTCACCTTGAACAGGCTCGAAAGCTGATTGGCCAACCTTGAACAGGTTTGAAGGGATGAATGTCCAACTTTGAACAGACTCGAAGGGCCGAATGGCCAACCTTGACCAGGCTTGAAGGGCCGAATGGCCTACTCCTGCACCTATTTTCTATGTTTTTATGTCTCTAACAATCGGGGGCCAAAACAGTGGAGTCATCATCTACTGCAACCATCGACAACTAGGCACAAACTCATTTATTATCTTAAGAAACATTGCCTTACTTGGCTGCTAACGATCGTTGGGTTTAATATAACATCCCAGATCTCTAAATACAACGCAGAATATAAGCAGATATTTCATTCATGTCTCCCCGAATGTCATTCAGATACAGTATACAGTCTGGGTTATAAAGATATAACAGATTGAAGCAAGGATCACATGGTAATCAGTAAATATAAAGCCCAAAGTCTTTAATCCATTCCCAGGATGTGGCCACTGTTGGTAATATATTGCCCATCCCTAGTCGCCCTGGGTACCAGTCACTAACTTGTTTGTACAACTTCAGAGATTGGTTAAGAGTCAATTGCTAAATGTGAGGCTGCAGACACAATTATTAAATAGTGTTGTATAAAGCTTTGGAAATCTTATGGTGCGGGGTGTAGCACCCGTGCCTCTGAGCTGTGAAGCCATAAGTTCCAATCCCCAGGACTTGATGGCCAAGCAAGATGCACTCATAATTTCGTTCAACAGGTTGATTGTACATACAAAACAAGAGCAGAAGTAGGCCATTCAGCCCCTCGAGTCTGCTCCACTATTCATTCAGACCCATAGCAATATAAAAGCAAAGTACTGCAGACGCTGGAATCTGAAACAAATACTGAAAATGCTGGAAAATCTCAGCAAGTCTGACGGTATCTGTGGGGAGAGAATAGAGCCAACGTTTTGAGTCTGGATGATCCTTCATCAAAGCTGAAGACAGAGAAAAATAGGAAAAGAATTACACCATAAGGGGGGGGGTTTGTAATTGACCAAGGTGTCACACATAGACAAAAGGGTGAAGGCAACGTAAATTGTCGTGCCAATGGCTTGGAATGGTGCTAATAGCGTCCATTAAGAGGTGGGAATGTTGAAATGGCTGAACAAAGGTACAGAGTGTCAAAGAACAACCTGAGGAATGTGGCCTTGTGAGGTGGGCAGGGGATACAAGATGGAAAGCGAGATTTAGAAATGGGCAAATGAAACGATGAATGAGATTAAAATTTAAAGATCATGTCTAATCCATTTGTGTTTTGAATTCCACATTCCCATCTGTTGCCCATTGGTTCCCTTACCTGACCAGAATCTACCTTCCTCCATCTTAAAAATATTCAGTGGCCCGCCTCCTTCTGAGGCAGAGAGTTCCAAAGTCGGACAACCCCCTGAGTGAAAACATCTCTCCTCATCCCTGCCCTAAGTGGGCGACCCCTGATTTTACCAGCTTGCCAACAAACACAGGATGTAATGGCAAGTGGTAAGAGCAGGAGTGATTCCCAGTAGACCATTTGGGCCCAACTGTGCACTGTTAGCCTTTCCCAACCCTACTTCATCCAACCCCATCCATATCTCCCTTCAGCATCTTTCTCACTCCAACTTCCCCATTGCTGATCCCATCAACAACTCCCTGTGGTAGTGAGTTCCACATTGTCACCACCCTGCGAGTAAGAACGTTTCACATAAATTCCCTGTTGGCCTTATTAATGACTCTCTTACATTTGGCACCTAGTTTTGGTCTCCCTGTAAATGAAAAGAATCTCTTCCACATCAACCCTTTATCTTAAGATTAAAACCTTTATCTTTTCAACCTGCTATCTTTGCCTTCCCAGGGAGAGGAACTTCAGTCTCTTTCATCTTTATGGATGGCAATAACTTTTCTATTTGACTTGGTCCAGGTAAATATAGTGAGTTTCCTTCATTAAAGGGCCGCAAAGAACACTTTGGGCTTCTTATACCAATCAAACAGCCACCTGAGCACTTCTACTGAACTTACTATCTTAGAAAATTGAATTCAAATTTTAAAACACTGATGGGATTTAAAAACACATTCTCACACTGTGACCATGGCAACTATTGTCAAATGTCTAAAGCACACATCTGGTTTCCCCAGAAGGATAGGGGGTTTAGTTCAGTCAGGCAGCATGGTCAGTGCAGGTTTGGAGGGCCGAAGGGCCTGTTCCTGTGCTGTAATTTTCCTTTGTTTTTGTTCTTTGTTCACCAATGTCCTTTAGGGAAGGAAATCTGCCAACCTTACCTGGTCTGGTCTACATGTGACTCCAGAGCCACAGCAATGTGGTTGACTCTCAACTGCCCTCCAAAGGTGGCCAGCCAGTGATGGTCATGTCCCAGAAATAAATAAAAGGAAATTAGGGATAAGCAACAAATGCTGGCCCAGTCAGTGACTTCAACAAACCAGGAACAAATTAAAATGATTGCAGGAATTGCACACAGGCAACATGGTGGCACAGTGGTTAGCACTGCTGCCTCACAGTGTCAAGAAGAAGAATCCCTACAGTACAGAAAGGAGCCATTCAAATCTGCACCGACCACAATCCCACCCAGGCCCTACCCCCCTTATCCTACATAGTTACCCACTCATCCCTCTAACCTACTCATCTCAGGACACTAAGGGCAATTTTAGCATGGCCAATCAACCTAACCCGCACATCCTTTGGACTGTGGGAGGAAACCCACGCAGATACGAGGAGAATGTGCAAAACTCCACACAGGCAGTGACCCAAGCCGGGAGTCGAACCCGGGTTCCTGGAGCTGTGAAGCAGCAGCGCTAACCACTGTGCTACCGTGCCACCCCAAGGACCTGGGTTCGATTCCCAGCTTGGGTCACTGCGCGGAGTTTGCACGTTCTCCCCACGTCCGCGCCGGCTTCCTCCGGGTGCTCCAGTTTCCTCCCGCAGTCCAAAAGACATGCAGGTTAGGTGCATTGGCCACGCTAAATTCTCCCTCAGTGTACCCGAACAGGCACCGGAGTGTGGCGACCAGGAGAATTTCACAGTAATTTCATTGCAGAGTCAATGTAAGCCTACTTGTGACACTAATAGATAAAGAAAAGACCCTGCAGATAGGAAAACAGAAAGGAACATCTGGGGGTTCCATTCCAAATAGCCATTCATTCACTGGAAGCTGATTATATGCATTTAGGGAGTGGGTGGAGAACAAATATAAGATAAACCATGATTCATCCGGAATTACATGACCTGCTAGCATTATCATATACACACATAAGGAAAGGGACAGTAAGATTCAATGGAACCCTACCTCATCATGAGTCACGTACTGATAAAAGCCACAAAGGAAAGAGATTTCATGTGGGTTTTTCTGTTTTGGAACTGAGAAAGAAGTCCAAAGACCATTTTTATTTTTGCTAATCGCAATCCTGGAGTCCATGGCCACCTTTTGATCAAACCAGGTCGACATTTCACTTGAGTTTGCCTCAGGGTCTATGGAAGAGGTAGGGAGGGCTTGTGATGCAGTGCCTAGCATCGCCACCCCGTGCCAGTTCTGGGTTCAAGTCCAAGGTGCGTTCATCATGTGGCCAAGCAACCTGCAAGTTCTTACAACACACGCCAGTGGCAACTGGTTAAGAGTGGGAGAGTTTCATAGCCAGCCATGTGATGTCGGAGCCTCCAGCCTACAACATACGTGTAACAGTGTATGTTGCCCCAGCAACACAGAGTCCCTGAGCAAATTGGAACGTATCACTGCTGTGCAGACTAATGCTACTAGACAAATGATCTTGTGGTGTTGCTATCTGACACATCCTTTAGCATCAGCTGTGGTTCAATGGGTAGCACCTCACGCTGCGCATTTTGAAAGTGGTGGGTTCGAGTCACACTCCTGACATTTGTACACAGTCTCTAGGCTGGGTGGGGGGCACTCCAGTGCGATGTTGTTGAAGGTTCCACTTGCTTCCTCAGGTGGATGTAAAACTCCTGTGGTAAGGTGTTAACCCCAATGTGCTCTGCAATGTCTACCTCTCAACCCATAACACTGAAATACATTACTGCAGTCATTAGCACAGCTCTATTATCGGGATCTTGCTGTGCACAAATTGAGTGTTCCATTTCTGAACATTTCAACAGTGATCACACTTCAAATATACTTCATTGGTTATAAAGTACACCAGGGCTTCCATGAGGTCAAAACAGACACTATATAAATTTAGATTTTTGTCCTTCATCCATACAGTTTGGGCCCATATTTCTTAGGGTTTAGAATCAATCATAGAATCCCTACAGTGCAGAAGGAGACCATTCAGCCCATCAAGTCTGCACTGACTATGACAGAGCATCTTACTCAGGCCCATCCCCCACCCTATTCCCTAACATTAACCAGACGCGCATATCTTGGGGCACTAACAGACAATTTAGTACAACCAATCCACCTAACCCACACATCTTTGGACTGTGGAAGGAAACCGGAGCACCTGGAGGAAACCCACACAGACATGGGGACAACACGCAAACTCCACACAGACAGTAACCTGAGGCCAGAATTAAACCCGGATCCCTGACACTGTGAGGCAGCAGTGCTAACCACCATGCCACCGTGCCTCCCCTATGATGCCGAGAGAATGTTTCACCTCAAATTCTCTTCCAGAAAGAGCAGTGGACATTGGGACATTGAATAGATTTGAGGCTGAGTTAGGCAGTTCTTTGATCTATGATGGGGTCAAGAGTTGTGGGGCAGGGTAGACAGGGAAGTGGTAGTTCAAGCCACAATCAGATCAGCCATGATTTTAGTGAATGGAGGAACAGACACAAGGGGCTGAATGGCCTATTTATTATGTTCTTACGCACAATGGAGGTCAATACTCTCCATTTGTGTATCATAGCAACAAGTAAAACTTGGCTCTCAATACCAATGACTCACCCTTCTCACAATAAATAGTTTTCAAAGCATTAATTCTTTAATATCTTATAACAGGCCAATTGCCAAACATTGGGGTAATGTTAGATCCTGTCTGATATTCTCATCAGTTATCCTGATCGCTGCCTGAGTCACACACCAAAAGTATTCATTTTGAGTTTTTCTAAAGATCTGTTTACCACTAATAAAAGCGCTCTGAAGTTGGATAATGGTGTGTTAGAGGGACAATACACAGACTCCACCCTTCCTGCATAGAAAGGCTTTTAACAGGAATGGTTCTAGGGTGAAACATGGGAACATGGAAACAAGAGGCGGCCATTCAGCCCCTCAAGATTGTTCCACCGCTCAGTTATATCACAACTGATCAACTCTATTTACTGCCTCGGTTCTGTTATCTTTAATAATCTTGACACTAGAATCAGGAAAGGCCTGGGTAGAGTGGAAGTTTCCATTAGTCAGAGAGACTAGGCCCTGAGGGCACAGCCTCAGGGTAAAGGGGTGACCCTATAGAACCAAGATGAGGATCTAATGTCCTTCAGGGAAGATAATATGCCGCCCTTACCTGGTCTGGCCTATAAGTGACTCCAGGACCACAGCTGACTCCCAACTACCTTCCAAAGGCAACTAGGGATGGGCAATAAATGCTGGCCCAACCAGTGATGCCCATATCCTGCGAATGAATAAAAAAAAGGAGGAATTTCTTCAGCCAGAGGGTGGTGAATCTGTGAAATTCATTGCCACAGAAGGCTGTGGGGGCCAGGTCATTCAGGGCATTTAAGACAGAGATGGATAGTTCTTGAATGGTAAGGGGATCAAAGATTTTGGGGAAAAGATGGGAGAATGGGGGTTGAGAAACTTATCAGCCATGATCGAATGGCAGAACAAATTCGATGGGCGAACAGATTAATTAAGCTCCTCTGTCTTATGGTCTCAACAAAAAAAATCGATCAGTCTCAGTTTTGATGTTTTCTGACGAGATTAGGAATAGGCCATTCAGCCCCTCTAGCCTGCTCCATCTTTCAATAAAATCATGGCTGACTTGAATAAGGATTTAACTCCACTTTCCTGCCTTTCCTCCCTCTCCCTCTTGATGTCCCATCCTCAGCAGCCTTTGGGAGAGAGTGTTCCAGATTTCTACAACATTTTGTCTAAGGTGTTCTTCCTGACATCACCCCCCAGTGACACAGCTCCAATCTTTAGGTTGTGGAGTCTGGCCTCAGAGGAAATGGTTTCATTCTCTAATCATCCTCACAATTCTTTAATCATCTTATGTACCTCAAATAGATTAGCCCTTCATCTTCTATAGGGCTGGTCTATGGAACTTGTCCTGATAGATAAACGTCAGAAACACATTTTGAAAAATGCAAGGTGATACATTTTGACAGATCAAACTAGGGCAGGATTTACTCAGTTAATGGTAGAGCACTGGGGAGAGTTACAGAACAAAGAGATCTGGAGATACAGGTTCATAGCTCATTGAAAGTGGAGTCATAGGTGGACAGAGTGGTGAAGAAGGCATTTGGCGTGCTTTGTTTCACTGGTCAGAACATTGAGTTGGGACGTCTTGTTGAAGTTGTACAAGACAGTGCTAAGGCCACACTTGAAATGCTGTGTAGAGTTCTGGTCACCTTATTATAGAAAAATATTATTAAACCAGAAAGAGTGCAGAAAAGATTTACTAGATGCTACCGGGATTTGATGGTTTGAGTTATAAGGAGAGGTTTGATTGATTGGGGCATTTTTCTCTGGAGCGTAGGAGGCTGAGGAGCGATCTTATAGAGGTCTATAAAATAATGAGGGGCATAGATCAGCTAGATAGTCAATATCTTTTCTCAAAGGTAGGGGAGTCTAAAACTAGAGGGCATAGGTTTAAGGTGAGAGGAGAAATATACAAAAGTGTCCAGAGGGACAACTGTTTCACAAAGAGGGTAGTGAGTGTCTGGAACAAGCTGCCAGAGACAGATGTGGAGGTGGGTACAGTTTTGTCTTTTAAATAGCAGTTAGACAGTTATATGGGTAAGATGGGTCTGGAGGAGTATGAACCAAATGTAGGCAATTGGGACTAGCTTAGCGGGTGACATGGACAAATTGGGCTGAAGGGCCTGTTTCCAAGCTGTAGACCTCTATGACTCTATGAAATTGGCAAGTATGAGTGAATGAGGGAGAAAGGAGGGAGCAACAATAATTGTGGAGGGACCATATAAAAGGGTTTTTGAAAGCAATGTAATGATTGTTATCTTTTGAATTCAGTTTCACAAATTGCCAGAGTGAGATGGTGGACTCCCATGATCTCAGGGTGGCTGATCCAGGGGCATCCGTTGTGTAAAACCATAGACTGAAAACAACTCACTGAGTGGGCAAGGAGGTATTGCTACCTAGTTTGCAACAACAACGACAACTTGTATTTATGCAGCACCTTCAATACAGTAAAATGTCTCAATGTGCTTCACAGGAATAATCTCAAACAGGGGAGGCATTGGCCTAGTGGTATTATTGTTAGACTATCAATCCAGAAACTCAGCTAATGTCCTGGAGTCCCAGGTTCAAATCCTACCACGGCAGATAGTAGAATTTGAATTCAATAAAAAAAATCTGGAATTAAAAATGTATCGATAATCATGAAACCATTGTTGGATAACCCCATCTGGTTCACTAATGCCCTTTAGCGGGAAAAATCTGTCGTCCTTATCTGGTCTGGCCTACATGTGACTCCAGGGCCACAACAATGTGGTTGACTCTCAACTGCCCTTGGGCAACTAGGGATGGGCAATAAATGCTGGCCAACCAGAGACACCCATGTCCCACCAATAAATGAAAAAAAAGACTTTGACACAGAGGAGATAGTGGGGCTAGCTAGAGGAGGCTAGTACAATTATATTGTTTAAAAGACATTTAGACAGGTACATGGATAGGAAAGATTTCGAGGGATATGGGCCAAACGCAGGCAAATGGGACTAGTTCAGTTTAGGAAACCTATTTGATGCGATTTATTATTGTCACATGTATCAGTATACAGTGAAAGTATTGTTTCTTGTGTGCTATACAGACAAAGCATACCATTCATAGAGAAGGAAAGGAGAGAGTGCAGAATGTAGTGTTACAGTCATAACTAGGGTGCAGCAAAAGATCAACCTAATGCGAGGTAAGTCCATTCAAAAGCCTGATGGCAGCAGGGAAGAAGCTGTTCTTGTGTCGGTTGACACGTGACCTCAGGCTTTTGTATCTTTTTCCCGAAGGAAGAAGGTAGAAGAGAGAATGCATGGGGTCCTTAATTATGTTGGCTGCTTTGCCGAGGCAGTGGGAAGTGTAGACAGAGTCAATGGATGGGAGGCTGGTTTGCGTGATGGATTGGACTACATTCACAGCCTTTTGTAGTTCCTTACAGTCTTGGGCAGAGCAGGAGCCCATACCATGTTGTGATACAACCAGAAAGAAGGCTTCTGTAAAAGTTGGTGACATGCCAAATTTCCTTAGTCTTCTGAGAAAGCAGAGGCATTGGTGGGCTTTCTTAAGTATAGTGTCAGCATGAGGGGGCCAGGACAGTTTGTTGGTGATCTGGGCACTTGCAGACTCCACACAGACAATGACCCAAGCTGGGAATCGAACCCGGGTTCCTAGCCCTGTGAGGCAGCAGTGCTAACCACTGTGCCACCGTACCGCCCATGACTTTGAAAGCCTTTTGTTAACCAGGCTAACTAGGGACAGAGTTTAAAAATGAGAGGTCTGACATTGAAGACTGCGATGAGATGAATTTTTTTCTTTCAGAGGGTCATTAGTGTGCGGAATTCTCTCTCCAGAGATCAGTGAAGGCTGAGTTGTTGAATACATTCAAAGCTGTTAGATTTTCCATCACCCAGGGAGACATAGGTTATGGGGGGGTCAACAGGGAGGTGGAGTTGAGGCCACGTAACCAGATTAGCCATGATCTTATTGAGTGGCTGAATGGGCTCGAGGGGCCAAATGGCCTACTCCTGGCCCTAATTCTCATAAACTTATGTTCTTGTGGAACTCAACATTGTTCCAACTCCATTTTGAAACAAAAACCTGCATTGACGTAGTGCCTTCAATGCGGGGAAGTGTTCATTTTCATTCACCAGTATGAGGTTGTAGTGTTGCGAGGTACTTCCCATGCAAGGCACACATCGCTCCAGACATGTCCTTGAGTTATGACGGAGAAAATGAGCTTGTCAACTTACCTGCCAGAGTTATAATTGAGTACGAACACATTCACCAGAAGTCAAGTAGTAATTCATTCTTTATTTTCACTGCCAAGGATTACTGGATCTCCTGCTCTTACTCTAAGTGAAACCATTAATAATTAACAGGAGTTTGAACATGTCAGAATACAAATTGAATTAAAGCTTCATGCTGACATATGTGTCTGGTATCTTCCACATTCATCCTGGTTGGTATAATTAGCTAATGCTAGTCAGGTAGAATCCGCAATTCATACTCAGTAACAGGCTGTCATAGCTTTAGGGATGTTTTTTGTGGGAAGCAGATTTGAAAAGAAATGCAACAAGTCTCCAGCCAGAAATGACAAGTTATGAGTTGAATCTTACAGCTGTATTTTTTGATTTTTGTTTTGGTTGCCAAGGTGCGGGATTTCACTGTTGGAGAACAGAATTCATCCCTATTCTGTGCTGCATGTGTCAACTCCGAGCAAGGTACCTTTATATTTAATTTCAGGCAATAACAGTGACGTTGCGTCCTGAAATGTTTCCAAGAGGTGCCGAGGAAAATGAACAACTCAGAGAATGGCATTGAGTCATTGAGGGCGGCACAGTGGCACAGTGGTTGGCACTGCTGCCTCACAGTGCCAGGGACCCGGATTTGATTCCCAGCTTGAGCTGAGGCCATTCAGCCCATCGAGCCTGCACTGACTCTCTGACAGAGCACCTTACCTAGGCCCACCCAGCATCGTACAATGCTGTTTAAAATACTTATTATTTAATGACTTCCACGACCTGTGTAGATTGTTCAAAAGCACTTTACAAAAGTACTTTTGAAGCGTAGTCACTTGTCATGCAGGGATTGAATTCAATAGCAAGGAATGAACGAATCAAGGGAACAGAATATAAAGCAATTGATTAAGAAGGGCTTTCCACAGGAAGTGTAAAATACAAAGCAAACTTTGCATTGATTAAAAAGGGCTAAGTTGGAACAAAGAACAGTACAGCACAGGAACAGGCCCTTCGGTCCTCCAAGCCTGCACTGATCATGTGTTCCTAACTAGGCCATCCGTTTGTATCCCTCTATTCCCAGTCTGCTCATGTGGCTATCTAGATGCGTCTTAAATGATCCTAGTGCGTCTGCCTCAATCATCTTGCTTGGTAGTGCATTCCAGACCTACACCACCCTCTGTGTAAAAAATGTCCCCCACGTATCTGTATTGAATCATGCCCCCCCTTACCTTGAACTTGTGACTCCTTGTGTTTATCAAGGGGCTGACCTCAGACGGTTACAGTTAATCTACATTGTGTGATATTGGTTTGTTGTTTTACAGTTTATTATTATGACATTGTAACGCATCCAGTTTGTAATTCATTATTGTGAAATTATGATGTATTTTGGTTTGTAATTGGATGAATTGTTTTGAATAAAAAGATTAAGAAGGCTTTCAGTGGGGGAGTGCTAATTATTCTCCTGGCTGAAGAACATCCATTCAAAACATCAGCAAAAGCCAGTAATGTTCACATCCCATAAAAGAATTAAAAAAAGGTCATGAACGGTGCTATTTCATGCAAATCTTTGCATCATGGTGGCACAGTGGTTACCACTGCTATCTCACAGCGCCACGGACCTGGGTTCCATTCCCAGCTTGGGTCACTGGCTGTGTGGAGTTTGCACATTCTCCCCAGGTCTGCGTGGGTTTCCTCCCGTTTCCTCCCACACTCCAAAGATGTATGGGTTAGGTTGCTTGATGTGGGTATGCCGGCGTTGGACTGGCGTAAACACAGTAAAAAGTCTGACAACACCAGGTTTTAGTCCAACCTATTTATTTGATAATATACTCACAAGCTTTCGAGGGACACCCTCTTCGTCAGGTGAATGGAGAGTTCTGGCCTCAGACAGAGCATATAAAGCACAGACAGTTTACAGATTACTGATTAGAATGCGAATCTTTACACCTAACCTGCTGTTCAAGACCTGAAGTGGCTGATAATGTGAGTGGAAGGAGCACTGATCACAGTTTAAAGAGATGTGTATTGTCTCCAGACAGTACAGTAAGTGAGGTTTTGCAAACCCAGGCAAGTCACGGGGGTTACAGATAGTGCGACATGAACCCAAGATCCCTGTTGAGACCGTCCTCATGTGTGCGGAACTTGGCTATCAGTCTCTGTTCAGCGACTCTGCGCTGTCGTGTGTCATGAAGGCCGCCTTGGAGAATGCTTACCCGAAGGTCAGAGGCTGAATGCCCGTGACCACTGAAGTGTTTGCCAACAGGAAGGGAACAGACTTGCCTGGTGACTGTCGAGCGATGTTCATTCATCCGTTGTCGTAGCGTCTGCATGGTCTCCCCAATGTACCATGCTTCGGGACATCCTTTCTTGCAACGTATCAGGTAGACAACGTTGGCCGAGTTGCAAGAGTATTTACCATGTGCCTGGTGGACGGTATTCTCACGTGTGATGATGGTATCCATGTCGATGATCCGGCATGTCTTGCAGAGGTTGCTGTGGCAGGGTTGTGTGGTATTGTGGTCACTGTTCTCCTGAAGGCTGGGTAGTTTGCTGCGAACAATGGTCTGTTTGAGGTTGTGTGGTTGTCTGAAAGCAAGAAGTGGGGGTGTGGGGATAGCCCTGGCGAGATGTTTGTCTTCATCAATGATATGTTGAAGACTCCGGAGAAGATGTCGTAGCTTCTCCGTTCCGGGGAAGTACTGGACGATGAAGGGTACTCTGTCCACTGTGTCCTGTGTTTGCCTTCTGAGGAGATTGGTGCGGTTTTTCGCTGTGGCGCATCGGAACTGCCGATCTATGAGTCGAGCACCATATCCTGTTCTTATGAGGGCATCTTTCAGGGTCTGGAGGTGTCTGTCACGATCCTCCTCATCTGAGCAAATCCTGTGTATACGGAGGGCTTGTCCATAGGGAATAGCTTCTTTAACATGTTTAGGGTGGAAACTGGAGAAGTGGAGCATTGTTCCTTCCACTCACATTATCAGCATCATTCAGGTCTTGAACAGCAGGTTAGGTGTAAAGATTCGCATTCTAATCAGTAATCTCTAAACTGTCTGTGCTTTATATGCTCTGTCTGAGGCCAGAACTCTCCATTCACCTGACGAAGAGGGTGTCCCTCGAAAGCTTGTGAGTATATTATCAAATAAATAGGTTGGACTAAAACCTGGTGTTGTCAGGCTTTTTACTTAGGTTGCTTGGCCATGCTAAATTGCCCCATAGTGTCCCAGGATATGTAGGTTAGAGGGATTAGCAGGATAAATGTGTGGGATTGTGGCTTGGGAGTAGGATTGTTGTCAGAGCTGACTCAATGGCCTGAATGGCCTCCTTCTGCACTGTAGGGATTCTATGATCACATGTCCTTGCAGCCTGAACTTGATAGAACTAGGTCTTTGCAACGGTGGTATTTACGACGAGCGCACCTGCTTTACGGCAGGAGGTCAGCGTCCGCCCGGCGCTGGTGCCTTTCCGGCAGTGAGGCAGCGCACAGGCGCAGGGGGGCTTATAGAGGGGTGCGCATGCGCAGTGGAGCTGGCGGCAATGGCGGCGGCGGGGGGAATGAGTGTCCAGGCTCGGGTGGCCCGGCTGCTCAACCGGCAGCACGGGAAGCCGGTGCTGAGGCCTAACAAGCCGCTGGTGCTGGCCGACAGGGTGGCGAACAGGAAGAGCCGGCTAGCAGGTGTGAGCAACCGCCCCCCCCCCCTCTCCGGGGTCTGCGAGGTCAGGCCATTCAGCCCAAGAGCGCCATACTAGCCCCATTCCCTTCAACTACAACCCAACTCTAGCCTTCCTCCCTCCTTCCTGGGGATCTGGTTGTTCAGGGTGTGGCTAACATACTCTCTCCTTCCTCTAAAATTAGAAAGTCTTCTGAACACTCATTTGTAAAAAAATACATAATCCAGTTCAATCCCCCCCCCCCCCCCCTGACAAAAACACCCAGGAGCAGTACTGAGGGAGTGCCACACTGTTGGAGATGCCCTCTTTCCTTTGTGACATTAACCTGGACCCTGCCCGCGCTCACAGGTGGAGAATGTAAAAGATCCCACAACCACAGCCCACTGTGGTTCAGACCATCGAGTCTGAGGCCCTATCCCTGTAACCCCATGTATTTTCCCTGCTAGTCCCCCAACCTTAATAGTGGTCAAGAATCCAAGAGAGAAGGGAATAGAGCTTTGCGATGATAGATTTAAATGTGGAAGTCTGATGAGCTGAGGCTTGAATGTGGCCTAAATGCTGGGTTGGACCGAATGGCCTGTTTCTGTGGCGCGTATCTTCTAACACTGTTTTCAGATTAGTGTGGGACCAGTGTCCCAGGGCTAATGTTAATCTCTTGACTGAATTCAGTTTTAAATCAAACGGACAAATTACCAAGGGTTTTTTTGCCATTTATGGGATCTTGCCATGCATGATTTTCTATCTCGCACATTCACTCAGCTGTAAAGCACTTTGGGGCCACTTGAGATCTCTCTAAATGCAAACTCTTTCTTCCTATCTCTGGCAGTCTTCCATTGCTTCTGCAATCGAAATTTTGAACTTGATGTGATCTTCTGATCTGTTGTGTTTTTATTTTTATGTTCTCAAGCTGAGACTGGCCTATGGCTTGTCAGGCCTGCGTTTCTCCACTTAAAATCGGCAGAATCTCATCTACTTGTATATATTTTTATTTTACCAATAATCTTACTAATGTTTTACTGATTGACAGAGGCCACGTGTATCACGGAGATGTCGGTAATGATGGCTTGCTGGAAGCAAAACGACTTCAGTGAGGCAGCCTGTGCCCAAGAGATCCAAGCATTCTATACGTGCACAGCTAAAGCTGAGGTAAACAACCGTTTTGTTCATGGGATGTGTGCGTTGCTGACAGGACCCTTATTTGTTGCTCTCCCAACGGCCAGCATTTGTTGCTTGTCCTGAATTGCCCTTGAACTGAGTGGCTTGCTGGGCTATTTCAGAGGGCAGTTAAGGGTTAGCCACATTGCTGTGAATCTGGAGTCTTATATATAGGCCAGACCAGGTAATGATGGCAGATTTCCTTCCTGAAAGAACATTAGTGAACAAGATGGCTTTTTTAAAAATTTTTTTTAAGTTTATTTATTAGTGTCACATGTAGCCTTACATTAACATTGTAATGAAGTGACTGTGAAAATCCCCTAGTTGCCATACTCTGGCGCCTGTTCAGGTACACAGAGGGAGAATTTAGCATGGCTAATGCACCTAACCTACATGTCTTTCGGACCGTGGGAGGAAACCAGAGCACCCGGAGAAAACCCATGCAGACACAGGGAGACTATGCAAACTCCACAGAGACAATGACCCAAGCCGAAAATCAAATCTGGATCCCTGGTGCAATGAGGCAGCAGTGCAAACCACTGTGCTGCGTTTTTGTGAGAATCGATGATAGCTTTGATGCTGACCATTACTGAGATTGGTTATCAATTCCAGATTTTGTCTTAATCTAGAACTTTGTTCTTTGTTCTTAGAACGTAGAACAATACAGCACAGTACAGGCCCTTCAGCCCTCATCTTGTGCCAAGTTATGTCCAAACCCAAGATCAAGCTATCCCACTCCCTAAATTGTACTCACCTCTATTACTACCTCTGGCAGCTCGTTCCAGACACTCACCGCCCTCTGTGTGAAAAAATTGCCTCTCTAGATCCTTTTGCGTCTCTGTCCTCCCACATTAATCTGTCGCATTTAAATTCCACCAGCTGCTGTGGTGGGATTTGAACCTGTGAACCCAGGGGTGGCACAGTGGTTAGCACTGCTGCCTCACAGCACCAGGGACCCAGGTTCACTTCTGGCTTCAGATGACTGTGTGGAGTTTGCACCTTCTCCTGCGTCTGCGTCCACACTACAAAGGTGTCCAGGTAAGGTGGATTGGCTTTGCTAAATTGTCTCTTAGTATCAGGGGGTATAGCAGGGTAAATCCATGGGGTTATGGAGATGGAGCGTGGGCGTAATTGTTGACAGTGTAGGCTCAATGGGCCAAATGGCAGCCTGCTGCACTGTAGGGATTCTATTCTGATCCTCTGATTAGCCTAGGCCACTAGATTAGAAATAAATACTTATGTTGCCGAGTGAAATGTGTAATTAAAAGAAAAGTGTGACGAATGAGTGCGTAATAGTGCCGTATAACATATTAGAAAATTTAACAGGGACATACACAGAATTTTATCTACCTAATGTCCAGTGACATTACCACTGTGCACCATCACCTTCTAATATCCTGGAGCTGTAGATAATGTTGTTGTATTTAACGGAAAGGCAAAGTAACTATCATTTCCAATTATAAGAATGTTGATGGGAAAGTTGGTTGTGGGGGAGGTGGAGAGAGATTCAAACAGTCTGGATTTCCTTCAGTCTCCAGATGTCTGACTTTTTTGGGCAGGGAAAGGTTGACGTAAGGTGAAATGAGTGAGAGATGTAATCGGAGCACTAAAATGTGAGAGAAACAGATTGAGAATGAGTGGGGAGAAGGAGGAACACCAATTACGTGCCAAAGATTTTCTTGTGCTTTGCGTGGGATTTTGGGAAGTGTAGATGCCTGGGCTTTAGAGTGAGGTTGAGTGTGTGAGGGTAGCCTGTGTGGGGGGGAAAGAAAGGTTCAAATGAGACATCACAAACAATGAATACATTTAACATGCAACAAAGCACAGTGTGTCTTCTACTTGGTCAGCTCTGCAAATTATGTAAATATGCTATCTCACTGATATTAGCATGGTAATTTTAACATGTTCTTAGCCTTCAAAGAACTTTTTGAAGAAATTGGAGAATCTTGTTCAAGATAACAGATTGAGAGGATAGTAACTACACAGCTCACCCTTTCTCCAGTTGTTATGGATTTAACATCAGTCAACAACACTGCATTTCATCTTTTTGGATATATTGGGTGGTCTGCTCATGCAGTCACAGAGGTTTATAGAATGGCAACAGGCCCTTTGGTCCAACTTGTCCATGCCGCCCTTTATTTTACCGTTAAATTAGTCCCAAGTGCTTGCGTTTGGTCCATATCCCTCTGTACCCATCTTATCCATGTAACTATCCAAATGCTTTTTAAAAGACAAAATTGTACTCGCCTCTACTACTATCTCTGGCAGCTCGTCCCATGCACTCACCACCCCTTATGTGAAAAAATTGCCCCTCTGGACCCTTTTGTATCTCTCTCCTCTCGCATTAAACCAATGCCCTCTAGTTTTAGACTCCCCTACCTTTGGAAAAAACTGTTGACTATCTGACTGATCTATGCCCCTCATTATTTTGTAGACCTCTATAAAAAAACCTCTGTCATAGATTTGATTTATGTATTTGTTTGGGATTTTGCGAGAATTTCTGTTTCTGAAGGGCATTGGCATTCATGGGATGCTTGTGACCGTTGACTAGATTTTTTTTATTCGTTGGTGGGACATGGGTGTTGCTGGTTGGACCAGCATTTGCCCGTCCCTAGTTGCCCAAGGGCAGTTGAGAGTAAATCACATTCCTGCGGCTCTGGAGACACGTGTAGGCCAGACCAGATAAGGACAGCAGATTTCCTTCCCTAAAGGACGTTAGTGAACCAGACGGGTTTTTCCGGCAATGATTTCATGGTCATCGGTTGATTCTTAATTCCAGATATTTTTTATTGAATTCAAATTCCACCATCTGCCATGGCGGGATTCAACCCTGGGTCGTTAGCTGGGTTTCTGGATTAATAGTCTAAAGGTAACACCACTAGGCCATTGCCTCCCCATTGATGACAATGTGCTGCTGCTGCTGCTGCTAAGGCCATACTCACCGTCTCAGGTACTCTCCGTGGCATTCCTTTCACAAGCAAAACCCAGGTCTCTGGAGCTGTGAAGCAGCAGTGCCAACCACTGTGCTACTGTGCTGCCCCGTCTTGCAGTGTGGAACAATCCCAGATCCAGGACCACATACTGGGGGACACACTAAAGCTTGAGGAAACCACCACAAAGGCACAGAGGGGAAAGACCACTATTGTAAGGCCCTTCCATCATAGTATACTGAGGAATTGGAAACAGAATATAGTAAATCTGGGCTGTAATTGGAAACATACTGTTGAAAGCAACTGATGTTGTTTCCATTTTATTGAAAGCCAGCTTTGAGCTGTCATGTTCTGTTCTTCTATAAATGTTACAAACAAGGTGTATTTTCTAGAAACTAAATGTAGTTATCCCAATGTCTGAACTGGAATTTCTACCTTGCAGGCTGAACGGAAAGCAAGAGCAAGTTTGGACAATGTGAGACAAACCAATGCTTTGACTCCCAAACAAGCTACAAAGTTACTCCAGCGATACCCTAACAAAAAGCAAGTGACATAAACTCCTGTTCTGAAGCATGCTTAAGAATTATTCGGATTCAAAAGACTGCTGGCTACTTCTTCTGTCTGTCTGGAGGCCTTGTTGCTGGTGGATGTGACTGCTCTGCGAATTTTGTGACTGCGATGTCCGTCAATGACAGCAGAAATCTCATAGAGCCAAGGAAACGGCTGCAGCTATGGTACTCAAGGATTCAAGACAATGGCCAGGATTCTCTGGCCTCGTTTGTACTCACTGCCAGCGAGAATGGAGAATTTGGTGCTCAGCAGGACTGGAGAATCCCAGATACAGGCGAGGCTGGAGAATTCCAGCCAGCATGTCCCACTGAATAAAAAATGCTGGTGATTTGTTATATTTTGTGTAACACGTGTCAAAAATACTTCATCTGGAAATTATGTTGAATTTTTAATTTATCTTTGCCATTGTCTATCTTTTGTGGGTGGTGTTGCATTCTATTCTTCCTCCTTAGGTCTACCATGCCACATAGAATTTCCATTTGTGAAGATCCCACGCCAAGTCTCTGATCTGTGCCTTTCACTAGATGTGAGGAGTTGCACCACTGCAACTGGACTGATTCTGTTTCCTTGTCTCTGGTATACTGCCCCCCAGTCCACCACTTCAATGGTGGCAGTGTCTGAAGTCATTGGAGGTAGATTTTCCAGCTCAAAACCATCTTGCACCCCTCCAATAGACAGTATCTGTGGTGGATGCGGCCAGCTGTGCTTCCAACCAAGGTCATCCAGCACAGTCAAAATGGCTCACTCCTTCTCTCACTTCTGGGGAGGTCGGTCAGGCAGACAAACCGATCAGTTTGTACATGAAAGCACATGCTTGGGGAGTCATACATTGTTTTTTAAATTGTTTGCAAATAGTCAAGCCACAGTGCTTACCCTTGCTGCCTCACATTGCCAGGGACCCAGATTCGATTCCTGGTTTGGGTGACTGTGCAGAGTCTGCACCTTCTCCCCGCATCTTCCTCCCATAGTCCGAAAGATATGCTGGTTAGGTGCTAAATTCTGCCTTTGTACCCAAACAGGAGTGTGGTGACTAGGGCATTTTCACAATAACTTCATTACATTGTTAATGTGAACTGACTTGCGACACTAATAAATAAACTTAAAATATAAAGCCAGCCGTGAAGGTGACATTGAAATAATGCTTCCTGAAGTGTTATTCAATATTGTCAGAGAATTGTATAAAATCGTAGCAAACCCTCTGTAATCACAGGAGAAAGCATCTTATATTACTGTGCCCCAGTCGACTCTCTAAGAAATGAATTCCAATACTTACACCTCTGCTAATAAAGTGGCAGTGATTTTGTTACACAGTGGGGAAGTATTTTGTGCATGTTTTTGCAATAACATTACATTCTGGGGCCAGTTTCTGCTCACTGATGTAGCAGATTCTTAATTAATTTTTGTCTCGTTGAACAATGAGAAATTGTTTGACTCTGTAAAAATATTAGCGAGGGAGCCTCTCCTTCACTCCCCATTAGTATATAATTGTGTTTCTTGCGACATTCTTATTTCAAGTCGATGGTCCCATTAGGTGGGAGATGGTGAGCTGTTGGAGTTGGCGTTAACTTTTAACATGGGCATGGTTCATTGAGACCACACAAGTCAGAGCAGAAGTCTCTCTGGCCTTCCTTCAGTAACTGAACCCCAAACCATTGATAAAATGGCCAAATTATTATTAAACTACTTACTCAGCAACAACCTGTTAGCTTGCACTCAGTTTGAGTTCTGCCAGGGTCACTCAGCTCCTGACCTCTGTCCAAACATAGACAAAAGAATTGAATTTAAGAAGTGAGGTGAAAGCGGCTGTCCTTGACATGAAGGTAGTATTTGGACTGAGTGTGGCATCAAGGAGCTCTAGCAAAACTGAAGTCAATGGGGATCAGGGGAAAATTTCTACTGGTTGGAATCATACCTGGCAAAAAGGAAGTTGTGGTTGGAAGTCAATCCTCTCAGTCCCAGGACATCACTGCAAGAGTTCCCCACGCTAGTGTCCTAGGCCCAACCATCTTCAGTTGCTTCATCAATAATCAGAGGTGGGGATGTCTGCTGATGGTTGTACAGTGTTCAGCACCATTCACAACTCCTCAAATACTGAAGCAGTCTGTGTCCTTATGCAGCCAGGCCTGGACAATATCCAGACTTGGGCTGACAAGTGGCAAATGGCATTCATGCCACACAAGTGCCAGGCAATGACCATCTCCAACAAGAGAGAATCAAACCAGCTCCCTTGACATTCAATGGCATTTACATCACTGAGCCCCCCACTATCAACATCTTGAGATAGCCATTGACCAGACTCTGAACTGGACCAGCCATGTAAATACCATGGCTGCAACAGCAAGTCAGAGGCTGGAATTTGGCACACATTAACTCATCTATTGAATCTGCAATGCATGTCCATCACGTGACTTGTGTTTAAATCTCACGATGGGCAACTGGTGGAATTGAAACTAAATTTGAATTGAAAGCTAGTGTCAGTAATTACCTTCTGAAATGGTCTATCAAGCCAGTCAGTTCAGGATTAATAAATGCTAGTCTAGTTAGTGATGCCCACATGCCATGAAAAAAATGACTCAATTAAAGTACCTGTCCTTGGTTCCTACAAGCAGTATTGTGTGTTATGGACATGGAGTAGTGGAGTATAATCCCTGTAGGAAGAGGCAGTATCATAAATCAGACTGATTGAAGAAAAGAGGTGTTATCATCCTATCATTGCACTATGCAGGTCTTGGGATACTGGCAAGGTCCGTAACTATTTTCCATCACTGCAGAAGATGCGTCTTCCTGAACCTTTTGGGTGGTACAGCGGTTAGCGCTGCTGCCTCACAGTGCCAGGGACCTGAGTTCGATTTCTGCCTTGGGTCACTATCTGTGTGGCGTTTGCACATTTTACCCATGTCCATGTGGATTTCCTCCAGATGCTCCGGATTCCTCCCACGGTCCAAAGGTGTGTGGGTTAGGTGGATTGGCCATGCTAAATTGCCCCTTAGTGTCAGGGGGACTAGCTAGGATAAATGCACAGGGTTATGGGGATAGGGCCTGGGTGGGATTGTGGTTGGTGTTGGCTCGATGGGTCAAATGGCCTCCTTTTGCACTGTAGGATTCTATGATTCTACAAACGAGTTCCTGCATTCCTGTTGTGTACGGACTTCAAGGATTTGGACCCAGCATTAATGGGGGGAAAAGGAAAGTTTTACACTAATGGGGAAACAACAGCATAATGGTATTGTCACTGGACCAGTTAGTAATTATGAGACCCAAGTAATGCTCTGGAGACCTGGGTTCAAATCCTACCACAGCAGATGGTAAAATTTGAATTCAATAGAAACCTGGAGTTGAAAAATGTCTAATGATAACCATGAAACCATTGTCATAAAACCCCATCTGGTTCACCAATGTCCCTTAGAGAGAGAAACCTGCCTCCCTCTCTGTTCTGGGATACATATGACTCCAGGTCCATAACAACATAGTTGACTCTCAACTATCGAGAGTTTCAAGTTTTTACGTGCCCAGATCACCAACAACCTGTCCCCATGCTGATTAAGAATTCCCACCAACTATGGTTAAGAAAGTCCATCAACACTTCTACTTTCTCAGAAGACTAAGGAAATTTGGCATGTCAGCTACGAGTCTCATTAACTTTTACAGATGCACCACAGAAAGCATTCCTTCTATTTGTATCACAGCTTGTATGGCTCCTGCTCTGCCCAAGACTGCAAGAAACTACAAAAGGTCATGAATGTAGCCCAATCCATCATGCAAATCAGCCTCCCATCCATTGACACTGTCTACACTTTCCACTGTCTCAGCAAAGTAGCCAGCATAATTAAGGACCGCACGCACCCCGGTCATTCTCTCTTCCATTGGGAAAAAGTTACAAAAGTCTGAGGGAACGTACCAACCAACTCAAGAACAGCTTCTTCCCTGCTGCCATCAGACTTTTGAATGGACGAATTTCGCATTAAGTTGATCTTTCCCTATACCCTAGCTGTGATTGCAACACTACATTCCGTACTCTCTCTTTTCCTTCTCTATGAATGGTATGCTTTGTTTGTACAGTGTGCTAAGAAACAATACTTTCACTATATGTTAATACAAGTGACAATAATAAATCCAATCAAATCATGTCCACGGACAACTAGGAATGGACAATAATGTTGGCTAACTAGCAATGCCTATGTCCCATGAATGATAAAAATAATTACCCAAAACATAAAAACAGCGATAAAACATTGGAAAGCCCTCTGAGTACCCGCACAGGAAACTGGAAACTTTACACCCATTAACAGCCTTTAACAAGCCATTAACAGCCTTTCCCCTAGTTTCTATGGCTGTGACTCATCTTTCATTCCCTCCCCCTGCAATATAAACATCTCCCGCTTTCTGCAGCTTTAAGCTTTGACAAAGGGTCATCTGGGGACTTGAAATATCAGCTCTTTTCTCTCCTTACCGATGCTGCCAGACCTGCTGAGATTTTCCAGCATTTTTTCTTTTGGTTTCAGATTCCAGCATCTGCAGTAATTTGCTTTTATTGAGAAAGTCTTCTGAAATGGCCTTGCAAGCTACTCAGTTCAAGGGCAATTAGGGATGGACAACAAATGTTGATCCAGCCAGTGATGCCCTCATTTTATGAATGAATTTAAAAAATGAATAACTTTTTGAAGTCATAATATACGGCAGTTATTATGGACTCAGGGAAACTCCCAAAGTCTATGATGACAAAGAGTAGGTAATGTGTTTTGGCCAGGACACCAGGAAAATCTCTCCTGCTCGTCCTCAAAAGTGTCTCAAAACAGGATCTTCTACATTCAGTTGGGTGTACAGCTGGAGCTTCAGTGTAACATCTTGTCCAAAAGATGGCACACTGGACAGTGCAGCGTTCCACCAGTACCATGCAGCATGGTCAGCCTTGACTGTTGGCCTGGAGTGGAACTTGAGCCCAGAGATTCAGAGGCAACTGTGAAGTGCAAGAGACCCTTAGACATGGAGACATGCACTCTTAAATGTTGCTTAAAAGCATTTCAGAAATTTCTCCGCTGTTTACTCAATATTTTACTGCCTTGTTAATATTTATCTGAGCCAGACATGACTCAGTGGGTAGCACTCTTGTTTCTTTGTCAGATGCCTGTGAGTTTATACTTGAATTAGCTGGGCTAAGGAATATTTTATATGCACAAAGCCATATATGGTGGTGAATTATTCAGGAGTACATGACTTTATCCCATCCAGTTTCCTGTGCGAGTGACTCTAGCGATGAAATTAGGGGACGTAATTAGCACTGCGGAAAGAAAATCAGGATGTTTGGTGAGAATCTGTGCTGTGTGTAGGGAGGAGGGTGGAAAACATCCACTCGGGTCCAGCTGAAGTCTGTTCAACAGGATGGACCTCCAGTGACCATCTGAAACCTTGGAGTGTCCTGAATTTTATTTAATTATTATCTTAAAGATCGGTCTCATAGTTTAGATTGAAGGCTCGAAGATTGTCTTAACTTCCTTGTGACCTGCAATGAATCCAACCAGCCTTAGGATAAATTCTGAAGTGTCGGCTAGGGAAACTCAACTTTTGCAGTCCTTTTTTTCTGTCATACAGTTGTTAACAGTTTTCTTAGTTTATTTATTACTGTCATAAGTAGGCTTAGCAGTTGAAGGAGTTGCAGCAAAGCACCCTGCCACAGCAGCAATTTCTCACCTCAAGAGGTTAAAGTTTTAAGTTTATTCAGTATTGTCACAAGTAGGCTCACATTAACACTGCAATGAAGTTACCGTGAAAATCCCCTAGTCACTACACTCCAGCGACTGTTCAGGTACACTGAGGGAGAATTTAAGCATGGCCACTGCACCTTTCAGACTGTGGGAGGAAACCGGAGCACCCAGAGGAAACCCACACCGACACGGGGAGAACGTGAAAACTCCGCACAGTCAGTGACCCAAGCTGGGAATCGAACTCAGGTCCCTAGTGCTGTGAGGCAGCATTGCTAACTGCTATGCCACTGTGCCACCCAGTTAGAAGAGGGTGATTAACTATCAATCTTGAAATTTTTATAAGATTTTGATAGACTCGATAAAGAGAGAGATTGTTCCCACTAATCTGAAAAATTATAGCTCATGGAATGAAAGGGACACTAACAATGTGGATATAAAATTGGCTGAGTTATAGGAAACAGGGAATAATGGTCACGGGATACTTTTGAGGCCAGGAGGAAGGCTTGTGTTGGAGTTTCCCAGCAGTCAGTATTGGGACCCTTGCTTTTCCTGATTAATAATCAAGACCTTGGCACGTAGGGGACAGTTGCAAAGTTTGCAGATGACATAAAACATGAAAACTTTGTAAGTATTGTGAGAGAGACAGCGTAGAACTTCAAAAGGACACAGGCAAGTTGGTGGAGTGGGCAGATAGTGGCAGATGAAATTCAATGCAGAGATGTGTGAGGTGATGCATGTTAGTGGGAAGAACATGGAGGGCCAACATAACATAAGGAGTGCAGTTCTTAAAGAGGTGCAGGAGCAGCGGGACCTGGGTGAATGTGTGTATCGATCATTGTAGGTAGCAGGACAGGGAGAGAGAGCAGTTAATGAAGCATACTGCATCCTAGGCTTTCTTATAGGGGTGTGGAGTACAAGAGCAAGGAGGTTATGCTGAACTTGCTAGTTAGACCTCAGCTGGAATACTGTGTACAGTTGTGGGTACTACACTATAGGAAGAATGTGAAAGCATTGGAGAGAGAGCGCAGAAGAGATTTACAAGAATGGTTCCAGGGATGAGAAAATTCAGGAATGAGGATAGGCTGGAGAGGTTGGAACTGTTCTCCTTGGAGAGAAGAGAGGAGATTTGATAGAGATGTTCAAAATCATGAGGGGGCTGGACAGATTAGTTAGAGAGAAACTGTTCCCACTCGCAAAAGGATTGAGAATGAGAGGGCGCAGATTTAAAATGATTTGCAAAAGAAGCAAATGTGATGTGAGAAAAATGTTTTTTCACAGAGCGAGTTGTTGGGGCCTGGAATGCAGTGCCTGGAAGTGTGGTGGAGGAAGATTCAATTGAGGCATTCATGAGGGTGTTAGATAATTATTTGAACAGAAACAATGTGCAAGGGTGTGGGCGAAAGACAAGGGAATGGCACCAAGTCATGATGCTCATTTGGAGAGCCGGTACAGACATGATGGGCCAAATGGCCTCCTTCTGCGCTGTAACAATTCTGTGATTCTGTTAAGAGAAACAACAGGCCCAGGGGCCAATGATGTAAAACATCCAGCAAGAAGCCAATAACAATAAAATACTGCAGATGCTGGAAATCTGAAAAAAACACACAGAAACTTCTGGAAAAACTCAGCAGGTCCGGCAGCATCTGGAGAGAGAGAGACAGAGCTAATCTTTCAAGACAAATTGCTCCCTCAAATCGAAGGAGGGGAGAAATGTAATGGGTTTTATGTCATTTGAAATGGGGAGGAAGAACAAAGGGGAATACCTGAAATATGGTAGAAGGCGGGAAAGATTAAGTGACAAAGACATCATGGTACAAAAGGCAAAGGGAGCGGCAACGGTTGCAGTAAAGAGACAAAGCATTTGTCCAGAGTGAGTGTAAAGGTCAGAATAATGAACAGCTCGGTCCCAAAGCAAAAACAGAAGAAATTGAGGAGGGATTTCAGGAGAAACACCTTCACCCAGTGTATGGTGAAAATGTGGAACTCGCTGTCTTATGTTGAAGCGTATAATCGGGATTTAAGGGGAAGTTAGTTAGGGGAGAATAGCTGGTCCTGTTGGTTGTTAGGTGGGTGGCAGACTTAGACCTGTCCGGGACATTACCACCTAAGGATACAGATGAGAATCTGCCTTCATTCACCACTAGGTGTAGGCAGAGAATTGGAATTAGGGTAGTTTGGAGATTTGATTTGATTTATTATTGTCACATGTGTTGGTATGCAGTGAAAAGTATTGTTTCTTGCGTGTTTTACAGGTAAAGCACACCGTATGTAGAACACATAGGGGAGAAGGAAAGGAGAAGGAGCAGAATGTAGTGTTACTGTCAGACCTAGCATGTAGAAAAAGATCAGTTTAATATTTGATTTGATTTATTATTATCACATGTATTGGGATGCAGTGAAAAGTATTGTTTCTTGCGCACTATACAGACAAAGCATACCATTCATAGAGAAGGAAATGAGAGCGTGCAGAACGTAATGTTACAGTCACAGGATGTAGAAAAAGATCAATTTAATATTTGATTTGATTTATTGTTGTCACATATTGGAATGTAGTGAAAGGTATTGTTTCTTGCGCACTACACAGACAAAGCATACCATATGTAGAGCACATAGGGGAGAAAGAAAGAAGAGGATGCAGAATGTAATGTTACAGTCATAGCTAGAAAGATCTGAGGAAGAATGGGGAAGTGTGGGTGGTGTTAGGATGGGGAATGAACAGTACTGACTGGGCTGGGCTGAATGGCCTGGTCCTGTGTATTTAATCTTTGGGCTAGCAATAGCGTGAGTATTAGGCTGCCTCGCTTCCCCTTTAAACCCCGCCTGTGTAATCGAATATTAAGCTGATCTTTCTCTAAATCCTAGCTGTGACAGTAACATACATTCTGCACTCTCTCCTTTCCTTCTCCCCATGTACTCTATGAATGGTATGCTTTGTATAGCGCGCAAGGAACAAAACTTTTCACTTTACCCCAATACGTATGACAATAATAAATCAAATTAAATATTAAACTGATCTTTCTCTACAACCTTGCTGTGACAGTAACACTACATTCTGCACCTTCTGCTTTCCTTCTCCTCTACATACTCTGTGAACGGTATGCTTTGTCTGTAAAGCGTGCCAGAAACAAAACTTTTCACTACATCCCAATGCATGTGACAATAGTAAATCAAATCAAATATTAAACTGATCGTTCTCTACACCCTAGCTATGACTGTAACACAACATTCTACACTTTCTTTCATTTCTTTCTCTATGAACGGCATGCTTTGTCTGTAAAGCGCGCAAGAAACAATACCTTTCACTGTATCCCAATACATGTGACAATAATAAATCAAATATTAAACTGATCTTTCTCTACACCCTAGCTATGACTGTAACAATACATTCTGCTCTCTGTCCTTTCCTTCTCTATGAACAGTATGCTTTGTCTGTATAGTGCGCAAGAAACAATACTTCTCACTGTATCCCAATACATGTGACTAATAAATCAAATATTAAACTGATCTTTCTCTACACCCTAACTATGACTGTAACACTACATCCTGCTCTCTGTCTTTTCCTTCTCTATGAACAGTATGCTTTGTATTGCATGCAAGAAACAAAACTTTTCACTGTACCCCAATACATGTGACAATAATAAATCAAATCAAATATTAAACTGATCTTTCCCTACACCCTAACTATGACTGTAACACTACATCCTGCTCTCTGTCTTTTCCTTCTCTATGAACAGTATGCTTTGTATTGCATGCAAGAAACAAAACTTTTCACTGTACCCCAATACATGTGACAATAATAAATCAAATCAAATATTAAACTGATCTTTCCCTACACCCTAGCTATGACTGTAACACTACATTCTGCTCTCTCTCTCTCCTTTCCTTCTCCATGAACGGTATGCTTTGTCTGTGTAGCCCGCAAGAAACAATACTTTTTTGCATGGGAGGAGAGGACACTTGGTCAGAATTTCTGGAGTGAGATTAAGGTGAGAGTGGGTGGGGAGGAGGAACCTTTAATTTTTTTTGCCGATAATTAAGTGGTGCTGGAAAAGGGAGCAGGAAAATGGGGCTGAGATTAGCTGCAGTATGATGGAGTTTTGTTTTGTGCGCTGGGTCCCACCCATTCACTGACTACTCTCTCTCTCTCTCTCTTACACACACAACACACACACCATTTCATTCTACCGCAGCTCTGGCTCTGTGTGTGTGTGTGTGAACACGCAGTCATTTACCAGCTCTTGCAGAACCCCGAGACAGGTCCCTTTCCTCTCTGCAAAAGGTGGCAATCCCTTTCGAGGTCTGGAGAAGGCTGCTTCATCCCGATTCCAGCCACCTCAGCGTGAGGAAACCCTGACTAGGATGTAACTTCAGAATGGTATTGGTTTCTGTACTCTCCACAATCCTGTACTACTGTTCCCTGGTCGCCGAGGTAAGATTGCAACTGGATTAATCATTTCTGGGAATGGGATTAGATTTCACTTGTCCACATTTAAAAGGAGAGGTACGTTAGCACTTAATTACATTCTGTAATCTGCATCCCCTGATAAACCCTGTGTACTCTTTGCTTAACCTATTGCCTCCCCAGTTTATTTAGTCTGGTTTTAATCTTGGACCTAACCGTTTAGCGAGTGTGGAGTCGACATACTGCCGTTTTCAAACACCCCTGAGAGAGAGGCAGACAGTGCAGCAATTTGCAACTTGAGTTAATTCATATTTTTCGTTGATTTTTCTTTACTCCCAGCTTGCAGAGACCCATCAAGCAAAAGACACCCATCTATCAGGTAACATGTCTTAAGCCTATTCTCGCCAAACTCTTGCTAAGACATCTTTTATGCCTGATTATTAAGAAAAAAACTTGTATTTATATAGTGCCGATCTCGGGATGTCCAAAAGTGCTTTGCAGCCAGTTAAGTCCTGTTGGAGTCAATGTTGCAATGTTAGTATAAAACTTGATAGGAAATATGAACAGACATTTCTAAACCACAGTTCACCAGACTTTCCCAGGAAGAGAAAAGCCACATTGAAAATGGAGATTTGTTTAATTAATCTGCTATACATTTATTATTCAAAATAACACTGTTCAAATTCAAGGAAGGTTGAATGCCTGGTTGAGTGTTTAGTTTGGACATGCCAATTGGCAGCCTGGTTAACCTTTCCTGTCATTATCACAGAGCTGGCTGGAATGATAAATAGGGTTTTTTTTTGCAATTCAACATGTTCCTACATTACTTGGATCTTCCCACCAGCAAGGAGTGAAGCTGGGTTGCTGCAAGGGCGGTTACTCGCTGCGAGCAGTATTTTTATTTCTCCAAATAAAAGATCAAATAGCTTCAATGATGAAATGCTTCTAATCAGTTGGAATAATATAATTCTGGGTGAGATTTTACGGACACACAGCATGAACTGAAGCGATCAAACAGTTCATCTGGGTTTCTGTATCCCTTTACACGTGCACACACACACACACATATACACTCTCTCTCTCTCACACACATAAACACTCTCTCACACACACGCACACACATTTACACACACTCTCTCACACACACACATACACACGCTCTCTCACACACACACATACACACGCTCTCACACACACATATACACACGCTCTCTCTCACACACACATTTACACACACTCTCACACACACACATACACACGCTCTCTCACACACACACATACACATACTCTCTCACACATACACAAACATAAACATATCCATACTCACACACACATATATATATACATACACATATTCACACACATGCACCCTCTCATGCATACACACATACTCTCTCACACACACATACATATACACACACATGTTCACACACACATATATACACACATACACACTAACACACATTCATATATATTCACATACAAAACCACACATGTGCACATACAAAAACACACTTATGCATGCACATGCACCTAAATGTACAGAAACACACATGAAAATGCATACACATACAAAGACATACACAAATCACCACCCCCCACCCCCACTGGCTGCATGCATAGATAACAGCCCCAATATTTACTGTAGTGGGAGTGGGGCTGGGAGAGATCATTTCACGTCAAGAAATTGTCACACATCTTGGACATTTTGACTCTGTCAAAAGTTTTAAAAAATAGAAGAAAGACTTACATTTATATATTATCTTGCATTATCTTAGGATATCCCAAAGACTTTTACAGCTTATGAATTACTTTTTAAAGTACAGTCACATATATTGGGATACAGTATTGTTTCTTGTGTGCCATACAAAGCATTCTGTGAATAATGTATTTAGGGGAGAAGGAAAGGAGAGAGTGCAGAATGTAGTATTGCCATCATAGCTAGGGTGTAAAGAAAGATCGACTTAATATGAGGTAGATCCATCCAAAAGTCTGATGAAAGCAGAGAAGAAGTTGTTCTTGAGTCAGTTGGTACGTGACCTCAGACTTTTGTATCTTTTTCCTGATGGAAGAAGGTGGAAGAGAGAATGTCCAGGGTTCGTGAGGTCCTTAATTATGCTGGCTGCTTTTCTGAGGCAGCGGGAAGTGTAGACAGAGCCAATGGATGGGAGGCTGTTTCCTCAAACTCGAATGCACCTTAAATCGGAGTGGACAGCATTGCTTTAGAACTGTAGCATTGTAAAATGAGGTTACTTCTTGTTGTCTCTGATACTCAGCTTGGTATGCTGAATGTCTGAAATTAGGCCAATCGAGATCCCCTCTGACTTGTATAGTGTCCAGAGCATCAGCCTCCGACCAGATGTGGCTCGAGGTAGGAGTTCTCCAATTTTCTGGGGTTGAGGCACGTGTCAGAGAGCATGGAAACTTGTTTATAAGAGTCTAAATACATCATTTTTGCAGTATTGCAGTTTGGCTAAAGGCTATGAATTGAAACCCCACTCTACACTTGAACACATGATCTGGCCTGATGCTGAGGGGCAGTACCAAGGGAGTGCTATATTGCTGCACTGCCAGCTTTTGGATGTTAAACTGAGGCTCTGTCCTCCATTATAATAGATCCGGTAGCACTATAAGAACATAAGAACTAGGAGCAGGAGTAGACCATCTGGCCCCTCGAGCCTGCACCGCCATTCAATAAGATCATGGCTGATCTTTTCTTGGACTCAGATCCACCTACCCACCCATTCACCATAACCCTTAATTCCTTTACTGTTCCAAAATTTACCTATCCTTGCCTTAAAAACATTCAATGAGGTAGCCTTAACTGGGCAGGGAATTCCACAGATTCACACCCCTTTATGTGAAGAATTCCCTCCTCAACACAGTTCTAAATCTCCTCCCCCTTATTTTGAGGCCATGCCCCCTAGTTTTATCCACAGGGAGGAGGGAAATCTCCCAGTGTTCCAGAGCAACGCTTCTCTCACAATCATCTCCACTAAAAGTTGACTGCCTATTTACTCATTCATTTGCTAAGTGCATGGCATTGCTGTTCAAAAATTGGCTGCCATGCCTAAGCACATAAAAATAATGATTGTATTTCAAAAGGCAATCTTTCCATTGTAAAGCACTTTGCAACATTCTGTAGACATGAGAAAGCAATGTAAATGGGAAATTTTCATTCAAAGTATTTCATGCCTTGTTTGATGTGGTTCTGCATTTTCATTTAATGGGGTGATTTAGTCTACACTGCGAAACACGTGCATGCACTCAAAATCTGGGGCAGAATTTTCTCAAAACAAATCTAAGTGTCGGACAGGCAAGAAAATGATAGGTTTCCTCGCCGGTATTTTCAGTGAGGTAAGTAACATAAATTTAAGCACTCTGCAAAACAGGAGCCACTGTGCAAATCTTGCCAGTAAGGCGGGGCGTGAGTGGAACCTATGAAGCCGGCTGCTGAGCTTCTGGGGCGCCATTGCGCAAGTGCACTGATCTCCCAGTATACTGTGTATATTACCCTCCCCCATCAACCCAATGACTGCCCGGACATCGCCTCCACCCCTCCGCCACCTCTCCCAATGCCCGCTCCCGATAATTTAGTACTCCAGATATCCACCAACTGATCCCCGCCCCAGACGTCACCTGCCCCGCCCCAACTCTCCAATCACTGCCCCTAACCCCCCAATCACCACTCCATCACCCCTCCCCCTGGGCTGGCACCGTTCCATGGAAATTGCATCATTAATATTGAAATCAATGAGTGTGAGGTGGCAAAACAGTGCCAACATGATCGCAAGAGGCAAGAAACCAGGCACAAGCCTGACTTTTTCACCTCTCGCTCTATCTGACCAGCTCACCGTGCCTATTGACCATGTGGTGAACCAGTAATATTGCACTTCCATTCTCTGGTTTGTCCTCAGCTGGAATATTGTCACAGTTCCAGACACCATGTCTTAGCAAGGTAGTAAAGGCATTAGAGGAGGTGCAGAAAAGATTCATGAGGATGGTTCCCAGGATGAAGAACTTCAGTTACTTGGACACACTGGAGAAGTAAGGACCATTCCTCTTCTTGAAGAAGAGAAGGTAGAGAGGAGATTTGATTGGGTTCGTCAAGATTGTGAGGCGTCTAGGCAGAGCAGATAGGGAGAAATGGTTCCCATTGGTGGAAAGGAGTGAGAATGAGTGGGCATAGGTTTAACATAATTTGCAAAAGGGGCATTGGCAACGTAAGGAGAAACTTATTCACACCGTGAGCGGTTAGAATTTGGAATGTGCTGCCTTAGAGTGTGGTGGAAACAGATAAAATCAAGACAGTAACAAGAGAATAGGATCATTACCTGGAAAGGATATATTTGGGACCCAGAGGGAAACCCACATTAGGTGGCTTGCTCTTTCAGACGAGTATTGTGAGCAAGTTTGGGTTCCATATCTAAGGAAGGATGTGTTGTCCTTGGAGAGGGTCCAGAGGAGGTTCATGAGAATGATCCCGGGAATGAAAGACTTGATGTATAAGGAGAGTTTGAGGTCTCTGGGTCTGTACACTATGGAGATTAGAAGGATGAGGGGGTGGATCTCATTGAAACTTACAGAATACTGAAAGCCCTGTATACAGTGGACATGGGGAGAGACTAGAATCCAAGGGCGCATCATCAGAGCACTGAGATGAGGAGGAAATTTCTTCAGCTAGAGAGTGGTGAATCTGTGGAATTCATTGCCACAGAAGGGCAGGTCATTGAGTGTATTTAAGACAGAGTTAGGTAGGTTCTTGATTGGTAAGGGGATCAAAGGTTTCTCAACCCCGTTCTCCATAACCTATCAGCCATGACTGAATGGCAGAGCAGACTCGATGGGCCAAATGGCCTAATTCTGTTCCTATGATCTTATGAGCAGCATGGCAATGATGGCTGTGACCCTTCTCTGATCTGTGGTAGAAGCTGCTTTCCTTTTGGATTCAACAGCTTTGAAAGATGATTCCTAAATCTCATTACTTTTAAAACCTGCATATGTTGTGTAACTTGTTTATATATGTGTATATGGAAATTCTGTGGGTATTTTGACATGTTTGCTGAGGATGCAGAGGGTCTAATACACAGAATCAAGGAGCAGTTAGAGACAGGCTAATGTTTGTAACTCCCCACATGTTGAGTTCTCTGTTCTCTCTGCACAATGAGTGCTACAAAAGACTCTACTGGCTGGAAGATGGACTGTCCCTGCCTCCAGCTCATTGTCTCATTGGTGGCTCATTGGGTAGCACTCTTGCCTCTGTGTCTGCTGGTTGTAGGTTCAAATTCCACTTCAGAGACTTAAGCATAAAAATCTAGACTGGTGCAGCGCTGAGGGAGAGCAGAGCTGTGTGGATGTGTCTCAGGTGATGGGCAGGATTGTATGGCCTTGCACGGGTGAGACCAGAAATTCCCACCTGAGATTTCCATTATTGGAGCCTTGCCCACTCCGATTCCTTGGCGGGCAAGGTGGTAGACTTCCGGCCGATATGTCTAATGGAGGCCTTGCCTGCCTAGATGTAAAGGACCACATGGCACTGTTGTGAAGAACAGGCAAGTTCTCTCTGCCCAACCTGGCCAATATTCATCCTCTGATCACCATCACTAAAACAGATAATCTGGTCACTACCACATCATTGTTTTTGGGAGTTTGCTGTGTTTCTTACATTACAACAGCACTTTAAAAGTACCTTGTTAACTGTAAAGGGCTTTGTGATGTCCTAAGGTTTTGAAAGGTTTATATAAAAGCAAGCCTTTCATTAACTAGTTGACACAGTAATGCCAATAAATATTACGTATAAAGAGAGAGCAGCGATGGTTAAAGTTTAGACACTTTGCATAAGGAATTGGAAGGGATTAGTCGAAAGTAATACATTCACAAACACCCATTTGGGGTTGAAACACAAGGAACATTGCCAAGTTCCTGGAGGCAGAGACTAACCCACTCTCTTTAACAGTGTAAAAGCGGGTGTAGAAGAAACCTAATTCCTCGATCTGGCCCTTGTTTCCACAGCTGTTAACCGGTGCTTGGGCGGTTTCTCTGAACTGGGTCATTATACCGGGTCAGTAACCTTCACTGTGACAGGGGAAGAGTGCCTGAAGTGGACAGAATTCCCAGACTATGTCCAGCAGTATCCCAACAAGGGCCTTGGCGACCACAACTTCTGCCGCAATCCCGACGGCGAAACCATCCCGTGGTGCTTCTACCGCAAGGAGACAGGGTCAATAAGCTGGTCAGAATGTGACTGCAATCACGGTAAACACGTTGTTTCTGTTTTCATTCAACGCAGCTTTTAATTCGGGTGGAAGGATCCCATGACTGTCACCCCATGATGATCTGGGGAGAATGTGCAAACTCCACACAGACAGCGGTCCCACTGGGAATTGAACCCGCGTCCCTATCGCTGTGAGGTAGCAGTGCTAGCCACCGTGCCACCATTCCCCGCTACCCTGTTAATTTTCACTCTTTCACATCTTGGGTGTCTTTAAGCTGAACATTCTCTGCTCCTTTGCCTTCAGGAGTATGCCCTGATGGTGTATTTCTCGCCAGGCATTTCTGGAAGCCAATCAAATGTAGATTCTTACCCCCTTCACTCCCTCCCTAATGGGGGGATGGCAATGGGAGCACCACCTCCCAAACTGAGAGGCTGAGAGCAGCTCTCCACTCAGCCTTCTAAACAGCAAAAGGTACCAAATTTAAAAGAGCTCACAGCCAGAGGGAATCCACAAAAGAACTCCAAAAAGTTTCCAAAAGTCACAAAACTTGATTGTATTTTTTGGTTAATGAATGGGTGTTGTATTTATTTGAACAGCCTTCCAGTGGAATCCTACTTTATCCAGTGTGTTATTTATTTAGTTAAAGTTCCCAGTTAGTTAAATAAATAAATTGTTCAGTGTTCCTGTTAAAGTGAGTGTCAGGTATTTCTGTTAGTCAACCTCTAAACCACATTAAAGAACACTTCACACCTTTCCACACACTTCTAACAGATTACGAGACGAGCTATTCCTCTTTGGGGGATTTGGTGCTATGTCTTAAAGGGGAACACTAACCCCCCTCGTGGTAACAATATGTACAAGTGGTCCAGGAAAGCGCTGGGGGACTGAAAGTGAGATTTATGGAAACAGTTGAAATTTCAATTTGAATTTGACCCTCTGGGTCAGGCTGGTTGAACAATAATACAGTCCACACCAGCCTACCCATGTGCAATCTTTAAGGTTTACCTCAAGCTTATGGTCAAATTGTTTCTGCAAATGGCCTTCAGCCTAAACCCCGGACAGGCAAGCGATGCATTGGCTGCAGTTATGTTGTGGCAGCAACAATGCGTTAGAGATTTGAGGCCAGGTGGAGCTGCATTAGTGCTTCTGGACTTGGAGAGCACTCCTTTAGCTGGGAGATGGAAAATTACAATGTGGTTACACCACCTCGTTATGCTGCAATTAGTTGCGAGTTAAGATGCATTTGGGAAATTTTAGAGGTTGCGTAAGCGTTTCCAACACTTTCAATAACTGGTTCGAGGTGTTTTTTCTCGGTCTGCCTAATACACACCTATTTATTTTGATTAAGGAATTGCTATTTCTCAAAGGACAAAAGACTGTTCATAGTTTTCTTGGGTTTTTAAGGTGCCGTTCGGCTGAGTGGAGGAGCCAGCCCACATGAGGGGAGAGTGGAGTTGCTCTACAATGGACAATGGGGCACTGTCTGTGACAAGAGTTGGGATGATAGAGATGCCAGTGTGGTCTGTCGGCAGCTGAGCCTGAGGTATGAACATCGGAACAATACATCCAGCAATTACCCAGAACGTAGCAATTATAGCTGTTGCCAAGGTTATATTAAACCTCTGTGGCGACGTATAGCTCTTGGCATCATATTGTTCAACACTTAATCATTTTAAAAGACAGTTTTTGCTCGACCATGCCAGGCATCAGTTTTGAGCCATGTCATTGCTGGCTGGTCGAGGTGTTGTTCGATTTGTCTCTTTGATCATTGCTTTTAAATGACAAAGTTTGGTGTACAAAGTGGCTCTGTTAATTGGGCCTGTGCTGTATTAGGCAGAGAGCAAGTCCAATCTTGCCAAGCTTAGATTGTATAGCAACTGTGTAATAACTGCCTCCAAGGCCAGTGTCCCTTCACCAAATTTAGATTTATTTACACAGTAAGCAACACTCGGACACATACTTCCTTGTACAGGGTATAAACCCCGAGTGCCAGTAACCCTGACATTCCACATTATGTAACTAGTAAGAAGTCCCACAACACCAGGTTAAAGTCCAACAGGTTTATTTTGTCATTAGCTAAATTGATCTGAGTGTCGGGGGATTAGCTAGGGTAAATGTGTGAGTTACAGGAACAGGGCCTGGATGAGCACAGACTCGCTGGGCCTCATGGCCTCCTTCTGTATTGTAAGGTCTCAATGAAATGCCACTGTGGCAGCAGGTGGAATTTAAATTTGATTAATTAATAATAAAACCTGGGATTGAAAACTAATCGTGATGTGGAGATGCCAGCGTTGGACTGGGGTAAACACAGTAAGAAGTCTCACAACACCAGGTTAAAGTCCAACAGGTTTATCTGGTAGCAGATGTTACTAGCTTTTGGATCGCTGCTCCTTCGTCAGGTGAATGGGAGTTCTGTTCACAGGGCATATAAAGACACAAACTCAATTTACAGAATAATGATCGAAATACAAGTCTTTACAAGTAATCAAGTCTTAAAGGTGCAGACAATGTGAGTGGAGAGAGCATTAAGCACAGGTTAAAGAGATGTTTATTGTCTCCAGCCAGGACAGTTAGTGAGATTTTGCAAATCCAGGCAAGTCATGGGGGTTACAGATAGTGTGACATGTGGGTTCAAGTCACATGATCTGTAACCCCCATGATTTGCCTGGACTTGTAAAATCTCACTAACTGTCTTGAAAAGCTAGTGTCAGTGATGGTATTCGTGAAGCTATCGTCGATTGGTGGAAAAACACATCTGGTTCACTAATGTTCTTTAGGGAAGGAAATCTGCCATCCTTACCGGGTCTGACCTACATGTGAATCCAGAGCCACAGCAATGTGGTTGACTCTTAACTCCCTTCTGAAATGGCCTAGTAATAAGCTCAGTTCAAGGGCAACTGGGGATGGGCAACAAATGCTGTCTTTGTTAGTAGTTCTCATGTCCCATGAAAGAAAAATAAAAGCGACACTGGGTAAAATGGAGGTCAATTGTGGACCAGCCATGATCCCATGAACCAACAAGACAGGTTCGGGGAGTGGGGGGTGGAGGAGGGGGGAGCATTTCCTGTGAGTATTGGGAATGGAAGAAGTTTGGGCACAGGAGCTTTCTGTTGTACTTTGTGTTGGTATAATAATATTAACATAAAGTGGGGTCTGTTTTATTGATTTGATTTGATTTATTATTGTCACTTGTAATAACACACAGTGAAATGTATTGTTTCTTGCGGTATACAGACAAAGCATACCATTCATAGAGAAGGAAATGAGAGAGCGCAGAATGTAGTGTTACAGTCATAGCTAGGGTGCAGAGAAGGATCAACTTAATGCAAGGTAGGTCCATTCAAAAGACAGATGGCAGCAGGGAAGAAGCTGTTCTTGAGTCGATTGGTCCATGTCCTCAGGCTTTTGTGTCTTTTTCCTGATGGAAGAAGGTGGAAGAGAGAATGGCCGGGGTATGTGGGGTCCTTAATTATGCCGGCTGCTTTTCCAGGGCAGTGGGAAGTGTAGACAGAGTCAATGGGTGGGAGGCTGGTTTGTCTGATGGACTGGGCTATGTACACGACCCTTTGTAGCTTCTTGCCATCTTGGGCAGAGCAGGAGCCATACCAAACTGTGATACAACCAGAAAGAATGCTTTCTATGGTGAGAGTCGTAGCGGACATGCCAAATTTCCTTAGTCTTAGTGAATGGCTTCAAGAGGGAGATAGATATATTTCTAACTACATAAAAGGGATAAGGCGATTTTGGAGGGCTGGTGGATTTGAGACCACGGAGAGATCAGCCATGATCTGATTGAATGGCGGAACAGGCTGGAAGAGCTGAATTTGTCTATTTCTCCTCATTTCTATGTTCCTGCGTTGCCGTGGGGAAAGGGAAGACAAGGTTCTGGTGTGACCCATTAGGGCAGTATGTGCTGCCTCCTGTTATTTTAGCAGCTTTGCAGGCTTAAAACAATCCTAGGAGAATGAAACCCAATGAATTGAGAAACAGCATATTTATTTATTAAATCTGCTGCATGCTATTTTTAGGTCATTGATTAACATCCTTGTTAAGTTTCTGCATTATTTTGTCACGGTCATTAGTCTAGTTATTTTTAGGAAGTTAACCGTATCAAAATAGCACAAATTTGTCAGCTAGCATACTAAAAATAATTCAGAGGAAAAACATGTAGTGTGAGCAATTGTACTCATGAAATAACAGTTGTTACTTCCTGTCCATTTCCATTTTATCCTCTCTCTCCTTCCCGCTCTTTCCATTCTCTCCATGAACCCCTTTTCCCAACCTCTTAACCCTTCCTTTTCACCCCCGTCCCTACTTTCTCTTCTGTTGCTTGCGTTCGCAGTGAAACGGGGGTTGGAAAGAAGAACTCATTGTTCGGTGCGGGAGCAGGTCCCATACACATGGATGCGGTTCACTGCCGTGGTGACGAGATTGCCTTGCTGCAGTGTAGGAACAGCACGTCAGCGAGTGGAACTTGTAGCCACCACAATGATGCAGGGGTTGTGTGCGGACTGCCAGAAGGTAAAGGCCAGGAATAAACTCCTCAGCAAGCGTAACTGGAAAGATTTGCAAAGTAAAATGGTTGACCTGAATAATATATTATACTAAAATACCATATAATAACATAGTGTAAATGTAATGTCGCCATAGTCCCAGATGACAATTAAACTTTATTAGTCACAAGTAAGGTTTACATTCACACTGCAATGAAGTTACTGTGAAATTCCCCTAGTTGCCACATTCCGGCACCTGTTCAGGTCAATGCACCTAACCATCTTTCAGGCTGTGGGAGGAAACTAAAGCACTCTATTATAAAAAGGATATTATTAAACTAGACAGAGTGCAGAAGAGATTTACTAGGATGCTACTGGGACTTGATGGATTGAGTTATAAGGAGAGGCTGGATAGACTGGGACTTTTTTCTCTGGAGCATAGAAGGCTGAGGGGTGATCTTATAGAGGTCTATAAAATAATGAAGGGCACAGATCAGTTAGATAGTCAATATCTTTTTCCAAAGGTAGGGGAGTCTAAAACTAGAGGGCATAGGTTTAAGGTGAGAGGGGAGAGACACAAAAGTGTCCAGAGGGGCAATTTTTTCACACAGAGGGTGGTGAGTGTCTGGAACAAGCTGCCAGAGGTAGTAGTAGAGGTGGGTACAATTTTGTCTTTTAAATAGCTTCTAGACAGTTGCATGGGTAAGATGGGTATAGAGGGATATGGGCCAAATGCAGGCAACTGGGACTAGCTTAGGGGTTTCTGAAAAAAACGGCAGCATCAACAACTTGGGCCAAAGAGCCTGTTTCCATGCTGTAAACCTCTATGACTCTATCACCCGGAGGAAACCCATGCAGACACAGGGAGAATGTGCAGATTCCACACAGACAGTGACCCAAACCTGGAATCAAACCCGGGTCCCTGGCCCTGTGAGGCAGCAGTGCTAACCACAGTGCTACCGTGCCGACCATAGACTGCTCACCCTTTTCAGGGGAAGGAGCTGGCTGGTGGTGGTTTAATCCGAGGATCAACACACCTCAGGCAAGGGGCAAGGTTTAGAAGGCAAGTCATTCATGAATAACCTCAGCCGGTATGGGAATTGAACCTGCACAGTTGGCATCGCTTCATATCGCAAAACAGCCAATTGAGCTAACCGGCCCCGTAATAGTGTATAAAATATTATATAACATAATATTCTGTAATATAATACAATATTGTATCGTAATACAATAGACAAAGAACTAAAAAACAATTTAATGCCACTGGATTCTCTGAGCATCCCACCGTCTATCGAATCCCATTTCTCCACATAAGCATAAGTTTTCGTTCGGAGAGTGAGTAGAAATGTCTCTTAGAGTACACAGAGTGAATTCTCCAACCTCATCCATGGCCTGAATTCTCCGGACCGGCTGCAGCGAACGGAGATTAGGCTGAGCAGATGCAGGCCTTTATATTTTCTCTCTGTGACGGACACACTGTCCTGGAACCTAGCAATGACGTTCCACAACCTGGAAGCAAAGCGAGAGCGGACAAAGATTGGGCAGACTGTCCTGCATGATTAGGCTGTGCCGCTTCCTGGGGCTGGCACCTCCACCCAGCTGCGGGTAGTGAATTGGCCAACATCTTTCTTCATTCATTCGTGCGACATGGGCATCGCTGGCTGACCAGCATTTATTGCCCATCCCTAGTTGCCCGAGTGCAGTTGAGAGTCAACCACATTGCTGTGGATCTGGTTGACCAGACCAGGAAAGGACGGCAGATATCCTTCCCTAAACCAGATGGCTTTTTCCAATAATGTAAAGTGGTTTCACAGTCATCAGTAGATTCTTAATTCCAGATATTTTTATTGAATTCGAATTCCACCGTCTGCCATGGCGGGATTCGAAGTCAGGTCCCCAGAATAATAGCTGAGTTTCTGGGTTAATAGTCTAGTGACAATACCACTTGACCATCGCCTCCCCTTACTAAATCTAACCTCACCTATCTATGCCACAGACTGTCCTACATGACATGGTACTATAGTGCCGTAAGGTTACCATCATTGAGATTGAATGTGGAAATCAGGATTGGCATTGATTGAGGAATAGATTGATATTGAAATATCACTTTGCGTATCTTTGTCTTGCCTTTCTCAAGTGCAGGTTCAGTCATGCCCATTCGCCTGGTTGGAGGGAAGGAGGACTATGAAGGTCGAGTTGAGGTGTTCCATGGTGGAGAGTGGGGGACTGTGTGTGATGACCAGTGGGATGATCTGGATGCTGAGGTGGTCTGCAGACAGTTGGGCTTAAGGTATGACAAGGACAGAATGTGAAGCTTTTTGTTTGCTTGTTCGAAGGTTCAGATCTACTGTGTATTTTCTTATTCATTCAAGGGATGTGAGCACCACTGGCTGGGTGACCATTTATTGCCCATCCCTTACTACCCTGGTGGACCTAGCCAGCGACACCCACATCCCATCAACAATTCTTCTTCAAATCACAAGAAATGAAATGAATTATCATTTGCCAATACAGCATAGCCATTTCATAGAATCCCTACAGTACAGAAACAGGCCATTCATCCCATCGAGTCTGCACCAACAACAATCCCACCCAGGCCCTATCCCCATAACCCCACAAATTTACCTCACAAATCCCTCCAACCTGTGCATCCTGGGACACTAAAGGACAATTTAACATGGCCAATCAACCTAACCCACACATCTTTGGACTGTGGGAAGAAACCGGAGCACCCGGAGGAAACCCACGCAGACACGGGGAGAATGTGCAAACTCCGCACACAGACAGTGACGCAAGCCAGGAATCAAACCCCAGGTCCCTGGCACTGTGAGGCAGCAGTGAGGCAGAGAGACATCAACTAGTTAATCATAGAATCTCTGCAGTGCAGAAGGAGGCCATTTGGCCCATTTAAGCCTGCACTGACAACAATCCCACCCAGGCCCTATTCCCCATAACTCCATGTTTTTATCCTTTTTGAAGTTAGTTTATTAGCGTCACAAGTCGGCTTACCTTAATACCTCTATGCAGTTACTGTGAAAAATCCTCTAGTTGCTGCACTCCGGTGCCTGTTCGGGTACACTGAGGGAGAATTTAGCACGGTCAATGCACCTAACCATCACGCCTTTCTGTGGGAAGAAACTGGAGCACCCGGAAGAAACCCACAAAGACACAGAGAGAGCATGTCACCCGAGGTCTGAATCGAACCTGGGTCCCTGGCGCTGTGAGGCAACAGTGCTAACCACTGTGCAACCATACCATATTGTGAACTGTGTGATATAATGCAGAAGGACTACGGACAGCGATCTTGTGATCTTAATGGAATTTCTACAGGGCATGAAACAAACAACTGTTTATTTCCTCGACCCATTCATCTGTATGTAAAAAAAAAGCCTTAATGGCTTCTAAAGACTTGCAGTGAAATTAATGACACATTCTAGGTAACATTTCTGTAATGTTCAACCTAGAGTTACAAACAATTAACATCTCATGTGAAGAAATAGTTCAGCAACATCGACAGCTCCTATTTCACAAGCATGAAGGTAAAAGCTTTGATTTAACTTGTGAGTAAACTCAATAGAAGGGAACCCCCGCTGACTCTGTGTCATAAAGCCCTGGCTATGTAATCACCTATAAGGTATATGTTTCTGTTCTGTTAATTGTATATCACATGTTGTTAATTATATACGGAGGTGGAGAACATCACTTGGGGGTTTAATTAAGCACATATAAAGTGACACTTACTGAAACTGTAGCGTGGTTGGTTTCGGAGGTGAACGCCTGCTCTTGTCTCTTCCCTCCGTAGCGGGACCGCCAAGTCCTGGATGTGGTCACACTTTGGGCACGGGTCTGGCCCAATACTGCTGGATGAAGTTGAGTGCACAGGCAATGAGCTGTACCTGGACGAGTGTAAGAAGAGCCACTGGGGACAGCACAACTGTGAGCATGCGGAAGATGCTGGAGTCTCCTGTAACCCATTTACAGGTATGTAGTTCCTGTGTTTTAAGTTGATTTATTGGGGGGGCGGGGGTGGTGGTGGGGGGCAGGGAGCAGTGGGGGGGGGTGGGGAGGGGGGGCTGCAGAGATTCAAAATAGCCGACCTCCCACTACCAAGACTGACAGCAGGATTTAGCTCCAACCCTTTTATGATGCCCTCCATACCAGGCAACATCCTGGTAAATCTTTTCTGCACCCTCTCCAAAGTCTCCACATCCTTCTGGTAGTGTGGCGGCCAGTGTTGAACACTATACTCCCAAGTGTGTCCAAACTAAATTTCTATAAAGCCGTAACGGGGCTTGCCAATTTTTAAACTCAGTGCCCCGGCCGATGAAGTCCAACTGGAAAGGAATGGTATCTATTGTTGAACTCAAAATTAAGTCACCACTCTGTTACATCCATACACAAGTCCCAACTAGGACAACCGTTCTACAAACCCTTCCTGGTGTCTGCTTTATAAAGGGCTCAAGGTGATGGTGCCAGCTGTTGCCAGTTACCAAAGGAACCCATATTCAGCGAGTCCCATAGGGAGATCTAATAGTGATTTCCCCATGGAACTGATGGCAGTTATCACACCTTTCAATGTCCCAATGTTTGTAATATATATAAATGATTTGGAGGAAAATGTAACTGATCGATTAGTAAGTTTGCAAACGACGCAAAGGTTGGTGGATTTGCAGACAGCAATGAGGACCATCAAAGGATACAGCAGGATATAGATCAGTTGGAGACTTGGGCAGAGAGGTGGCAGATGGAGTTTAATCCAGCCAAATGTGAGATAATGCATTTTGGAAGGTCTAACACAGATAGGAAATATACTGTAAATGGCAGAACCCTTAGGAGTATTGATAGGCAGAGGGAGCTGGGTGTACAGATACACAGGGTGGCATGGTGGCACAGTGGTTAGCATTGCTGCCTCACAGCTCCAGGGGTCTGTGTTCGATTCCCGGCTCGGGTCACTGTCTGTGCGGTGTTTGCACATTCCCCCCTGTCTGTGTGGGTTTCCTCCGGATGCTCCAGTTTCCTCCCACACTCCAAAAATGTGCAGGTTAGGTTGATTGGCCACGATAAATTGACCCTTAGTGCTGTGGGATGCATAGGTTAGAGGGATTAGTGAGGCAAAAATGTGGAGTTGTGGAGATAGATAGTGCCTGGGTAAGATTGTTGTTGGTGCAGACTCAATGGGCCGAATGGCCTCCTTCTGCACTGTAGGGTTTTTCTGCTTTCTTTCTATCAAATATTCAGCAGGGCCAGGCAGCCACTGTGGAGAGAGGAGCAGAGGTCACATCTCAGGTTGATGACCTTCTATCAGAACCTCCACTTACATGGTGAATCTGTTCATCCTCCCCTGTCCAAGCACCTTGTGATTCTACCCGTCCCATCAACTGTCCTCCCTCAGCCACTATCTTCAGCAATGAATTGCGTTAGTTGGCCGTTCTCCTCATTAATTCTTGAGAACATTCCTGACCAGGGATAGCTGTGGCATGTCTCTACAGAGCAATGAACCAGAAGTAATTCATGTGTGACGTCTTTTAAGTTATTTCGACACGACGATTTACCTTGTTTCAACTGATGCTCCTAATTTTTCTCCTCTCCATCCAAAATAAATGTCTACGCAACGGATGATTGCTGCAGACGGTATGGTCCGACTGGTTGGAGGCAGGGATTCCAGCGAGGGGAGATTGGAAATCTATCGCAACGGAGCATGGGGTACGGTGTGTGACGACAATTGGACAGACCTGAATGCTCAGGTTGTTTGCCGCCAGCTTGGATTCAGGTAACGTCGAATGCTTTTGACATCCTGTATTTTATAGAATGATACAATGCAGAAGGAGGCTCTTTGGCCCACAGTGCTCATGCCAGTGGCATTGTGAGGCAGCAGTGCTAACCACTGTGTCACTGTGCTGCCCTGTGTGAATCACAATATACACATTCTCTGCCTCACTCGAGTACCGTGCATGAAGGCAAGTGTCCCTTGGAAGAAATGAAATGTCTTAAGCAAAGGACGTGAAGGGGAGAAAAAAGATACTCTATCACAGGAGGTGACGTAGATATTTTCAGAAGGTTCCATTCCTGACAACAGCTTCAACCACACACACCAATTCTGAAGCATTGTTAAGGGTGGCACAGTGGTTAGCACTGCTGCCTCACCACATCAGGGACCCACATTCAATGCTGGCCTCGGGTCACTGGCTGTATGGAGTTTGCATGCTCTCCCCATGTCTGCGTGGGTTTCCTCCGGGTGCTCCAGTTTCTTCCCACAGTCCAAAGATGTGTGGGTTAAGTTGATTGGCCATGACCTTAGTGTCAGGGGGATTAGCAGGGTAAACATCTGGGGTTGTGGGAATAGGACCTGGGTGGGATTGTGGGTGGTGCAGACACGATGGGCCGAATGGTCGTCTTCTGCATTGTAGGGAATCTATACTAAGGTCACATAAAGAGTATGGAACTAGATGGAGCTTTACAGAAATTACTTGTTTTATAATACATGCTAGCAGTGTCTTTGAGGGAATAACAGTCCAGTTCTCTTCATTTAAAATTGCTCAATTCAAATTAATGAAAATTGGAGTCATGTGAAATAAGGTCGATTAAATTTGTTGAATTTATACCGAATAACTTGAATTATTTTCTCCAGCACAGAATGGTTTTTTTAGCAGTGGGATCCCAATGTAGTCGAACTTTGCAGTCTTTCAGAGATTGTTCTTGCTGCATCAGGTCTTTGTGTTTCTCATTGATTAGTGGCCCCGGAGTCGTGGCCCCTGAGGCCAGATTCGGACAGGGACGTGGCTTCATACTCCTGGATGAGGTGGCCTGCACCGGGGCTGAACCCAACCTCCTGGCGTGCGCTCGGAGCAACTGGGGCCAACACGACTGCTCGCATCACGAGGACGTGGGCGTGATCTGTGCCCAGGAGGAGGACAATAAAATCAGCCAGTCTAATTTCGGTAAGAAACACGCAGTTTCCCAGCGAACACTTTCACGGGGAGGCTGCGGGAGTGCCTGAGGAAGGGATAGAAGAGTATCGCTGAAGGACATCGGGAGGCGATAGCCCAGTGGTATTATCACTAAACTACTAATCCAAAAACTCTGCAGACCCGGGTTCAAATCCCGCCACGGCAGATGGTGGAATTTGAATTGAATAAAAAAGTCTGGAATGAAGAATTTAATACAAGGGGTTACAGATATAGGGCCTGGGTGGAGCTGTTGTCAGTGCAGGCTTGATGGACCTAATGGCCTCTGTCTGCACTGTAGGGATTCTATGCGTGTACAGCAGAGGAACAGTCGGTCCATATTTGTGTTTATACACCAATCCTCCTCTTCGTCTCACCCCATCGGCCTCTCATTTCTTCCTTGTGTGTTTATCTGACTGGATTAGGGGGAGGTGATGGGCTGGTGGCTAGATCTTAATCCAGAAACTCCGCTAATCTTCTGGGAACCTGTGTTCAAAACCCACAGCAGATGGTGGAATTTGAATTCAATCTAGAAAAATCTGGAATTAAGAATCTACTGATGACCATGAAGCCATTGCCAATTGTTGGAAAACCCATCTGGTTCACTAATGTCCTTTAGGGAAGGAAATCTGCCATCCTTACCCGGTCTGGCCTACATGTGACTCCAGAGCCACAGCAACGTGGTTGACTCTCAACTGTCCTTGGGCAATAAATGGCCAGTCAGCGACACCCATGCCTCTCAATGAATTAAAAAAAAGAAAAGATAGATATCTTCCACCCATGCTAGACTGCCAAATTTCAAATGGTCACAATAGTTCATGATATAGGGGAAAATCATAGAAACTCTACGGTGCAGAAGGAGGTCAAGTCTGCACTGACAACAATCCCAACCAGGCACTATCCCCACAGCCCCACACATTTACCCCACTAATCCATCTAATCTACGCATTCCTGGACACTAAAGGGCAATTTAGCATGGCCAATGCACCTAACTCGCACATCTTTGGAGTGTGGGAGGAAACCAACACACAGTCCAAAGATGTGCAGTTTAGGTGGATTGACCATGCTAAATTATCCCTTAGTGTCCCAAAATGTGCAGGTTAGGGAAATTAGTGAGGTAAATGCATGAGGCTGCAGGGATAGCGTATGGGTGGGATGCTCTGTCAGAAAGTCAGTGCAGACCTGATGGGCCAAATCCACCTCCAGTTCATTTTCAAAATTTCAGATCACAACAATTTGCCCTGTTAAAAAGCAAATTCTCCTCTAGTTCTTCCACTGGTCTCACCCGCAGCCTGTGTCCCTCTGGTTACTGGCCCCATTGTCAATGGAAACAATTTCCCCTTATTCACTCTGTCAAAATCCCCCTTGGTTTTGGATATATGTGCCGGAATTTTACCGGCACGCCCGCCCCGGAATTGGGGCGGATGAGGCTTGTAGAACGGAATACATCTTGGGCAGGATTTTACATGCTTCACCCGAGCGAGGTTATAAAATCCTGTCAATGGTGGGACGGACAACATTAGGACACATATAGGGAGGGATGGGATTACAAAAAGGCCAGGGCGAAAGCGCAAAATCAGAGAGACCCCTGAATGCGTCAGATGGCACATGCGAGGTTAAGAACTATTAAATGTGGAGTTTCCCTGGGCTGGTGGCTGGCTTTTCTCCTGCCCTTCTCAGCCACCCTCCTCGTGCGACATGCCTATCCTGTGTTTACAGGGTCACTTGTCCGGCTTGTGGATGGAGAGAACAGTAAAGAGGGGCGTGTGGAGGTATTCCTAAACGGAGAATGGGGAAGTGTCTGCGATGATGGATGGACAGACAGGAACGCGCAAGTTGTCTGCAGGCAGTTGGGTTACAGGTGAGTCATGGAGCATGGCCGTCTTAAAACACTCAATCATCCCTCTGAGCTCTTCTGTCCAAAACACCCAACTAAAACACACCCAGTGGCCACATTCAGAACATTGAGAAACATGTTGATAATACATTGGTATTACGTTCCTCTTCCAATGAAATGACCCAAATGGGCATCTCCAGTGTTGAGTGTTTTTCCATCGTTGCAAATGTTGGGGAATGCAAGTCGATAGTAATATAACTGGGAATTCTGTGAGTGCTCCATCTTCACCAATTCACTTCAAGGATGGAATATATCAAAGAAAGAGATTGGAATAAAATTGGAATTGGAATAAAAACAGGAAGAGAAATATTGAATTAAGAGAGAGAGAAAATAGAAACAAACTGTAGTATCAAATCATATGAGGGCGGCATGGTGACACAGTGGTTAGCACTGCTGCCTCACAGCTGCAGGGATCCAGGTTCAGTTCCCAGCTTGAGACACTCTGTGTGGAGTTTGCATATTTTCCCCGTGTCTGCATGGGTTTCATCTGGGTGTTCCCATTTCCTCCCACAGTCCAAAGGTGTGCAGGTTAGGTGGATTGACCGTGCTAAACTGCATGGTCTCAGTGTCCTGGGATGTGCAGGTTAGAGGGATTAGTGGGGTAAATATGTAGGATTACGGGGTGGAATTGTGATCGGTGCGTAGCCTCCTTCTGCACTGTAGGGTTTCTATTTGCATTACGGTTTTGATAACCCCCAGTAACAAGTTACTATCTGTGGGATTTTATAGGATTGCTAAATTGCCCCTTAGTGTCCCAAGATGAGCAGGTCCAGAGGATTATCCATGGTAAATGTGTAGGGTTACGGGGATAGGGTCTGTGGGGGTGGGCCTGGGTGGGACATTCTTGTGGAGAGTTAGTGCAGAATCGATGGGCCAAATGGCCTCCTCCAGCACTGTAGGGATTGTACGATTTCTATCGTTTGGGGAATTTCCTCAGCGGTTCCTCCTGATTGGCCCATCGGCCAATGGGGAAACACTATTTTCACTGTTTATCCAGGATTTCTGCTGATGGAACAGCCGCCTGTAAGATCCCCCTATTCCCCCAGTGACATCATCTTTCTATTTCATCCCATTATTCATCATGTTAAGCACCCTTTATTCTCCGCTATTCTAATAAAAATAGTGCCTTTTTTCCCTTCATTGATAACCACAGCAAAATAATTCCCTGTGTAAATAAAAAGCTCTGCGGAGTCCATCCAGCTCCTCAAGCCCCCATTCCATTCAATGATGGATTGCTTGAATCTTAACTCCACCTTCTTGTCTTGAAGGTCTTGCCCTGATGAATTCTCAGTTTTGACCCTCACCTCCAGCCACCTTTCCTTGGCCCCGCCAACCACCCCCTCCCCAACCCTCACCTTTTTTCAGGGTGAGAGTTCCAGATTCCCACCGCCCTTTGTGTGAAGAAGTGCTTCCGCACATCACCCCAGACGGGGCCTCCTAGTTCTTGTTTTAAGGTTGTCCTGGACTCTCCGTGGCAAAAGGATTTGCCATTGGGAATAAAAATTCCTCCAGTCATCGATGGATGGAACTGTGTTAGCGGGAGCAGCGTGGTGGCACAGTGGTTAGCACTGCTGCCTCACAGCGCCAGGGATCCAGGTTTGATTCCCAGCTTGGGTCACTGTCTGTGTGGGGTTTGCACATTCTCCCAGTGTCTGCGTGTGTTTCCTCCGGGTGCTCTGGTTTCCTCCCACATTCTGAAAGAATGGATGGTTTCGATGGATTGCAGGGTCTGTTTGCCCAGACGCAAGGTGGTACTCATTGTGAAGGTTCCTCTGGGATGGCTTCGCCACAGATTTGCCAGGTTATGGCCCTGGGAAATATTGCAATGTCAGGACCAGTGTAACCAAAACGGGGGGAGTGGTGTATAGTGAGGAAGATTGTCAGAGGATATAGCAGGAGATAAATCAGCTGGAAACTGATTAGTGCTGGTTAGGTGCACTGACCCGAACAGGCGCCGGATTGTCACAACTGGGGGGATTTCACAGTGACTTCATTAATGTAAAGCCTTACTGTGACTAATAAATAAAAAAAACTTTAAAAGGTCAGAAACACAGAGGTGGGCAGGGGACAAGATTTCTTGTGTCAATAGCTTTATTGTATGTTTGAGTAGTTAGTGAACACAATGATCAAAATCAATCCTCCAAACCCGAGGCAAGGTCAAAGTGGGAGTCTGACTGTCAACCAAAGACTCTTTCCCTTGCAGTGGCCAATCCAAAGCCAGAACGATGGCCTATTTTGGGGAGGGACATGGAGCTATCCACCTGGACAATGTGAGATGCGCCGGCCACGAGAATTCCCTGGATGAGTGTGGCACATCCGGCTTCGGAATCCACAACTGCTGGCACAGCGAGGATGCGGGTGTCATCTGTGATTACAAGGAGGATCCACTGGAGGTGCTTAGCAGCAACGGTGAGTACTGATGGACACTGACTGGGTGCGAGGGATTATCTCCCAAAATTGGACATTCTTGTTCAGAATTATTGCTGGAAGTTACTGCCTAACTTGCTCCATTATAACATCCTTCGATAGGGATCTTCTGGCCTCCTACCAGCCATCCCATCCCATCCCATCCCATCCTACCACCCCACCCCACCCCCCATGCCCCCAGCATATTTCCCAGCAGTGGAGAAGGCCCATCATTGGACAATTGCAGGATCTTCCAGTCCCACGAATGTTTATGGGATTTTGCGTGCCCCACACCCTCCTTCACTGGGAATGCACTGCGGTTATGAGTTGGGGGGGGAGGGGGTGGGCACCATTGGCAGGCTGGAAAATCCCTGCCAGCGGGAAGGGAAAATCTCGGCCTATGTTCTGATCACAATATCCAAGCCTTCTGACAGTCTACATAAACCCCATCCACTGGTTCTCCTCAGTCAACTCTCTGGTTACATCTGTCCTCAAAGAATTCCAATAGATTCATCAAGCATGATTTCCCTTTTGTAAATCCATGCTGACTTTGTCTGATTGTAGCACTGCCTTCTAAATGCTGAGCTATGAAATCCTTGATAATGGATTCTAGTTGGGGGTGGTGGGGAGTCACCATTGGCTGGACAGGTAAACCCTGCCGAGCAGGACGGGCCAGATAATCTTGGCCTCTGTTTTCACCACAATATCCAAGCCCTGATGTGCAAGGTTTGAAGTTTATTTATTAGTCACAAGTAGGCTTACATTAACGCCGCAGTGAAGTTATTGTGTAAATCCCCTAGTCGCTACACTCCGGCGCCTGTTCGGGTACGCTGAGGGAGAATTTAGCATGGCTATTGCACTTACCCAAATCAATCTCGTGCTCCCAAACCCGAGGCAAGGTCAAAGCGGGAGTCTGACTGCCAACCAAAGATTCTTTCATTTGCAGTCTTTCGGACTGTGGGAGGAAATCAGAGCACCTGGAGGAAACCCACACAGACACAGGGAGGATGTGCAAACTCCACACAAGCAGTGACCCAAGGTTGGAATCGAACCCGTGTCCCTGGCGCTATGAGGCAGCGGTGCTAACCACTGTGCCACCCTATTATTGCCATCAAAAGAAATTGTCAAAAAGGATTTATTGAAATGATTACAGGTATTAGATGTAGTAAAAAGTCCTTTTATTTTTTCTTTACAGATGCCATCTGGCTTATCATATAACTCACAGCATCTTCTGGGTGTATTTTTTAATTAATAGACGTATGATTTTCAAACTTCTCAATTTCACAAATATAACCCTTAGCCAGGAAAATCCAATTTTACTTTCTTCATCTGTGTAGAGAGAAATGTTGTTATAATCTTTCATTCAAATATACCCCACCCTGGTCAGCCCTTACATAAATCATTCAGTAACTGACAAACCTCAGGCAGGGGCACCTCGGCGGCACAGTGGTTAGCGCCGCTGCCTCACAGCACCGGGGATCCGGGTTCGATTCCGGTATTGGGTCACTGTCTGTGTGGAGTTTGCATGTTCTCCCTGTGTCTGCATGGTTTTGCTGCAGTTTCCTCCCCCAGTCCAAAGATGTGCAGGTTAGGTGCATTGGCCAGGCTAAATTGATCCTTAGTGTCAGAGGGATAGGCAGGGTAAATGTGTGAGGTTATGGGAATAAGACCCATGTGGGATTATGGTTGGTGTAGTCTCGATGGGCCGAATGGCCTCCTTCTGCCCTGTAGGGATTCTATGAAAAGGATTGAAACTTGGAAGAATTTTTTTTTGTCAACAAGGATGGTCTTGAGGATCAGTGGGAAGTGTCCCTGCCTCTGAGTTGGACGGTCTGAGTTCAAGTCCAACCCCAGGACTTGATGGTTATGCTAAGTGTGTTAGTGACACAGCCAAACGGATAGATTATCAATCTGCAATGTTCCTGTGGCAGCTCAGCTACACTGATATCAAGCAGCACCCTCATGTTATAGGCTCCGGTGACCAGCAAGCAACCTGACCCAGGAACAAAAGCAAAATACCACGGACTGAAAATCTGAAATAAAAAACAGAAAATGCTGGAGAAACTCAGCAGGCATGGCAGCATTTGTGAGAGCGAAGCAGAATTAAGAATTCGAGTCCGTAACTCTGTTTCATAGAATCCCAAGTGCAGACGGAGGCCATTTGGCCCATCGCGTCTGCACTGACAATGACCCCACCCAGTACCTTTCACCGTAACCCCAGTACTTTGCTAATCCCCCTGACACTAAGGGGCAATTAACCTAACCTGCACATCTTTGGACTGTGGGAGGAAACTGGATTATCCAGAGGAAACCCAGACAGACACGGGGAGAATGTGCAAACTCTGCATATACAATGACCTGAGGCTGGAATTGAACCCAGGTTCCTGGCGCTGTGAGGCAGCAGTGCTGACCAAGAAGCTAATGCCATTTTAATTAACTCATTTTAAGGAGGAACTGGGCGAGTATCTCCTTGTGGAAGGAGCTGGAGGTGATCGGGAAGACTTGACTCATATTGGGCGGGGTGTTCCTGCTGCGTGCGCCCCAAGACCAGAAATTTCCACCTAAAGTCAATGGACCTTCAATTGGCCTGTCAAATATTCAGTCCCACCCGCTACGATTCCTGTGGAGGGCCGGACAGGAAAGCTCTGCCCAATATCAAAGGAGAAGGCTTGGTGGCCAGAATGGCCAATTTTTGTTCCTTGTTTTTGATGATATTTTGTTTAAAATGATACATTATTGATATGACGTGGAGATGTCAGCATTGGGCTGGGTGGGCATAGTAAGAAGTCTCACAACACCAGGTTAGAGTTTATTTGGAATCACGAGCTTTTGGGGCACTGCTCCTTCATCAGGTGAGTGGAGAGGTAGGTTCACAAACACAGCGTATATAGACAGCGACACAATTGCAAGATAATGATTTATTTGGAATCACGAGCTTTTGGAGCAATTGCAATTGTGTCTTTGCCCATATATGCTGTGTTTGTGGAACCTACCTCCCCACTCACCTGATGAAGGAGCAGTGCTCCGAAAGCTCGTGATTCCACATAAACCTGTTGTACATTATTGATAGGCAGTGTGTTATCCCATGTTTCGAAATAAAGTGACATGACTCTAAATTAGATCTATCCCTTCAAGGACATTGTATGAAGCAGGCAAGAATCAAATCCCACTGTGAATCCTTAAGGTCTCATGTAGGGTGGCATGGTGGCACAGTGGATAGCACTGCTACCTCACAGTACCAGAGACCCGGGTTCAGTTCCCAGCTTGGGTCACTGTCTGTGTAAAGTTTGCACATTCACCCCATGTCTGCGTGGATTTCCTCCGGGTGCTCCGGTTTCCTCCCACATCCCAAGACATGCTGGTTAGGTGCATTGGATATGCTAAATTCTCCCTCAGTGTACCCAGAGTGTGGTGACTAGGGGATTTTCAAAGTAACTCCATTGCAGTGTTAATGTAAGCCTACTTGTGGTACAAATAAATAAATGAATTTTTTATTTAAGATGCATCATTTGGCATTTCTGGTCATGATATTCTGTGCTTGACTTGGGTGGAGATTTGACGCTGAAGAATGTTAGTTTAAACATTAATCGCTCTTGTTTGGGATGTTTAGGTGCTTTGCCTTCAGTGTGTGGCCTGCGTTTGATCAATCGTCGTAAGAAACGGATTATTGGTGGGAATAAATCGATCAGGTAGGAACCGAAAATGATATTGTAATCAATGGTATTTTTCTATCCGTCGGGTGACGGGTGACAGTCATCCAATAGTCAGCTGAGTTCAAACTTTCCTCAGTTTGACTTTAGTTTGGAGCAAATCAATAATCGCAAAGATTATTTCATCTATCTGCTAACTCACCAGAAAAGTAGTAGTTTGTGCCGGATCAGTTGATATATTTAGAATCGTAGAATCCCTACAGTGCAGAAGGAGGCCATTCAGTCCATCGAGCCTGCACTACCAACAACGCCATCCAGGCCCTATTCCTATAACCCTACATATTTACTCTGCTAATCCCCTGACACTAAGAGTCAATTTAGCATGGCTGATCCACCTAACCTGCACATCTTTGGACCGTGGGAGGAAACCGGAGCACCCAGAGAAAGCCCAAGCAGACACAGGGAGAATATGCAAACTCCACGCAGACAGTGACCCGAGGCTGGAATCGAACCTGGGTCCCTGGCTCTGTGAGGCAGCAGTGCTAACCACTGTACCACAGTGCCGCCCCAAGATGATCTGGTCATTTTAGTATTGCAATCTCTGATGGACTGTAAAATGCTGCCTTGCTGGATCTAATGACCTGTTGCCATTCCAGCTTTTCTCCTATTATTTCTATCGAGATAATAAAGTGATTGATCCTTTTTTTTCCCCTGGAAAATCCTGCCCTGGGCTTCTGTTTCTCAAACCAGGAATGCCTTTTGTAATGGGAAGAATACATGTACATTTTCTTTTTGTTATTCGTTCAAGGGATGTGGGTATCGTTGGCTGAGTCAGCATCTATTGCCCTTCCCTAATTGCCCCTTGAACCCAGAGGGCAGTTTAGGGTCAATGACATTGCTGAGAGTCTGCATGTAGATCAGACCAGGCAAAGATGGTGGATTTCCTTCCCTAAGAGACATTAATGAACCAAATTGATTGTTACAACAATTGGTTTCACGGTCTTCCTTAGACTTTTGGTTCCAGATTTTTACTGAATTCAAATTTCACCATTTGCCATGAGTGGGATTCGAATCTGGATCCCAGAACATTACCCTGGGTCTCCGGATTACTAGTACAGTGATTATAGAGTCCCTACAGTGCAGAAGAAGGCCATTTGGCCCATTGATCCTGCACCATCCCACCCTATCCCTGTAATCCCATTCATTTACCCTAGCTAATCCCCCCAAAACTAGGGTCAATTTAGCATGGCCAATCTTTGGAGTGCGGGAGGAAACTGGAGCACCCAGAGGAAACCCACGCAGACACAGGGAGAATGTGCAAACTCCACACAGACAGTGACCAAACCCGGGGTCCCTGGACCTTGAGGCAGCAGTGCTAATCACTGTGCCACCATGCCACCTTACTGATGATACTACTATGCCACTGCCTCCCTAGTGTATGGGCTCAACATAAGCAATGAGGGCCTTAATTCGCCGACTGTTCACGCCCTGAGCCGTTGCCAGGAGAGGACAGAGATTTTAGCGCTCAGCCAAATCCCTGTTCACTGCAGGGGGAATCCCGCTGGTGTGAACGGTTAAAGAATCCCACCCAGAATGTGTAGATTACTCTTTCTTTAGTTAACTCTTTACATGCCTGCACTAGGGGTGTTTTTCAGTAAGGAGGTTTCTGACCTGTGTTTGCAGAGGTGGATGGCCATGGCAGGCCTCGCTGAGGCTGAAGACCTTTTACAGAGAGAGCCGGCTACTCTGCGGGGCCACGTTAATCAACAACTGCTGGGTGCTGACTGCAGCTCACTGCTTCAAGAGGTTTGTGCAGGAGAGAATAACCCTTTGTTTTTGATCAGAAGGTACCTTTGGTCACAGTTTCCCCATCCCCGTTTTAGATCTATTAGCGTGGCTGACATGTAACATTGGCTTCTGCAAGTGACTGGCCAATCCCCTCCAACGCCAGCATCACATTGGCAGCGGGCTTCAAAGTGGAGAAGTAACGGTGCAGAACCTGTTTGTGCTGAGGCTACAGCCCGCGAAATGGCTCAGTGGATCAGTTTGTGGGTTCATGTCCCACCCCCAGTGACTTGAATACGATACCCCACGTGCTGTCTCTCAAGTGGGATTGCTAATACGCCTGCCCTCCTGGATGAATGTGGACGGTCTTACGTCACCCTGTTGGAGGTGAGGCCACACTTGGAACATTTTATTCCAAGGAGTAAAACCCTGGCTTGGCCAACTTCTCCCTATAACTCAGGCCCACAAGTCCTGGCAACATCCTCGTAAACCTTCTGGTTTTGGTCACCCTGTGATCGGAAAGACATTGATAAATGGGAAAGAGTGCAAAGAAGATTTACGAAAATGTTGCCAGCATTATTGGGCCTGAGTTATAGGGAGAAGTTGGTTACGCTAGGGCTTTATTCCTTGGAATGTAGGAGAATGAGGCGTGACCTTATTGAGGTTTATAAAATCTTGAGGGGCATGGATAGAGAATGCACATAGGGTGGGATTTTCTGCCCTTGCTTGTCCCCCAAACCAGAAAATCCCACTCAAGGTCAATCAACCTTCCTATGGTCCACCCCTCATTCCCGTGGCGGGCAGGATGGTAAAATCCTGGCCCTTTTCCCCAGGGAAAGGGAATTGAAAACTAGAGGGCGTAGGTTTAAGGTGAGAGGGGGAAGATTTAAAAGAGACCCGAGGAGCAACTTCTTCATGCAGAGGGTGGAGGGGATACGGAATGAGCTGCCAGAGAAAGTGGTTGAGGCAGGGACAATAATAATATTTATAAAGCAGTTGGATAAGTACACAGTTGGGAAAGGATTAGAGGGATGTGGGCCAATTGCAGGCAATTGGGTCTAGCTGGGAGGGCACCATGGTCAACATGGAGTGGTTGGGCCAAAGGGCCTTTTCCCGTGCTCTATGACTCTATGGTGAATGTTGCAGCTGATATTGTTTCCTTAGCATCAGACAAATAAATGATTGTTTCATTACACATTGTGGGAGCTTGCTGTGCATAAATTGGCTGTGGCGTTCTCCACATTACAACCGTGCTGCAATACAACAGAAAATACTTCATCAGCTAAAAAGCAGCCTGGAACAACTGGAGGTCACGAAAGTTTATATGAATCAATTCTTCATTTCTGATTATAAGAATATGGAACTCACAGGCATTTATTGACTGCACTAACGTCTGATCCTTATTGGTCATCTGCACCATGACCTTGGAATTGTCATTGTGCATAAAGACTAGCACCCCACCTGTATGCAATTCCTTTGTCCGTTATTTTGATGGGGGTGTTATCCTACATGTAGAAGGAGGCCATTCATCCCATCGAGCCTGTACCAATCACAATCCCGTCCGAGCCCTATTCCCATAACATGCATTTGCCCTAGCTAGTCTCCCTGATACTGAGGGACAATTTAACCTGGCCAATCCACCTAACCTGCACATCTTTGGACTGTGGGAGGAAATCGGAGCTCCTGGAGGAAACCCACACAAACATGGGGAGAACGTGCAAACTCAAACAGTGACCCAAACTGGGAATCGAACCAGGGTCCCTGGCGCTGTGAGCCTAACCACTCTGCCAACCTGCTGCCCATTCTGTTTATGACAACTGGGTTAACCTCCCTGATAACACAAAGGAAGTGAGCACAGGAGTACTAATATCCTCATATTCTCACCAAAACTGTGCCCAGTTCTGTATAAGTCACTCATCCATGGCACCATAGAATCCAGTCAGTGCTGGAAGAGGCCATTCGGCCCATCGAATCTGCACCGACTCTCCAAAAAGAAAATCCCACCCAGGCCCTCCCCTTAACTGTTGAGTCTTGACTGCCCTCTGAAATGACCTAGCAAACCATTCAGTTCAAGGCTAGTTAGGGATGGGTTTGAATCTGTGGAACTCTTTGCCGCAAAAGACTGTGGAGGCCAGATCATCAAGTGTCTTTAAGACAGAGATAGATAGGTTATTAATTCATAAGGGGGAGGGGTCAGTGTTGTGGGGAAATGCAGTAGAATGGGGATGAGAAAAATATCAGCCATGATTGAATGGTAGAGCAGACTCAATGGGCCGAGTGGTCGTAAGACACAGTATTAAGACCATAAGACTATGTCTTATAGTCTTAAATGTTGGCTTTGCCAGTAATGCCCACATCCCATCAAAGAACATATTTTTTAAATGTGACCACAAAGGTTTTGCTTGACAGGATCTTCCAAAGCCATGGCTTCTACTGCCTCATGGGACAAGAACTGAATTCACACAGGATACCAGCAGCTACAAATGACACACCGTCCCGACTTGGATCAATATCGCCAGTCCTTCACTGAGTTCAGTCCCAGAACTCCCTCCCTAACAGTGCTGTGGAGGCACCTGGACTGCAGCAATTCAGGAAGGCAGTTCTCCACTGGCCCCTTCTCAGAGGCAATTAACGTTGGACAATAAATGCTGGACTGCCTAATGCAGCACAGTGGCACAATGGCTAGCACTGCTGCCTCACAGCGCCAAGGATCTGGGTTCAATTCCAGCCTTGGGTCACTGTTTGGGTGGAGTTTGCATGCTCTCCCTGTGTCCACATGAATTTCCATCGGGTGCTCCGGTTTCTTCCAACAGTCCAAAAATGTGTGGATCAAGTGGATTGGCCATTCTAAATTACTCCTTAGTGTCCCAAGACATGTAGATTTGAGGGATTGGTTGGGTAAATATGTAGGGTTACAGGAATAGGGTCTGGTTGGTTTTAAAAATTTGTTTATTAGTGGGACAAGTAGGCTTACTTCAACATTGCAATGAAATTACTGTGAAAATCCCCTAGTCGCCACACTCCAGTGCCTGTTCGAGTATACTGAGGGAGAACTTAGCATGGCCAGTGCTCCTAACCAGCACGTCTTTCGGACTGTGGGAGAAAACCGGAGCATCCAGAGGAAACCCAGGGAGGCACAGGAGAACGTGCAGGCTCCACACAGTCAGTGACCTAAGCTGGGAATCGAACCCAGGTTCCTGGCGCTGTAACCACTGACCCACCGATTGTGATGCCCTTGGGTAGGATGCTCTTTGGAGAGTTGGTGCAGATTCGATGGGCTGAATGACCTCCATCTGTACTGTAAGGATTCCATGATTCTATGAACCACATTCCTTGATACGTAAAAAGTAAGACTGGATGGTCCTTCATACAAGCAAATAGAATCTGAATCGTCAGAATCAGAATAATAAATGTGATTGAAGAGCAAAATGCTGTGAAGGCTGGAAATCTGATAGCAATCTCGGCCAATGTTCTGATGAAAGGTCATCGATGTGAAACATTAACTGTTTCCCTTGCCCCGGTTGCTGCCAGAGCTGCTGAGATTTTCCTGATTTTTATTGTATGTCATAAATTAGATAATGCAGCTTGACTGTATCTCAGCGTTGGCAGGACTGAACTTTACATCAAACTTCAGATTGCAATATGTCCTTGACAAAGTTCAAGTACTCTTCCACTGATAATAATGTGAATCTAATTATTATTACAAAAAAAATGAAGGAAAGGAAGAAGGACTTGCTTTTCACCAACACCTTCCCAATCTCAGGAAGCCCCTCAACCAGGTGAAGTACTTGGAAAGTGTAGTCCTTGTTGTAATAATGCCCTGATTACCTGGTGTATTGTATTGCACTGATTTTGGAGTCTATAGTCACCTTCTTTCTCGATTAGTGCCAATTCTTATTCTTTCTTCCTTCTTGTCTTTCTTGATTTGACTTGATTTATTATTGTCACATGTATTGGTATACAGTGAAAAGTATTGTTTCTTGCACATTATGCAGACAAAGCATACCATTCATAGAGAAGGAAACGAGAGAGTGCAGAGTGTAGTCTTATAGTCATAGCTAGGGTGTAGAGAAAGATCAACTTAGTGCAAGGTAGATCCATTCAAAAGTCAGCAGGGAAGAAGCTGTTCTTGAGTCGATTGGTTCATGACTTCAGAGTTTTTTTTCCCATCGGAAGAAGGTGGAAGAGAGAATGTCCGGGGTGCGTGAGGGTCCTTAATTGTGCTGGCTGCTTTTCCAAGTCAGCGGGAAGTGTAGACAGAGTCAGTGGATGGGAAACTGGTTTGTGTGATGGACTGGGCTTCATTCACGATCCTTTGTAGTTTCTTGTGGTCTTGGGCAGAGCAGGAGCCATACCAAACTGTGATACAATCAGAAAGAATGCTTTCTGTGGTGCATCTGTAAAAATTGGCAAGAGTTGTAGCCAACATGCCAAATTTCCTTAGTCCCTTGAGAAAGTAGAGGCATTGGTGGACTTTCTTTCCGATACAGTCCACATGAAGGGACCAAGACAGGTTGTTGGTAAGCTAGATACCTGAAAACATGGTTTGTCCCATTGATGTAGACAGGGGCAAGCACTCCACTAAGCTTCTCGAAGTCGAAAACCACCACCTTCTTAAAGAATTTCCATGCACTGAACTGCCCACCAACCAATTAGCTTTTATATAGTGCTAATACCACTGAGCCATGCTAAATTTCCGCCTTAGTGTCCCATGATATGTAGGTTTGGGGGATTGATGGGGTAATAGTGGTATTATCACTAGACTATTAATCCACAAACTCAGCTAATGTTCTGGGGACCCGGATTCAAATCTCGCCATGGCAGATGGTGGAATTTGAATTCAATTTAAAAAAATCTGGAATTAAGAATCTACTAATGACCATGAAAACATTGTTGATTGTCAGAAAAACCCATCTAGTTCATTAGGGAAGGAAATCTGCCGTCCTTACCTGGTCTGGCTTACATGTGATTTCAGAGCCACAGCCATGTGGTTAACTCTCAACTGCCCTTGGGCAGCTAGGGATGGACAATAAATCCTGTCTCAGCCAGCGATGCCCATGTCCCAGGAATGAATAAAAATATAAATAAAATATTCCACGTGTCTTCACAGGAACATTGTCAAACATCAAAAAGGGCAGAGAGGCAGTGGAGTCTAGGAAGCAAATTTCAGCGCTGAATACCTTGGCTGCCAATGGTAGAGCGACGGAAATGGGGGGAGCGCAGAAATAATGGAGGGTTGTACGGACGGTGGGGTTTACAGAGATAGGGACGGGTTGAGGCCAGAAGGAGTTTTCAGAACAAGAATGAGAGTTTTTCAATGAAGGCGTTGCAAGAATTGGAGAAAATCCTTGGAATGGTTTTGTCAACTGACGTTTTGGATGACAATAGAAGTTCCTACGATGCCCCTTTAATTTCAAACTTCATGGGTTGAGGGCATCACTGGCTGGGTCAGCATTTATTGCCCAATCCTGATCCGTCTGCCAGGAAGTTGCAGAGGACATTGTGGGTCTGGAGTCACATGTAGGCCAGACTCAGGTAAGGACAGCAGATTTCCTTCCCTAAAGGAACATTATTATTTATTATTGTTTTATTTATTGGTCACAAGTAAGGTTTACATTAACAGTGCAATGAAGTTACTGTAAAAATCCCCTGGTCACCACACTCTGGTGCCTGTTGAGGTGCACCAAGAGAGAATTTAGCACGGTCAATGCACCTAATCAGCATGTCTCTCAGACTGCGGAGGAAACCAGAGCACCTGGAGGAAACCTACGCAGACACGGGGAGAGCATGCAGACTCCACACAGACAGCAACCCAAGCTGGGAATCGAACCTAGTTCCCTGCCGGTTTGAGGCAGCAGTGCTAACTACTGTGCCACCGTGCTGCCCAGTGAACCAGATGGGTTCTTCCAATAATTGACAATGCTTTCACGGTCATCAGTAGATCCTTAATTTCAGACTTTTTTTTAACCGAATTCAAATTCCGCCATCTGCCGTGATGGGATTCGAACCCGGATCCCCAGAACATTAGCTGAGTTTCTGGATTAATAATCCAGTGATAATACCACTAAGCCGTCGCCTCCCTTTAAAGAGAAGCTACATGAATATAATATAATATGTAATGGAGCTCATATGGAACATAAACGTGGGCCAAATGACCTGAGCTGCCACGCTCATGTGGAATCCTTTAAAACAGAAGCGTTTACCAGATTGAGAAGGTTAAAGAAAGGAAGACACCAGATTTGATCTAAACTCAAGTGTTACAATATGAGTTGGGTTTTTATAACAATGGTCATCATTAAATTTTTAATTCCAGATTTTTATTCAATTCAAATTTTACTATCTGCCGTGGTGAGATTCAAACCCAGATTTGATTTATTATAGTCAAATGTATTGGAATACAGTGAAAAGTTGGTGGCACAGTGATTAGCGCTGTTGCCTCACAGCGCCAGGGACCGATTCCCATCTTGGGTCACTGTCTGTGCGGAGTTTGCACATTCTCCCCTATCTCCATGGGTTTCCTCCGTGTACTGCAGTTTCCTTCACAGTCCAAAGCAATCAGCTGGTTAGGTGCATTGGCCATGCTAAATTCTCCCTCAGTGTACCTGAACAGGAGTGTGGCGACTGGGGATTTTCACAGTAACTTCATTGCAGTGTTAATGTAAGCCTACTTGTGACTAATAAATAAACACGTATTGTTTCTTGCATGCTATACAGGCAAAGCATACCATTCATAGAGTACATAGTGGAGAAGGAAAGGAGAGAGTGTAGAATATAGTGTTACAGTCATAGCTAGGATGTGGAGAAAGATTAACTTAAATAAGGTAGGTCCATTTAGAAGTCCGATGAAATCAGGAAAGAAGCTGTTCTTGAGTCAGTCAGTTAGGTCTCTGAACTTCTAGTCTAGTTACTAGTCGAGTGAAAACGTTACCATGCCACTGTCTCCCCCAGCATTACCCTCTGTGACAGTCTTGGGCTGAACACATGTAGTGCAAAGTCCTGTGAGTAGTGAGCACTGTTCCATGGTAGCTTGGAGTTTACAGCAAAATCAGCTCTCATTTCCTGATGTGGTTTCCTGTGCCTGATTGCAGGCTGATGTCTCCCTTTGTCCGAGTCCCGGTGCTGATGGAAGGCAACCTTTATCAAACTCTCAGCACCCCGCATCAACAGATGGATAGGGTCATTGCTGTTGAAAGTTCTCCTTATCGTAGCGAACAGCAGGGGGAAGCAAATGGTAAAGATCAAGTTACTCGGGAAAAGAAAAATTTGCGTTTATAATAGCGCCTTTCATGGTCCACCCCACCAGGATGGCCCAAAGCACCTTTGAGGTGTAGATACTGTTACAATAATAAAACACGGCTACCTATTTGTGCACAGCAAGATCCCACCGACTGTGGTTGCCGACTCTCCAGGATTGCCCTGGAGTCTCCAGGAATTAAAGATTAATCTTCAGCACACTGCTACAAGCAATAGTCAGGTGAGTATTGGCCCTTAGCGTCAGGGGGACTGGCTAGGGTAAATGCATGGAGTGACGGGGATAGGGCTGAATAGGATTGTGGTCAGTGCAGTCTCAATGGGCCGAATGGCCTCCTTCTGCACGCTAGGGATTCTATGATACTGAGCCACTCGGAGCTGCCGTGGAAATGCTGCACCTTGAGAATGGAGCGCATAAAATGGAAATGGGGATTTACATCTAAAAACCTTAATTGTAAAAGAAGGTCTGTGTGTGTGATCATTGCACCTTTCAGGTTTGGTAACGATACACGGCGTTACTTCATTCGGGTTGGAGACTATCACACAGCGGTGGAGGATGAGTACGAGCGAGAATACCCCGTTGAAAAGATTGTCACACACAAGAACTACAAGCTGGGCAGCAATGATAACGACATAGCGCTGGTCAGAATCAAGGGCAAGGAAGGACATTGCGTGACGTTTAATCAGTATGCTACACCAGTCTGTTTACCAGGCAGAAAGGAAAAGATGAGGATAAACAGACAAACCTGCTACATCACTGGCTGGGGAGATACGGGTAAGTGGTGTGACAGAACTTTGATCTGCAAGGGAGTTTGGGCGGGTTACACGGTGAGGGAAGTGGAGCTCAGGCCATAATCAGATCACATTGCATGGTGGAGCAGGCCTGAGGGGCTGAATGGCCTACTCCTGCTCTTGTTTTTCTGATAGAGCCCCTACAGTGCAGCGAGAGGTCATTCAATCCATCGAGTCTGCACCAACTCTCCTAAAGAGCACCCTACCCAAACTCTCCCCTCTGTCCCTATATTTACCTATGGCTAACACTCTAAGCTTCCCATCTTTGGACACTAAGGGGCAATTTAGCATGGCCAATCCACCTAACCTGCACATCTTTGGACTGTGGGAGGAAACCAGAGAACCCAGAGGAAACCCACCCAGACAGGGGGAGAATGTGCAAACTCCACACAGTCACCCGCGGCCAGAATTGAACCTGAGTTCCTGGCGCTGTGGCTGCAATGCTAACCCACTGTGTTGCCCCATTTGGAATGTTTTTCCATCGTTCCAGTTGAAGCTTCCATCAAACTCTTTTGCAAAACCACAAATAGAAACTCCCTCATGGTCAATCGAACAGCAAATTGGAAGGCAATCATTTATTTGCTTCCTTTTGTATTAATAAATATTCCCTGATGTATGTAAGACTGGTAACCTGCCACAAGTTCATCAATACAGACAGGAATGACTTCAGCACTAAAAGAAGTGAGCTTTTTCAATCTGAGTTTCTTACCCACTGCTTGTAAATAACCTGGATCATTTATTAATTCCAGTGGGGTAAAATAGTCCCTTTCTTAACACAGTCTTAAAGATGTGCTGGTTAGATACATTTACCCAAACAGGTTTTTTTTTAACTTTATTCCAATCCAATCCAATCAAATTAAATCCAATTCAGAGTCCCAACAAGTTGGGACATTCCCAATCCAAGCTGACAAGACAGGGCTCTCACCTCCTGTCTTGGGATTGATCTACATGGTCCAAGCTGATTGGAGTAGGTGTAGCTCCTTCTCCAAGGCTTGATCTCATTTGCATCTTTACGAAAAGGCCGAGATGCCGCTCTAAAAAATTACTTCAAATGAAACTGAAATGTAACCTAATGACTTCACCCAAGTACAGCATGTTGATACTACACTTGATCTTAGCCAAAAGGCCGGACTGTGGTGACATGGGGAATTTCACAGTAACTTCATTGCAGTGTAACGTCAGCCTTACTTGTGACTAATAAATAAACTTTAAATTCAGTCTTATAAAGCTTTTAAAAGGTGCTGAGAAGTGTCCCTGCCTGTTTGGGTACACCAAGGGAGAATTTAGCATGGCCAGTGCACCTAACCAGCATGTCTTTTGGACTGTGGGAGGAAACCGGAGCAACCGGAGGAAACCCATGCAGACACAGGGAGAACGTACAGACTCCACACAGACAGTGACCCAAGCCAGGAATCGAATCCAGGTTCTCGGTGCTGTGAGATAGCAGTGCTAACCACTGTGCCATCGTGCCACCATTTACTCAACTTAAAAACCCTTCCTGATTTGAAACTCCTCCGTCAAATCTCGACTTGGCCTTCTCTACTCCCTGGTAAATGTAACATATTCGCATAACTATAATTCCTCAACCCTGGAACAATTTGAATAAATCTCTTCTGCATGCTCTCCAAAGCCTTCATATCCATTCCAAAGTGTGGACCTGACACATTAATCTAACTGGGTCTGCAAGGTAATGTAGCAATAGTTTGAAGAAAGAAACTCCTTTAAAGTATATTGAAATAGAACCTTTCAATCCACAATGTATGTGCACAGACATATACTCGATTTAATTGCATTATTGTGTACACTGTTTTGGGGGTAGCACAGTGGTTAGTACTGCTGCCTCTCAGCACCAGGGACCCGGGTTCGATTCCTGGCTTGGGTCACTATCTGTGTGGAGTTTGCATGTTCTCCCCGTGTCTGTGTGGGTTTACTCTGGGCGCTCTGGTTTCCCCCCACTGTCTGAAAGATGTGTGGATTAGGTGGATTGGCCATGATAAATTACCCCTTAGTGTCAGGGGGATTAGCAGGGTAAATGTGTGGGGTTACGGGGATAAGGCCTGGGTGGGACTATCGTTGGTGCCGGCTCGATGGGCTGAATGGCCTCCTGTGTTGTAGGTGTTCGATGCTTCTATGATTTTATGATTCTATCTTCATACAGGCATCGCACTGCTTAATTGTAATGTTGCCATGAAAGATGGCATAAATTGGATTATGTTGTATAGAAGGAGCCATTCAGCCCATCATTTCTGTGTTATTTATCCAATTTCCTTGTGCTTGCTTGCTTCCTTGAAGTGTTTTCCAGATCGTAACAATTCCATGAAGGTATTGAAAACACATCAATGTGGTCAACTTTGCCAGTTGCAAGCTTCACTTTAACCCCATTGAAACAAAATGGCCGACACCGGCCACTTTAACAACCTGTTGTTGTTCTGTCCTGCTTTTTAGGAAAATCCTACTCGAGAACTCTCCTGCAAGGCCATGTGCCTTTACTGCCAAAGAGGATCTGTGAAAGCCGCTACAGGAACAAGTTTACTGCCCGCATGATTTGCGCGGGCAATCTGTCCGAGCACAAGCGGGTCGACAGTTGCCAGGGCGACAGCGGTGGGCCCCTCATGTGCCAGCGCACAGGAGGACGCTGGGTCATTATAGGGATCACCTCATGGGGCTACGGGTGTGGAAGGAAGGACTCTCCTGGCGTTTACACAAAGGTGTCCAGGTTTCTCTTCTGGATCAAGAAAGTGACTGAAACCGAAATATGAATGTGGGAAAACCTGGCACACAAGTGACCTTGGAAGGTGTAAGATGGTGGAGGGGTTATTGAGGGAGGGGAGAGCTGATCCAACAGTAAACTGCTGAGTTATGTCTTACTCAAATGCACCAAAGACAAAGGGGAGGCAGTGGTGTAGTGGCTTTGTCGCTGGTCTAGTAATCCAGAGTAATGCGCTAAGGACTCAGGGTTCAGGCCTCACCATGGCAGATGGTGAAATTTGAATTCAGTAAAACTCTGGAATTAAAAGTCCAGTGAAACCATTGTCAATTGTTGCAAAAACCCATCTCATTCATCTATGGAGGAGTTTTAGGAGTGGGGGCACAGTCGTTAGCACTGCTGCCTCACAGCGCTGGGGACCTGGGTTCAATTCCCTGTCTGGGGTCACTGTCTGTGTGGAGTTTGCACCTTCTCCCCATGTTGGTGTGGGTCTCCTCTGGGTGCTCCAATTTCCTCCCATAGATGTGCGGGTTAGGTTGATTGGCCATGCTAAATTGGTTCTGGTATCGGGGGATAGGCAACGTAAATATGTGGGGTTACGGGAATAGGGCCTGGTTGGAATTGTGGTTGGTGCAGAGTCGGTGGGCCGAATGGCCTCCTTCCGCACTGTCGGGATTCTATAATCTTTTGGAATAATAATTGGGATTCAGTACAATCTGTCTCTATTAGACTTTTAAAAGTCAACCAACATGGTGTAGAATAAATCACACCAATAAAACACAGTTGATACCAGGGATTACCTGAGTGAGGATTAATTAATCTGATGTTTGACAATTCTTCGAGTTATTTAATACATTGCATTGTTTTTCTCTGCTTCATTTTAGAAGATTTAAAAGTTTGAAAAGGTGTTTTTCCATTCACTACTCTGGCAAAAAGAGGTTTGTACTTTGTATTCCCAATTTCAATATCATTATTTATTAGTGTCACAAGTAGGCTTACATTAATACTGCAGTGAAGTTACTGTGAAAATCCCTAGTCACCACACTTCAGCACCTGTTCAGGTACGCTGAGGGAGAATTTAGCACAGCCCACGTACCTAACCAACACGTCTTTCGGACTTCGGAGGAAACCGGTGCACCCGGAAGAAAGCCACGCAGACACGGGGAGAATGTGCAGACTTTGCACAGACAGTGACCATGTCAGGAATGGAAGCCGGTCCCTGGTGCTGTGAGGCAAGAGTGCTAACCGCTGTGCTGCCCATCAGTAGCTAAGACCAGGACCTCCACTTTTTACTCACTATGAACAGAATGAGGGCCAGTTTCATTCTTGGCTTTGAAACTATTCAAGTTGAGCTTCCCCCGAATGAGAGAACTTTGTCATTCTTCAGCACAGTGGTGAACCCTACTGAGGCATATGGTGTGGTAGGGTTGAGGCTTTGAGTGAGGGGGATGGTGTGTGGAGGGCAGAGGTGCATGCAGCAGTATAGACCAATCTGCACTGCAATGTATAGAACATAGAACATAACAGCGCAGAACAGGCCCTTCGGCCCACGATGTTGCACCGACCAGTTAAAAAAACAATGACCCTCTAACCTAAACCAATCCCTTTTCGTCCATAAACCTATCCACGGATCTCTTAAACGCCCCCAAACTAGGCGCATTTACAACCGCAGCAGGCAGGGCATTCCAATCCCTCACCACCCTCTGGGTAAAGAACCTACCCCTGACATCCGTCCTATAACTACCCCCCCTTAATTTAAAGCCATGCCCCCTCGTGCTAGCTTTCTCCATCCGAGGAAAAAGGCTATCACTGTCCACCCTATCTAAACCTCTAATCATCTTATATGTTTCTATAAGATCCCCTCTTAGCCGCCGCCTTTCCAGCGAAAACAACCCCAAATCCCTCAGCCTCTCCTCATAGGACCTCCCCTCCATACCAGGCAACATCCTGGTAAACCTCCTCTGCACCCTCTCCAAAGCCTCCACATCCTTCCTGTAATGTGGGGACCAGAACTGCACACAGTACTCCAAGTGCGGCCGTACCAGAGTTGTGTACAGTTGCAACATGACGCTGCAACTCCTAAATTCAATCCCCCTACCAATAAACGCCAAGACACCGTAAGCCTTCTTAACAACCCTATCTACTTGATTCCCAACTTTCAGGGATCTATGTACACATACACCTAGATCCCTCTGTTCATCCACACTATTCAAAGTCCTCCCGTTAGCCCTATACTCAACACATCTGTTATTCCTACCAAAGTGAATCACCTCACACTTCTCCGCATTAAACTCCATCCGCCACCTCTCAGCCCAGCTCTGCAACCTGTCCAAGTCTTCCTGCAAACTATGACACCCTTCCTCACAATCTACCACACCTCCGACTTTGGTGTCATCAGCAAATTTACTAATCCACCCAACTATACCCTCATCCAGATCATTAATAAAAATTACAAACAGCAGTGGCCCCAAAACAGATCCCTGAGGCACACCACTCGTAACCGAACTCCATGACGAATATTTACCATCAACCACCACCCTCTGTCTCCTATCTGCTAGCCAATTCCTGATCCAATTTCCTAGATTACCCTCAATCCCATACATCTGCATTTTCTGCAGAAGCCTACCATGGTGAACCTTATCAAACGCCTTACTAAAATCCATATATACCACGTCAACTGCCTTACCCCCATCCACCTCTTTGGTCACTTTTTCAAAAAACTCAATAAGGTTAGTAAGGCACGACCTACCCGCTGACCTCTGAACAGATCAGATAAGGTCACAAACAGGTCAAGAAAATAATCAAAAAAGGCCCATGGAATCTTATTGCCCATCCCTGGTTGCCTGAGAGCAGTTCTATGGCTCTGGAGTCACATCTAGGCCAGACCAGGTAAGGATGGCAGATTTCCTTCCCGAAGGGACATTAGTGAACCTGATGGGTTTTTCGACATTGGTTTCATGGTCATCAGTAGATTCTTAATTCCAGATATTTTTTATTGACTTCAAATTCCACCATCTGCCCTGGCAGGATTCGAACGTGGGTCTACGGAACATTAGTTTAGTTTCTGGATTAATAATCTAGCGATAATTCCACTGGGCCATCACCTCCCCAAGATGAGTTTGTATGACAAGTGATGATAGTTTCCTTCCACCAGCTGCCTTGGCAGGATTTGAACCTTTCCCAGGACATTAGCCTGGGGCCTCTGGATTACTAGCCCAGACACTACCACCATCGCCTCTTAAATGCTGGCCTTTATACTTAGAGAAGGAGAATATAATGTGATTAAAGTCATAGTTCAGTTATATGAAACCCCAGGCGGACTATGCCTGGAGTTACTGTGAGCTGTTCTGGGCCCCAGTCCTTAGTGAAATGCGGTGTAAATTTGTAAAATGATACCTGGAGTTCCAGGGTAAAGTTACAAAGCGAGGTTAATTTAATTAGGGTTGTATTTCGTTACATTAAGGAGCAAGTTAATCAATCTTAAGGAGAACAGGTCGAGTAGATAGAAGCTGTGCTGGAAGTCTTGGGCTAGAGGCCAGAGTCTAACAATTAGAATGAGATCCCTCAGGAGTGAAATTCGGAAGGAAGTTCCAGATACAGAGGATTTGGGCCTCTCAGGCAAGTTGATGGAACTCACCAGGCCTCCTTCAATAGCACCTTCCCAGCTGGTGACCTTCACCATCTAGAAAGACAAGGGCAGCAGATACATGGGAACACCATGACCTGGAAGTTCTGCTCCAAACCACTCACCATCCTGATTGGAAATACGTCACCATTCCTTCGCTGTCGCTGGGTTGAAACCCTGGAACTCCCTCCCTAACAGCACTGTGGATGTACCTGCATCTCAGCGACTGCTGCAGTTCAAGCAGGCAAGTCACCTCCTCAAGGGGCAATTAGGGATGGGCAATAAATATTGGCCTACCCGGCAACACCCACATATCAGCAATGAAAAAAAATGTGGAGAAGGTCCTGGAGTTAGAAAGCAACCAGTCATGAACTCAGCGTCTGTTAGAACAGTTTTGAGGGGCTAAACGGCCACTCCTTGTTCCTCCCTCTATCTGTTTCTGAACCCCCTTCCCTGGACAGGGTAAAGCAGGAAGGCACCAAATGTGGCTCAACATTCTTCTCAACATAGCATCACTAATATCAACAGGGGAGACGATGGCGTAGTGTATCATTGCTGGGCAATTAATCCAGAAACTCAGCTAAAGTTCTGGGGGCCTGGGTTCAAATCTTGCCATGGTGGAATTTGAATTCAGTTTTCTTTTAGAAACCTGGAATTAAGAATCTACTGAAGACCGTGAAACCATTGTTGACTGTCGGAAAAACCCATCTGGTTCATTAATGTCCTTTAGGGAAGGAAATCTGTCATCCTTGTCCTGTCTAGCCTACATGTGACTCCAGAGCCACAGCAATGTCTCAATTGCCCTCTGAAATGGCTGAACAAGCCTCTCAGTTCAAGGGCAACTAGGGATGGACAAGAAACGTTGGCCAACCAACGACGCCCATATCCCACGACTGAATAAAAAGTAACATGGCTGATCGTCTAGGCACCAGCGATGGGCCCACTGCAGTGAAATAGGAAAGCAGGCCACAGGGAGAGAAAGCCCTACCCGACACACAAGAGGTTGCACACCAGCCGCGATCGCAGGCAGCTGAAGGAACCAGAGGGCTGGCGGACCTCCCGTCACTTTCCACTCTTTGTCCCTGTGCAGGCTGAACCTGCAAATCTCAGCACACATCCGCAGCTTCGTCCCTCGCTGCACAGGCTTGTCCTGCTTCGTGCAGTACCTGGTGTATCAGGTCGCCAAAGTATTAATATTTAAAGCAAAGCAGGATGTGGAAACGTGTGTCAGCCTTCACCCATTCCACGCTTTTGTGCTTTAAGGATCACACTGAATTGGCCAACTGCTGCTGTTTGCAGTCATCAGCAATAGTTTTTAACCTTTAAACCTACACCAGTGATGAGCATGTGTTGCAGATTAATCCAGGAGGATGTTGTAATGAGGTTTTGAAACACTGCTTCTTCTGAACAGCAGCTGAATGAATATAAAGTGCTCATTTAATATTGATAGATTCCATTGTGCTCATCTGCATGCTGTATGCTGATTAGGATCTCTGGTTGCACTGCAGCTCTGATGTAGGGATGCCAGCGTGGGTATTGTGAGATTTCTTACTGTGCACTGCAGTTCCTCAGAAACACCAGCAAGTGGCAACCTGTTACATTTTCTCCTCGTCACACAGCCCAAGGGCACCGCTCCTGAGAGAGTGACCAGATATCGTACTCAGGTTAACACCAGACTGCGACAGGTCTCAAATTAATATTTCGCATTTGCATTGTTGGTTAACAAACAAAAAATCCATCATATTAATTTCACACACTTTGTCACCATACAAGTAATAAAAATGACTTGTTACCACACTCAGATTATCATGGTTAATATTGAAGGGAAGAGTTTTGAGTTTATTTATTCATGTCACAAGTAGGCTTACATTATAAGATTTTACAAGACCCTTGTCAGACCCCACTTGGAGTACTGTGCACAGTTCTGGTCGCCTCACTATAGGAAGGACGTGGAAGCTAGTGAAAGGGTGCAGAGGAGATTTACAAGGATGTTGCCTGGATTGGGAGGCATGCCTTATGAAGATAGGTTGAGGGAGCTGGGACTCTTCTCCCTGGAGAGACGAAGGTTGAGAGGCGACCTGATAGAGGTTTATAAGATGTTGAGAGGAATAGATAGGGTGGATTCTCAGAGGCTATTTTCCAGGGCTGAAATGGTCACTACAAGAGGACACAGATTTAAGGTGCAGGGAAGCAAGTACAGAGGAGATGTCAGGGGTAAGTTTTTCACTCAGAGGGTGGTGAGTGAATGGAATCGGCTGCCGTCGGTGGTGGTAGAGGCAAACTCGCTGGGGTCTTTTAAAAGACTTCTGGATGAGTATATGGGATCTAATGGGATTGGGGGTTATAGATAGGTCTGTGGCTTAGTAGGTATAGATGTGATCGGTGCAACTTGTGGGCCGAAGGGCCTGTTTGTGCTGTAGTGTTCTATGTTCTATTAACACCGCAGTGAAGTTACTGTGAAAATCCCCTAGTCGCCACACTCCAGTGTCTGTTTGGGTACATTGAGGGAGAATTTAGCAAGGCCAATGCACCTAATCAGCGAGTCTTTTGGACTGTGGGAGGAAACCGGAGCACCCAGAGGAAATCCACGCAGACACGGGGAGAATGTGCAAACTCTACTCAGTGACCCAAGGCCGGAATTGAACCCTTGTCCCTGGCATTGTGAGGCAGCAGTGTGAACCACTGTGGTGCCCCTGGAACACCCTCCCTACCAGTGCTGTGGGTGTACCTACACCACATGTGCTGCAGCTCACCACCACCTTCTCCAGGACAGTTAGGGGTGAGCAGTAAATACCGCACAGACAGTGACCCAAGCCGGGAATTGAACCCGGGTCCCTGCCGCTGAGAGGCAACAGTGCTAACCCCTGTACCGCAAGAGCTTGCGCAGGGACAAAACATTCACAACCTGAAGAAGCCCCTAAACCAAGCCGGTACTTGTGAAGTGTTGCCATCGGCGTAATGGGCACGCAGCAGCTAGTTTGTGCACAGCACGATCCCACAGGCAGCAATTATATGAGAGAGCCATTAATCTGGTTTTGGTTTGAGCAGTGAGTAAGTGAGCTGTCGGAGGATTTCCACCGCCCCTTTCCAAATAGTATCCCCCTGATCATTCACGTTCATTTGGGAGAGCAGGCAGAACCTCAGTTTAACATCTTATCTGAAAGCAGTGCCTCCAACACTGCAGCACTCCTCCAGCACTGCACACGAGTGTTAGCCTGGATTATGTGATTATCTCCGTGGTGGGTTCTAAACCTTCCTAACTCGAAGGTGCGAACGTTAGTTACCAAGCCGCAGCGATCTGAATCTTAAATAACTCCAGTCCAGTCAGATCCAACCCACATTTTCAAACAAAAAAAACTATCCAGATGCTTTTATTTCCTGCGTGGGAGGACATTTCTCCAAAAATAGTTTGGGTTTGCAATTACTCTGTGGGATTTCCCATGTTGAAGCACTCGAACATGCTTGTTCAGCATTTATCAATGTTCAAAAGGGATGTTAACCTGTTCGGAATAAATTAAAGGCTTTATCTTGCAAAGTGGAGCATTCAGCCGGGGTCCTTTGCTTTGAGGTTGACACAACAAACTAGGTGGACACTCCAGTGCAGTATTGAGGGGGTTCTGCACTGTCCTTCAGACAAGATGTTGAACAGAGGTGCTGTTTTTTAAATTCATTTGTCGGACATGGGTGTCGCTAGCTGGCCAGCATTCATTGCCCATCCCTAGTTGCTCTCATCCTGAGGGCAGTTGAGTGTCAACAACATTGCTGTGGCTCTGGAGTCATTTGCAGGCCAGACCAATTAGGGACGGCAGGTTTCCTTCCCTAAAGGAACCAGATAGGTTTTTCCGACAATCGACAATGGTTTCACGCTCATCAGTGGATTTTTAATTCCAGAGCTTTTTTTTAATTGAATTCAAATTCCACCATCTGCCGTGTGAGATTCGAACCCGGGTCCCCAGAACATTAGCTGAGTTTCTGGATTAATAGTCTAGCGATAATACCACTGGGCCATCACCTCAGGCCTCTGGGTGAATGTAAAAGATCTGTCGGCACACTCTCAGAGAAGAATAGAGGCCTTATCTCTGGCGATCTGGCCAGTATTTATTCCTCAGTCAATGGATGATCCCATCATTGTGACACTGCTGCCGTGGGAGCTTGCCTTGCGCAAATTGGCTGCTGTCTTTCTACAATTGCAACTGTGACTCCACGTCATAAGTTTTCAGCAGCTATATCTACCATTCCTTCACTGTTGCTGAGTCAAAATCACAGAAACATAGAATCCCTATAGTGCAGAAAGGCCATATGGCACATTGAGTCTGCAGTGACAACAATCCCATCCACCCGTAACCAGATGCATTCACCCTGCTAATCCCCCTGACACTAAGAGGCAATTTAGCATTACCAATCAACCTAACCCACACATCTTTGATGTGTGGGAGGAAACTGAAGCACCAGAGGAAACCCACGCAGACATGGGGAGAACATGCAAACTCCACACAGACAGTGACCTGAACCAGGAATCAAACCCAGATCCCTGGCACTGTGAGGCAGCAGTGCTAATCACTGTGCCACCGTGCCACCCAAATGCAAGTCTACAGAGGGACCACAAGAAATTACAAAATGTCATGTGTTTAACCCCATCCATTGACTCTGTCTCCACTTCCCGTGCCTCGGAAAAGCAGCCAGCATAATTAAGGACCCCACACACCCCGGACATTCTCTCTTCCACCTTCTTCCTTTGAGAAAAAGATACAAAAGTCTGAGGTCACGTGCCAACCAACTCAAGAACAGCTTCTTCCCTGCTGCTGTCAGTCTTTTGAATGGACCTACCTCGCATTAAGCTGATCTTTCTCTAGCTAAGACTGTAATATTATTCCACACTTTCTCCTTTCCTTCTCTATGAACAGTATGCTTTGTCTGTATAGCGCACAAGAAACAATACTTTTCTTTGTAAATGTGTGACAATAATACATCAAATGACTGTAACACTACATTCTGCACTGTCCTCAATGAACGGCATGTTTTGTCTATATAGCACACAAGAAACAATACTTTTCACTGTGTTAATACATGTGACAATAATAAATCAAATCAAATCAAGTAAAAGGAATTTCTGGCCCTGCTTGCTGCTGGATCTCACCGCAGGTCAATGGACTTTTAACTGAACTGCCGAATCTCCCGGAAAATCACTGCATTTCCTTTCCTGTGGCATGACTGAGTTGTCCACACCTGATCAAAGATAATAACAGACAATTTAGAGATACCCTTTCCTTTATCAAGATTATCAGATGGTGAAACCCAGGACAACTGGAGCCAGGTACAGGGCACTTGGAAACCACTTCTTGACTGCTAACACCAACTGAGACATTACTGGGAAGCATAAGAACATAAGAACTGGGAGCAGGAGTAGGCCATCTGGCCCCTTGAGCCTGCTCCGCCATTCAATAAGATCATGGCTGATCTTTTCGTGGACTCAGCTCTACTTACCCGCCTGCTCACCATAACCCTTAATTTCTTTACTGTTCAAAAATGTATCTATCTTTGCCTTAAAAACATTCAATGAGGTAGCCTTCACTAGGCAGGGAATTCCACAGATTCACAACCATTCACAACTTGCCACCTTTCATTGGCAGGGCCTGAATTAAACTTGAAGATAGGAATCTCTCTCCCTTTTCAAACACAAACCAGCACAGCTCCCCAAGTAAATCCTCCCCACAAAATCAAAAGCAGCTCTTTTATATTACCTGGCAGGTACAAGCAGCTTCTACATTGGCTTTGTAATCTTTAACCTTTTCAGCACACCCCCTTTTCATGGGATACTTCCCAAATTCAAGGAATTCAAAGTCATATTAGGAATAAAAAATTTGAATCATCCGACGATTTAAGTTACATAAATAAAACCAGCAAAGCGGGAATTTGGCACTTAAGAAGAAAAGCAATTTCTCATGTAAGTAGATCTCGTTACATAACATGTGAACCACAGGAACAGGCCATTCAATCCATCCAATCCATGCCCGTGTTAATGTTCCACTTGATCTCCCTCCCATCCTTCCTTGTCTAACCCTCTCAGTATAACCCTCCACTCCTTTCTATCTCATTCCCTTCTCTGGCTTTTCCCTGAATGTATCTATAATATTCAGTTCAACAAATCCCTGTGGCTGCCGCTCCCACATTCTCATCAAACTCCCCTTTGGTTATCTCAGTGATGATCTCATTCTGATGGACATCTGGCTCTGCTCTTCCTAAATAACTGGAAACATTAGCCAGGATTTTCCTGACAGGACCAGTCATAAGTGGGACAGGGAGTTTGGTGGACTGGCAAAGAAATCCCATTGACACTCGACAGGAGCAGAAAATCCCAGCCTTTCTCTCTGTGTCTCCTCCATCAAAACCAGTCTTCATTTTGAAGGCCTCTATTACGCCACTCCTTAGCCTTATCTTTACAAGAGAAAAGAGATCCAGCTTGTTCGCCCTCTCCTGTAGTGCAGAAGGAGGCCATTCAGCCCACTGAGTCTGCACCAGCTCTCCAATAGAGTATCTGACCCAGGCCTACCCTAACCTCATGCATCCACCCCAATAATCCAGCTAACATACACATCTTGGGACACTAAGGGGTAATTTATCATGGCCAATCCCCACCTAAAGTACACATCTTGGGACATTAAGGGGCAATTTAGCACAGCCAATCCACCTAATAGACACATCTTTGGACACTAAGGGGTAACTTTGCATGGCCAATTCATCTATTTTGCACATCTTGGGAAACTAAGAGGCAATTTAGCATGGCCAATCCAGCTAACGTATACAACTTGGGAAACTAAGGAGCAATTTACCATGGCCATCTTTGGACTTTATTTGTTGATTCAAGCCACATCAAATCGCCCTCGAGCTAATACAGATAATCCTGCTTTTGTCCTGATAAGTGCAAGTTGATGGGTTTCAGCTATATTCAAACTGCACTCTACCAAGTGACTGCTTATGGCAACAATGTTCCCACAACTTAGATTGCTGACGAGATGGGTTCTCTGTGCTTATGTCTCATAGACTCCAGCTAGGAATTCAATATATGATTTGATTTGATTTATTATTGCTGCATGTATTAACATACAGTGAAAACCATTGTTTCTTGCGTGCTATACAGACAAAGCATACCGTTCATGGAAAAGGAAAGGACAGGGTACAGAATGTAGTGTTACAGTCATTGTTAGGGTGTAGAGAAAGATCAGCTTAATGCAAGGTAGGTCCATTCAAAAGTGTGATGGCAGCAGGGAGGAAGCTGTTCTTGAGTCAGTTGGAACGTCACACTTCTGTATCTTTTTCCCAATGGAAGAAAGTGGAAGAGAGAATGTCCGAGGTGCGTGGTGTCCCTGATTATGCTGGCTGCTTTACCAAGGGAAGTGTAGATAGAGTCAATGGATGGGAGGTTGGTTTGTGTGATGGATTGGGCTATGTTCACAATCCTTTGTAGTTTCTTGCTGTCTTGGGCAAGACCTTACCAAGCTGTGATACAACCAGAAAGAATGCTTTCTATGGTGCATCTATAAATGTTGATGAGAGTCATAGCAGTTATGATAAGATTTGTCAATTTAGAAATTTTATTGGTGGCCACTATTATGTAACATAGATGTCAGCAAAATAATGATGATTGTGGGCATTTGAATCAAATGTAGAAATATTTTATCTGTTAAATTATATATGAAGTTCTAGAAATATATTTAACAAATGATTTCCTTCTGTGCCATTCTGACTCTGTTGCTTGCTGGAAGTTGTTGAATACACTCTCGCTCTGATATGTTTGTATCTCTGCTGGTGTCCCTCTGTCTTCGCTGCACATTTCCCCTTGTTCTTTTCCAGATGTTTATTGTCTCCACGTCCTCTCACCCACAGTATGCCATCCTTCTCCTCTCGCTCTCAGTTAATTTTGAGCTGTCCTCTATTCTGCCCCCTCCCCCTCCCCACAACAAATCTCAAACCGATGGAGCAAGAGTTAAGAGAGGAGGGGGATGTAAAAACAAGCTATAGCAATGAAAGATGAGGGACTTTTAACACAACTTAAGCAAAGCAAAATCAGAGAAATTAGAGAAGGAGAAAGAAAAAATAAGTCTTGCATTTATTCAGAAGTTTATTTATTTGTGTCGCAAGTCAGCTTACATTAACACTGCAATGAAGTTACTGTGAAAATCTCCTAGTCGCCACACTCCAGTGCCTGTTCGGGTACACTAAGGGAGAATTTAGCATGGCCAATCCGCTTAACCAGTACGTCTTTCAGACTGCGGGAGGAAACCGGAGCACCCAGAGGAAACCCACGCAGACACGAGGAGAATGTGCAGACTCCACGCGGACAGTGATCCAAGCCAGGAATCGAACCCAGGTCCCCGGCGCTGCGAGACAGCAGTGCTAACCACCCATAGAAGATTCTGTGTCACCTAACCATTCCCGCTGCCGGATTTCCACAATGGCCGAGGGGAGGTAAACACAGGCCAGAGGGATCAGGAAAACACCTGGCTGGGGATGTTAGGCAGTCAATCCGTTCAGGAGACGGGAAAATGGCAGCCGGTCCCTGTAGAAGTATTGCTGTATTTGCCCTTTGGGGTAAATCAAACACCGGTGCCACCTCTAATCTCAGAATCATGCAGCACAGGAGGTGGCCACTCAGCTCTTTGTGTCCAATTAATGCCGTTGCCCTACAAAATGTTACCCTTTCAAGTGATTACCTTTCCCTTTTGAAAATCATCTTTTATTCATTGGCAGTAGTGGAAGGGTGGGTATAAACCAGTGTCATTAATAAAATGCTGCAGTCTTCGTGTTTCACGTAACCGACCAGCCAGTGGCTTAATTTACTGCTGTTGGTAAATGAATACGGTGAGAGAAAGGACAATGCTGTATTCGAAGAGCAGCAGTGAAACCCTGGTGACGTTCAGGGGTGATTTATTGCCCCTCCGCTGGTGGAGCAGATCCGTGCCTGCCAACTCCTGGCCTTCCAATTCCTGTCACTTAGCTCTGGGGGGGTGGAGGGGTGGGGGTGTCTCATTTTGAAAAGGGATGCAAGCGTATCCCCACTTCTTCTGTGCATGGGTAGCAAATCAGGTGTCGACACTGCGCGCTTTTCCGATCTCCCTCTCAGAAAGCAGGGCTCCACGTTGGGGATTGTTGAAGATTCGCTGTTTAACAATCGGTGCAAGCGCTGTTAAAAAAATGACCCCGCACTTCGGCGAATTGCCCAAGAATGACGCAAGTCACTCCCAAAAGTCAGAAAACTTGAAATTGTTCAGCATGTTACACTCTCGTCCTCCATTCCTCCCTTCGCTATTTTGACGAGAAACTAAAATTACTGGGCACTATTTTCCCGCCTGCCAATGGAATCATGCCAGACAGTGGTGAGGAGGGGGAGGGAACCATGCAAAGGTCTGTTGATCTTGGGGTGGGATTTTCCAGTCCTGGGGCCAGTGTAGCTGGAAAATCCCATCCACTGTCTTTTTCTCTCTGAGATACTTAAGACCATAAGACATAGGAGCAGAATTAGGCCACTTGGCCCATCGAGTCTGCTCTGCTATTCAATCATGGCTGATATTTTTCTCATCCCCATTCTCCTGCCTTTTCCCCATAACTCCTCATCCCTTTATTGATCAAGAACATGCCTATCTCTGTCTTAAAGACACTCAATGACCTGGTCTCCACAGCCTTCTGCAGCAAAGAGTTCCACAGATTCACCACTCTCTGACTGAAGAAATTCCTCATCTCTGTTTTAGAGGATTGTCCCTTTAGCCTGAGGTTATACCCTCTGGTTCTAGTTTTTCCTACTAGTGGAAACATCCTCTCCACGTCCACTCTATCCAGGCCTCGTAGCATCCTGTAAGTTTCAATAAGATCCTCCCTCATCCTTCTAAACACCAACGAGTACAGACCCAGAGTCCTCATGTTCCTCATACTAAAAGCTTTTCATTCCAGGGATCATTCTTGTGAACCTCCTCTGGATCCTTTCCAAGGCCAGCACATCCTTCCTTAGATACGGAGTCCAAAACTGCTCACAATACTCCAAACAATACTCTTGTATTCTAACCCTCTCGATATGAATGCTAACATTTCATTTGCCTTTCTAACTGCCGACTGAACCTGCACGTTAACCTTAAGAGAATTTTGAACAATGACTCCTGAGTCCCTTTCTGTTTCTGATTTCCTAAGCATTTTTCCATTTAGAAAATAGTCTCTGCCTCCATTCCTCCTTCCAAAGTGCATAACCTCACACTTTTCCACATTGTATCCCATCTGCCACTTCTTTGCCCACTCTCCTAACCTGTCCAAATCCTCAAGTGATCACCTAAGTGATTAGTATTGTGAGACATTACTAATGTCTCCATTTCTAATCTGGAAAGAGCCAAATACATAAAGACTCAGGGCCAAGATTGGATTCACAGCCATTCTGGCCAGACTCTGAGGTTGCAGCTGCGGCAGGGGGCATCTTACACTAAGGATATTCCAACATCTCACACATTGGTCTCCATTGGGGTTTCGGTCTCTGAAAATCCTGGGTAGAAACAGCTTCCTCCTCAGAGCCCTGTTCCCCTTCCTCCTCCTCCCTCTTCCAGCAACCTATCCTGCTCTACACACCCTTTATTCATGCTTCACGTTTTAAGAACATAAGAACATAAGAACATAAGAAATAGGAGCAGGAGTAGGCCATCTAGCCCTTCGAGCCTGCCCCGCCATTCAATAAGATCATGGCTGATCTGTTGTGGCTCAGTTCCACTTTCCCGCCCTCTCCCCATAACCCTTAATCCCCTCTCTTATCAAGAACCCATCAACCCGCTTCTTAAAAATATTTAGCGAGGCAGCCTCCACCACTTCAACGGGCAGAGAATTCCAGAGATTCACCACCCTTTGAGTGAAGAAGTTCCTCCTCAACTCCGTTCTAAACCGCCTCCCCTTTATCTTGAGGCTGTGCCCCCTAGTCCTACTGTCTTTTTTGAGCGGGAAGAGTCTCTCCACCTCTATCCTATCCATCCCATTCATCATCTTATACGTCTCAATGAGATCTCCCCTCATTCTTCTAAACTCTAACGAGTACAAGCCTAGTTTATTCAGCCTCTCCTCATAGCTCAATCCCCTCAACTCCGGTATCAGCCTAGTAAACCTCCTCTGCACTCCCTCCAGGGCCAAAATATCCTTGCGCAGGTGCGGCGCCCAAAACTGCACACAGTACTCCAGCTGCGGCCTCACCAATGCCCTATACAGCTGCAGCAAGACCTCCCTACTTTTATATTCAATCCCCCTCGCTATGTTTTGCAGTATCCCAAAGGGAATACAATGAACCCATGCTCAGAGGCAACTCAGGAGCAGAAGCCTTGAATCCAGAAGAAAAACAGTACCTGCCACAATATTCCCTGTGGATTTTAGTAATGTTGAACAACTGTTGCTGGTTTGGAACATTTGGAGAACCACAGCGACACCCAGCAGGAATCGCCCAGGAGACTAATCTGTAAGGAGATGATGATCTCTGTGAATAGCATTGGTTATTGGGGAAGAGAGAGTTTCTGCTACCGAATGTGAAAATACAGCACAGGAATCCTGGCACAGGTCACTGAAAGTGACAATGCAGGTGGAGAACGTAGTCAAGAAGGCATACGGCATGCTTGCCTTCATCGGCCGGGGCATTGAGTTTAAAAATTGGAAAGTCATGTTGCAGTTTTAAAGAACATTAGTTAGGCCGCACTTGGAATATAGTGTTCAATTCTGGGCACCGCACTACCTGAAGGATGTGGAGGCTTTGGAGAGGATCCAGAAAAGATTTACCAGGATGTTACCTGGTATGGAGGGCAATAGCTATGAGGAGAGGTTGGAGAAACTGTGTTTGTTCTCACTGGAATGATGGAGGTTGACGGGCGACCTGATAGAAATCTACAAGATTATGAGAGGCATGGACAGAGTGGATAGTCAGAAGCTTTTCCCCAGGGTGGAAGAGTCAATTACTCAGGGGTATAGGTTTAAGGTGCGAGGGGCAAGGTTTAAAGGAGATGTACAAGGCAAGTTTTTTTACACAGAGGGTGGTGGGTGCCTGGAACTCGCTGCCGGGGGAGGTGGTGAAAGCAGATACGATAGTGACATTTAAGGGGCGTCTGAACAAAAACATGAATAGGATGGGAATAGAGGGATATGGTCCCAAAAGGATAGGGAGTTTTAGTTAAGTCAGACAGCATGGTTGGTGCAGGATTGGAGGGTCGAAGGACCTGTTGCTGTGCTGTAATTTTTTTTGTTCTCTGTTATTTGAACAGGCCCTTCAGCCCTCCAACCCCATGTCAATCACGATGCCCTAATTAAACTAAAAAAAACCTTCTTTTCCTACTCAGACCATATCCCTCTATTCCTTCCCTATTCATGTACCCATCCAGATGTCTCTTAAATGTTGCTAATGTACCTGCTTCCACCACCTCCTCTGGCAGCGCGTTCCAGCACCCACCACTCTCTGCGTGAAAAACCTCCCCTGCGCATCTCCCTTAAACTTTTCCCCTCGCACCTGGAATCTGTGGCCCCTTTAGTAATTGACACTTCCATCTTAAGAAAAAGCCTCTGACTATTCACCATGTCAATGCCTCTCATCATTTTGCAGACCCTCAGCCTCCATCTTTCTGTTAAAAGGACGATAACAGATGAAGTCAGATATATTTTTATGATGAGTATAAGCAATGATTACGGCTTAAAAATCACACTAAATTGGTGTGCCAGTATCTTCATTATGACTAAGAGTGATGCCAAGATGGAGTGCATGCAAAATGACTGTCTATTGATAGCGGGGCCACATAAGAGTGAAACAAATGACACAGGTTTTTAATGATCAGTTGATGTCTGTGGACCATTAATTACTGGTGGCAGATGGATATTAATACTGGACTGGCACTGACATACATATTTCATTAGTGACACAGTCTGCCAGGGATCTCAACCATGTACCATCACAGATCATAAAATCATAATGTGCAGTTGAAAGAAATATCGAAGCTGTGCGGTCGACAGGAATGACTGAACTCGAGAACGGAAGTGGTGTTAAGCAGTTTTCATTGAAGTAAAGCAGTCTTCAAATGCAGTGAGTCAGCTTAGGTCAATATCAGTGATTACAAGCCCCTGCCAGCCAATATTGAACCACACTCGATGTTGTACACAAACACGTCACCGGGTTTTGCAGATTCAAGTTCTGCAAAGCCATTATATGTACACATCACTCTTATCTGTTCTGAAAGAATTAACCTGCTGAGGGTCCAGTTAATATTAGAATCAGAGGGAATGAAGTCATAGGCAAACAGGCCCTTCAGGTCAACATGTCCAGGTGTCCTAAACTGAACTATTTGTCTGTGTTTGGCCCATATCCCTCTAAACCTTTCCCTATCCATGTACCTGTCCAAATGCCTTTTAAATGTTGTAATCACTTCTACCACCTCCTCTGGCAGCTCATTCCAAACACGCATCACCCTCTGCGTGAAAAAGTAGCCCCTCGGTTCCCTTTTAAATCTTGACCCTCTTACCTTCAATCTATACCCTCTAGTTTTGGACCTTCTTATGCTGGGGGAAAAGACCATAGCTATTCACCTTATCTATGCCCCCATGATTTTGTAAACCTCTCTAAGGTCACCCCTCTTCCTCCTATGCTCCAAGGGAAGAAAGTAATCATCGTCATCATAGAATCCTAGAATCCCGACAGTGCAGAAGGAGGCCATTTGGCCCATTGAGTCTGCACTGACCACAATCCCACCCAGGCCCTATCCCCATAACCTCATCCGTTTACCCAAGCTAGTTCTCTTACACTAAGGGACAATTTAGCACGGCCAATTCACCTAACCCACACATCTTTGGACTGTGGAAGGAAACCAGAGCACCCAAAGGAAACTCACGTAGATATGGGGTGAACATGCAAACTCCACACAGATAGTGAAACAAGCCGGGAATCGAACCTGGGTCCCTGACGCTGTGAGGCAGAAGTGCTAACCACTCCCAACCTCTCCAGCCCCTCTTTAAAATTCAAAATAAAGTAAGGCAGTTCAAAGATTTTTTTTAAAAAGCTAAGCTTCCTCTATTGTGCCTCATTTAAAATTGATATGCCGGTTTGTGTTGTATGCCGACATTACAGTTGTATTAAATGTCAGCTGTGGCTGAGTTGGCAGCACACTTCTGCTGAGTCAGAAACTTCCTGAGTTAGTCCTACAACAGGACACAAGTACAAAACTCAACGCTTACACTCTAGGAGGGTGTTGCCCTATGAGAGGTGCCATCAGATTTTAAAGACTTTCCCGGGTGGATGCAACAAATAAAAGTTCCCGATGGCAGGGGAGTTCTACCCAGTTCCCTGGCCAATATTTATCCCTCGCTCAACATCACTGAAACAGATTATCTGGTCATTTTTGCATTGCTGTATGTGGGAATCTTGCTGTGCGCAACCTGACTGTCCAATTTTTCCACAACAGTAGCAACACTTTAAAAGTACTTCATCGGTTTTAAGATCACCACATCCTTGTCCCCTCATGCAGACACTATAGTTAAGAAAGGCCCACCAACGCCTCTACTTTCTCAGAAGATTAATTAAGTTTGGCATGTCCGCTACGACTCACACCAACTTTTACAGATGCACCATAGACAGCATTCTTTCTGTTTGTATCACAGCTCGGTATGGGCTCCTGCTCTGCCCAAGGTCACATGAAATTACAAAGGGTCGGGAATGAAGCCCAGTCCATCAAGTCTACCATCCATTGACTCTGTCTACACTTCCCACTGGCTCGGCAAAGCAGCCAGCATAATTAAGGACCCCATGTACCCTGGACATTCTCTCTTCCACCTTCTTCCATCGGGAAAAAGATACAAAAGTCCAGGGTCACTTATCAACCGACTCAAGAACAGCTTCTTCCCTGCTGCTGTCAGACTTTTGAATGGACCTACCTCGCACTAAGTTGATCTTTCTCTACACCCTAGCTATGACTGTAACACTACATTCTGCACTCTCTCCTTCTCTTTGAACAGCATGTTTTGTCTGTATAGCGCAAGAAACAATACTTTTCACTGTATGTTAATACATGTGACAATAATAAATCAAATCAAATCAAATCAAATTGGCTGTAAAATCCTTTGGGATAATCCTCGGTTTCTTTAGCAATCAGAACAAAAGATATACGATGGGGGAAAACATGGATGGACGATGTCAGAATTCTACGACATTGCCCGGGGCTGGGATTCTCCGTGGCTGAGTGCCAAATTTTCCTTTCTCACTGATAGCGGGGTGTACAGGACTGGAGAATTCTGATCGGCAGCTAATTTATTTCAGTTTATTTTACTTATTGGTCACAAGTAGGCTTACATTAACACTGCAATGAAGTTACTGTGAAAATCCCCTCGTCGCCATACTCCAGCGCCCGTTCAGCTACACTGAGGGAGAATTTAGCACGGCTGATGCACCTAATCAGACTGTGGGAGGAAACCAGAGCACCCAGAGGAAACCCACGCAGACACAGGGCAGAACGTGCGCAGACAGTGACCCGAGGCTGGGATTGAACCCGGCTCCCTGGTACTGTGAGGCCAATCACTGTGCCACCATGCTGCCCTCTGCACCAAGAACTGAAGCAATAGGAGCAGGAGTAGGCCATTGAACAAGATTGTGGCCGATCTGTATCCTAGCTCCTTCGACCTGTCCTGTTTCTTTAAACTCTTGACAAAAACTTTCACTTGACCCCCACCGGTGCTGGGGGAGAGAGCTCATGGTTTTCACTGCCATTTGTGTAAAGTGTTCCCTCACAAGCAACTTATTTAAAATTAGTCAATAAGACGTGGGTGTCGCTGACTAGGCCAACATTTATTGCCCATCCCTGGTTGCCCTTAAGAAAGAGGTAGTGAGCCACCTTCTTGGAACACCCAGGGCTGTGTGGTTAACCTGACTCATACAGTGACAGACAGAAATGAGAACTGTTGGGTGAGTAATCGTGCCTACTGTTAAAGGCAAGCCTCAGGGAGTCTCTGGTGACAGCTGAGTTAGAATCTGCCAAACAGGAAAAGTAGGTGTTCGTTTACCAACCAGTCAGACCCACCATGTTGGACTTTATCCAACTTGATCAAACCTGTTTCAGTGGGTCCGTCTTTCTGTCTAGTTAAGCCACGCAAACTTGAATTAAATAAATTGTTTGGCTTAGAATCATAAAATCCTACTGTGCAAAAAAGGCCATTTGGCCCATCAAGCCTGCACTGACCACAATCTCACCCTATCCCCATAACCTCATGCATTTACTCCAGCTAGACTCCCTGGCACTAAAGGGCAATTTGGCATGGCCAATCCACCTGTTCAGCACATCTTTGGGGTGTGGGAGGAAACCGGAGCACCCGGAGGAAACCCACGCAAACATGGGAAGAATGTGCAGACTCCATAGAGACAGCGACCCAAGCCAGGAATCGAACTTGGGTCGCTGGTGCTGGAGCCGCTATGCGACCGTGCCACTTCTCGCACAATATCCTATAAATTACACCCAAGCTGGAAATCTAGAGAGGGTCAGGGGAAGAAAGAGGAAGAATGAAGAGATAGAGCCAAACTAGCCTGAGAGAAGAGTTCTGCCACAAGGACAGGAACCCAACATGGGCGTATTTCCAGGTTCTGACCCTATTCAAAGTCTTTTATTATTGTCACATGTGTTAGTATACAATATTGTTTCTTGTGTACTATACAGACAAAGCATACCGTACATAAAGAAGGAAAGGAGAGGCTGCAGAACGTAGTTTTACAGTCATAGCTAGGGTGTAGAGAAAGATCAGGTTCATATAAGGTAGGTCCATTCAAAATTCTGAAAGCATCAGGGAAGAAGCTATTCTTGAGTCAGTTGGTACATGATCTCAGTCTAACCACTCCAGAGATGTTTGTGATATAATGTTGCTCCTTAAACTTGGATTTAGAAGAATGGAGGGGGTGGGATGGGCGGTATCTTATAGAAACATACAAGATTATGAAGGGAATAGATAAGATAAAAGCAGAAAAGTTGTTTCCCCTGGCGGGTGAAACTATAACTAGGAGGCCTGGCTTCAAAATAAGGGGGAGCAGATTTAGGACTGAGTTGAGGAGGAACTTCTTCACCCAAAGGGTTGTGAATCTGTGGAATTCCCTGCCCAGGGAAGCAGTTGAGGCTACCCCACTGAGTGTTTTTAAGGTAAAGATAGATAGAGCTTTGAACAGGAAAGGAATTAAGTGTTATGGTGAGCAGGCGGGTAAGTGGAATTGAGTCCACAAAAAGATCAGCCATGATCTTATTGAATGGCAGAGCAGGCTCGAGGGGCCAGGTGGCCTACTCCTGCTCCTAGTTCTTATGTTCTTAACCGGGTTATGGTATTCCTAGCAATGTTGGACAGGAAACTGTGATCTCCCTGAAACTATGTCAGGGGAAAATGGTGAGGAGACAGCAACACTGGCACACCAACCACTGGCGTGAATTCGCCAACCAGCCCACCCGCCTCCTGTTCTGTGGGAAAATCACCCTGAAGAGTTCATAATCTGGAACAACTGTACCACACTTTGTTCACACTTCCTCAGTGTGGTGCTGCTATTGGAAACATAAAGGAAGTATGCACAATTCTGAGGGAACTCGACTGGGTAGATGGTGAGAGGATATTTCCTCTCGTGAAGGAATCTATTGGGCACAGTTTCAAAATAAAGGGTCTGCTATTTAAGATTGCGAGGAGAAGGAATTTCCTCTCTCAGAGGGTCATTAGTCTCTTGGAATTTTTTTCCCCAGAGAGCAGTGGAGGCTGGATCATTGAATAGATTCAAGGCTGAGTTATACAGGTTATTGTTTGACAAGGCGCTATGGGCGACACTTCGGCACAGTGGTTAGCACTGCTGCCTCACAGCGCCAGGGACCCAGGCTCGATTCCGACCTCGGGTCACAGTCTATGTGGAGTCTGCACATTCTGCCCATGTCTGTGTGGGTTTCCTCCAGGGGCTCCGGTTTCCTCCCACCGTCCAAAGATGTGCGGGTTAGGTGGATTGGCCATGATAAATTAGCCCTTGTGTCAAGAGATTATCAGGGTAAATATGTGGGGTTACGGGGATAGGACCTGGGTGGGATTGTGGTCGGTGGAGACTCGATGGGCCGAATGGCCCCCTTCTACACTACAGGGATTCTATGATTGTATGAAGGGATTATGGGGAGCTGGCAGGAAAGCAGAGATAAGGTCACAATCAGATCAGCGATGACTTTATTGCATGATGGAGCAGGTGCGAGGGGTCAAATGAAGTCCTACTGTTCCTGTTTTGTATGATCTTTTCAATCAAACCTCATCAGGAGTATTTTCCAGCATTCAACCATTGCCATGTTGACAGGGAATAGCCAGGATTATCCTAGAATTGGGATGATGTCAAGAGCAAGAGTGATTTGATTTTTGATTTGATTTATTATTGTCGCATGTGTTGGGATACAGTGAAAAGTGTTATTTCTTGTGTGCTATACAGACAAAGCATAATGTTCATAGCACATAGGGGAGAAGGCCATTCGATCTGACCAATCTTCCTCCTAATTAAATTCATGAAGCCAAATGTGGGCAGGCACAGTTGATTCACCCCTCCACTACCCCATCTCCCCCTCCCTTTGTCTGTCATATATCCATTTACGTAATTCCCACACTTGTACAGAATTTCAGGACAACACTCTCCTATAAACAGGAAAACAACCAGCTGCCACTGCCTAAAGCCTGACTGCCCAATGGCAGAGCAATTAATATTGTGGATGTCCGTGAGATCAGCATCAGAGAGGTGGAACCATCCTGGATGGAGGGTGCTGGAGATTACAGAGGTACGGAGGGGTGAGGTCATGGAAGGATAAAGCCAGGATGAGGGTATTAAAATTGAGGCACTTCTTAACGTATCAAAATTGGTGTTTGGTGGGGATATGGGAGGCAGTTCTGGGAATTGAAGAGAATAGGGTGCATCACAGGATCCCCTATCTTACCTCGCAATGATTTGTTTGCAACCTTCTAAAGAATTCCTTTTACACTGAGTTCCTTTGTCAAATGATGAACAACTCAATAACATTACAACAATGTTGATTTAATGCGTTTTACAGTTTTGCAAATCCTAACTTTGTAGAGTTAATCCACATGATCTTTTTTGTATTCATTCATGGGACTTGGGCTTCACTGGCCAGCTGGCATTTATTGCCCATCCTTACTTACCCTTGGACAATAGTTGAGAGTCAATCACATTGCTGTGGCTCTGAAGTCACGTGTAGGAGAGTCCAGGTAAGGATGGCAGATTTCTTTCCCTAAAAGACATCGGTCGTGCTAAATTGTCCCTTAATGTTCAAAGATGTGCAGGTTAGGTGGATTGGCCATACAAAGTTGCTCCTTCGTGTCCAAAGGTGTGTAGGGTAAGTGGATTAGTCTTGCTAAATTGCCCCTTTGTGTCCAAAGAACAAAGAACAACACAGCACGGGAAACAGGCCCTTTGGCCCAACGAGCCCGTGCCGCCATTTTAACATTGTGCTTTTCCTCTTCCACCCTTGACCCATTGTCTTTGCTTATGGCACCCACATTGGAAACCAGATTGAGGGGAGAATAATTTAGGGACAATTTGTTATACCAATACAAAAGTGTGTAGGTTAAGTGGATTAGTCATGCTAAATTGCCCCTTAGTGTCGAAAGGTGTGTGGGTTAAGTGGATTGGGCAAGCTAAATTGCCCTTTAGTGTCTAAGGGTGTGTAGTTTAGGGGGATTGGCCATGTAATTTTCCTGTCCCATCTGCCATAGGAATCATAGCAGGTGGGGTATACCATACAAATATCCCTTGACTTTGGGAGGGATTTTCCAGTCTTGGGGCAAGCAGGAGTGTCAAATTCCACCCAGTGTGTCTGGGATGGTGGGAGTGGTGAGCCTGGGTGGAAGACGGAGATAGCTCCCATTTTCCATGCCTTTCTCTTACTTTCTATGCCTTTTAGCTTTGACAAAGGATCATCTGGCCTCGGAACGTTGGCTCTTTTCTCTCCTTACACATGCTGCTGAGATTTTCCAGCATTTTCTCTCTTGGAGCTTGGGTGGGATGCTCTTTCGGAGAGTCGGTGCGGACTTGATGGGCCAGTCAACCCACCGCAACTGTGCAGTACATGATATAGTGTGAAACTGTTAGATTTTCACCCCTGCCTATCGGTTGGGTGCCGTATGTTATGAAGCTAAGTGCTTGAGATCAAACTTTAATGACTTGAATCACCACATGACATGCAACGTCACACAATGCCACGCAATGCCTTGCAATGCCACACAATGCACAGGGGCACTTCAGAAAGAGCTGATAGCTTTGGAAAGCCCCTGACAGTCCAGGCAGAGAACTCGTTAAATGGTTTCCAGGAAAGGTTGTTGAGACACCTGGCACAATGACGTGTTGTTTCAGCCCTGGGTTGGATCAACATCTGCGTCAACTGAAGCCTGAGGAGAATTTGCTAAGGTAAGCTTTGAAGAGAGGAATTAAGCAAGACCGTCCATCTTGTGTTCAAAGCAGAAATATATTGAACATGGATTAATGGACTTATTCACCCATCGGGGACATTTGCTTACCAAAACCCAAGAGATTACAGTTTAATTGTCAACTGGTGTTGGAGGGAGCCTACGGTGACACAGGTGTTCTTCCATTTCTGTTGAGATTAAGGGGGCTTATTTCTTATTAAGTAGTTTTGACAGTGAGTTGATGTTTAAACCATCGAACAAACTCAGATGATTAAAATTTCAATGTTGCACTTTGTTTTGCGACGGACTCGGCCTAATATTGGAAATCATGCAACAAAGCCAGGAAGGAGGAGCCCACACTGAAAGAGGCAAAACAGAAATCCCATCGGACAGACGAGCAGAACATCTTCAAGGTAGGCATTCCCTGGAGAGAAATGGCAGTGAATTAAACACTTCAATAAAAGCAAAATAATTAGGGTGCTGAAAAGCTAAAACAAAAGCAAAACGTGGTGGAAGTATTCAGCAGGTCTGGTGGAAAAACTGTCCCCACTAGGATCTCGCATTGAACCAATTGCACTTCAGTCCACCAGATCCTCTTTTATCAGTAACCCACACCCTGCCTGGTCTTCGTCTGTCCATCTTGGACGAAGGGCACAATCTAAATCAGAAAACACAGTGGTTAGCGCAACTGCCTCACAGTGCCAGAGACCTAGGTTTGATTCCTTGGGTCACTGTCTGAGTGGACTTTGCACGTTCTCCCCATGTCTGTGTGGGTTTCCTTCAGGTGCTCCAGTTTCCTCTCACACTCCAAAGATGTACAGATTAGCTGGATTGGCCATGCCAAATTGCCCCTTTGTGTCCCAAGATGTACAGGTTAGGAGGATTAACCATGATAAATGCACGGAGTTACAGGGATAGAGCATGGTGGGGTGGGACTGGGTGAGATGCCCTTTCATTGTGGTTACCATTATTGAGGCTAAACTTTACTATTCCAGTCGTGATGTAACCGAATTTAAACTGACTTCCCGCCAGGGTGGGGTTTCCATGCATCTCCCTGGCTCCTTCGTACAAGCCCAAGGGATCCTCGCCCAGTAACACATCCACCAAACAAGCTGGCTGACACCAGTTACTGCCTCGAGGTGCTTTAGAAGCTAAAATGGACTCAAACTGCCATTTATTCCATTTCTCTAACCTCAGGATAATATTGGCAGTAATCAAGCAGCTGATAGTTTGAGTGTTTTAGCCCCAGGTTGTGTTCCATCCTTGGAGCGAGAGAAAGTGCAGAGATTTCCTCAAGCTAAGAATGAGCGAGCTGATTTTGCCTTCCATTTGACAAGATTATTTCATTCTAAAAATTGCAACGATGGAAAGCTGATATCTTGTATATTCGCTAACTCTCAAGAATTCACGTTTAAAAAAATTTTACTTTCCTAACTTAGACCTTAAAGCAGGAATTGCGAATGTAACAGTGCAGAAAGAGGCCATTCAATTTATATGATCCATTTTTTATATTCTTTCGTGGGATGTGGGGTTTTTTAAATTCATTCATGGGACGTAAGTTTCACTGGCTGGCGAGCATTTATTGCCCATCACTAATTGCCCAAGGGCATTTGAGAGTCAACCACATTGCTGTGACTCTGGAGTCAGATCTAGTCCAGACCAGGTAAAGATGACAGATTTCCTTCCCCAAAGGACATTAGTGAACCAGATGGGTTTTTTCCAACAATCAACAATGGTCATCAGTAGATTCTTAATTCCAGATATTTTTCATTGAATTCAAATTCCACCATCTGCCGTGACGGGATTCGAACCTGGGTCAGAGCCTTAGCTGAGTTCCTGCATTAGTAGTCTAGTGATAATACCACTCGGCCATCGCCTCCCCGATCAAGGCCAGCATTTGTTGTCCATCCCTAACTGCCATTGAATTGAGTGGTTTCCTAGGCCATTTCAGAGAGCTGTTAGGCCTGGAGTCACATATATGTCAGACCAGACCAGGTAAGGACTTCCTTTCCTTAAAGGATATTAGTGAACCAAGATGTGTTTGTACAACAATCAGTGATAGTTCCATGGACACGTTACTGAGACTGGCTTTCACTGAAGTGAACTTAATGTGTGCCAACTGCCATGGTGGAATTTGAGTGTTCCCAGAGTGTTGGGTGGCATGGTGGCCAGTGGTTAGCAGTGCTGCCTCACAGTGCCAGGGACTCGGGTTTGATTCCCGGCCCTGGGTGACTAACTGTGGGGAGTCTGTACGTTCTCCCTGTGTCTGCGTGGGTTTCCTCCTGATGTCCAGTTTCCTCCCACAGTCTGAGAGACATACTGGTTAGTTGGATTGGCCATGCTAAATTCTCCCTCGGTGTATCTGAACAGGTGCCGGAGTGTGGCGACTAGGAAATTTTCACAGTAACTTCATTGCAGTGTTCAAGTAAGCCCACTTGTGACACTAATAAATAAATGTAAAACTTTTCTCTTCAATGTTAACCACGATAATCTGAATATGGTAACAAGTCATTTTCATAACCCGCACTCATACAGTAACAATGGGTGTGAAATTAATTTCATGGATTCTGTTCCTGCATCTAGTGTTCACCTGTGTTCGATTCCCAGCTTGGGTCACTATCTGTGCGAAACCTGCATGTTCTCCTCGTGTCACAAGGGTTTACTCCGGGTGCTCCGGTTTCCTTCCACAGTCCAAAAGATGTACTGGTTAGATGGATTGGCTGTGCTAAATTCTCCCTCAGTGTACAGTAAACTTTTCAGTGTACAGTAAACTTTAAACTATTAACCCAGGTCTCTGGATTACTAGTCCAGCGATAGTACCACCATCTGCCACACTAGCCTCCTCTTCCTACTTCGTCATAGCCTTTGATAAGCGAAGCGATGGAGGTTAGCCACATGCAAGAGGCCATTGTTATAGAATCCTACAGTGCAGAAGGAGGCCATTCAGCCCATTGAGTCTGCACCGACCACAATTCCACCCATGCCCACTCTCCATAAACCCATACATTTACCCTAGCTAATCCCCCTGACACTAAGGGGCAATTTAGCATGGCCAATCCATCTAACATCTTGGGAGTGTGGGAGGAAACCGGAGCACCCAGAGGAAACCCACGCAGACACGGGGAGAACGTGAAAACTTCACACAGACATTGACCCAAACTGGGAATCAAACCCTGGGCGCGGTGAGGCAGCAGTGCTAACCACCATGCCGCCCCATAGGGGTGCAGGGAGATGCGGGGGTTGGGGGTTGTGGGGCTGGAGGTACTAGAGAGAGAGAGAGAATGTAGAACCCATGGAGGGATTGTAGGTGCCCCTTGGGCAGTGGCAGGGAACACAGGCTGGTAATGGGAGGGTGCCAATGCCAAGGGGGCACTCCCACTTACCCCTGAGCCCAGGTGGATGTAGGTCAGTCAGCACAGGGCTGGTGGATGAAGAGGATTTGGGGTGAGTTAGTGTAGGGCAGCAGGGAGTAAATGAAGATATACCATGTATTACTAATCACACTATCATTGCTACTGACTTTCTAGGGCACTTTTACTCATGTCTTTTGCACCTCTCCAATCCTCAAGCTGACACTGATAACTACAGTTCAAAGCACTGTGATTAAAGTGTGATGTGTACATGGAGTGAATTGTTTCATTATATACCTTACTAATACAGCAATAAAAATAACATCTCCTGGGTACATTTCTATATTAAAAATCCTGTTTATAACGTACACATCCTCTCAGTTTCACACTTGTTCCTCGTCACTCTCACTCACCGTGATTAATACCAGTTTAATTATATCTAAGTGTTTCATCCAAATCCCTCCCTGCTCTCTGCATGACGCCACCACTGAGGTGGAGGGGGAATGACTGGCCAGTGTTTCTTTCACAATCGTAGAATCCCTGCAGTGCAGAAGGAGGCCATTCAGCCCATCGAGCCTGCCACAACAACAATCCCACCCAGGCCCTGGGGGCGATTCTCCCAGCTCGCTGTGCTGGTCTTCGAGCGCAGCAGGGTGGGAGACTTCAGCGGAGTCGGATTGGCATCATCCGCGCTGGGGTGTCCGGTCCCAGTGCCTCTCCCAGCTCCGTCAACTCCGTGCCGAAATTGGTGTGGTTCATTTAAATAAATATTTACATAAACTTTAAATGTAATTAGCGGGCCCGGGACTGGAGTCTCCAGGCTTGCTAGAATCTCCCCACCCTACGCCAAGAGTGTTTCATTACAGCAAGGTTTACTATAGCTCCCCACTTCTGGGGGGATTGCGGTTCAACCCCACTGGAGTGAAGAGGGGGCAATTGGGACCCCCCAGAGGATCGTGGGTAATGGGACTGTCCCCTTGGCATTGGCACCCTCCCATTCCCAGCCTGTGTCCCCTGCCACTGCCCAAGGGGCAAAGTGCCAATGCCCAAGGAACACCTTGGCATTGCCTGTTGGGCATGGGGCAGTATCAAGGGGGTGGGGCAATATGAAGGGTGGTGTGTAGGTGGGTGGGGCATGAAGAGGGCAGGTCATGGGAGGGGCACAGTCTTGTGGGGCGATCCATGGGAGTGGGGAGTCCCGCTGTCACTCTGCAATCAGGATCAGCGATCGGGAGCTGGCCATTGGGATGGGGAGGGGGTGTCAGCCTGCTAGGGGAGGATGTGGGGGTCGGGGCTGGTGAGGTGGAGTTGGCACTGCAGGGTGGGGATGTGTAATTGTCGGGGGGGGGGAGGGGTGAGGGGTTAGGGAGTGTGGGGGTTCCTGGAGATTGGGACAGGCCAGGAGGTGAGTCAGGATTGGCCTGGGAATGCTCAAGGGGGCAGCGATCCACCCGTTGTGGGGGAGTGGGGTCTGAGGGCCAGCATTGCGAGAGTCGGGGGTCTGGTCAGCAATCAAGGTAACCAGCAGTCAGGAGGCCAACAGACAGCGGACACTGCATGCGCCGATCTCGGCGCTGACACATCACACACGCGCAGTGGCCCATTCAGCACTATTGCCTTGTACATTCTCCTTTAGACTTTGCCCCGTGCACCTTAAACCTGTGCCCCCTAGTAATTGAGTCTTCCATCTTGGGAAAAAGCTTCTGACTATCCACTCTGTCCATGCCCCTCATAATCTAGTAGACTTCTATCAGGTCGCCCTCAATCTCTGTCATTCCAGTGAGAACAAAACAAATTTGTCCAACCTCACCTCATAGCTAATGTCCTCCATGCTAGGAAACATCCTGGTAAATCTTCTCTGTACGCTCTCCACATCCCTCTGATAGTGTGGCGACCAGATTAAACACTATATTCCAAGTGCGGCCTAACCAAGGTTCTATAAAGCGTCAACATGACTTGCTAATATTTAAACTCAATTGCCCCGGCTGATGAAGGCAAGCATGCCGTATGCCTTCTTGACTACCTTCACCACCTGCATTGCCACTTCCAGTGAATTGTGTACCTGTACATCCAGATCCCTCTGCCTATCAATACTCTTAAGAGTTCTACCATTTACTGTGTATTTCCCATCTGTATTAGACCTTCCAAAATGCATTACCTCACATTTGTCCAGAATAAACTCCACCAGCCATCTCTCTGCCTAAGTCTCCAACCGATCCATATCCTACTGCATCCTCTGATGGTCCTCATTAATATCCGCAAATCCACCAAGCTTTATGTCGTCCGCAAAGTTACAAATCAAACCAGTTACATTTTCTCCCAAATCATTTATATGTATTACAAATAGCAGAGGTCCCAGCACTGATCCCTGAGGAACACCACTTGACTTAATTGGCTGTGTTAGTTGGTTGCTCGCTGCAAAGCGTACACCACGCTCACCATGTCCCTCAGCACCAGCTGAAGGTGTAATTAGGTTATCGAGTAGTGTTTATGCTGGCTCATCTCTTCTTCACAGTAGTGATGTTGGCACCAAGCACGCAGTCAACCAGGATCCAGATCATCACAGACATAGCTGTGACCTTGCCCTCCAGCTGTGCCAGTATTTAGCCCGTCTCACAGCAGCCAGTCCCCCCCACCTCCAGTACCCACCAGTGAAACCCAGCCTAGTCACTAACATCCCCCCCTCCCCCTCTTTGGCAAATTAAATTAAACTTCCTCAACGCATCATCACCTCAGCAATTCAACCCTGTCAGTCCAACCTACACCTCCATACTAAACCACCTCAGTATGCCCTATCAGAACTCTTAACCAAAGACCCCCACCACAGCATTAACTGTCCCCTCACCCTGACAGTAATCCCTCAACAGAACATCAAATCCTCCCTCTAAATCCTCCAAGAATCACTCAATAAACCAAAGAATTGGCCAGTGCCACGGAAACAGAGGACAAGGCAATGCTTTTCTCAATGCTAGCCTCCTACCACCCAAACGTAAAACACTGTTTCAGATACTGCCAGGCCTGCTGAATATTTTCCAGCATTTTCTGTTTTTTATTTCAGATTTTCAACATCCGCAGTATTTTGCTTTGATCAGTCTCCTAAATTAAATTGTGCATTGTAAAACAGTTGGGACTGTGCGGAAGGGTATGTATGAAGGTGTGTCTGAATGAGTGTGTGAGGGCTGTGTGTGCGTGCGTGAATGTGTGTATGATGATGTGTGTGTATATGTGTGTGTGAGGGAGTGTGTGTGTGAGGGGTGTGTGTATGATAGGGTGTGCATGTGTGTATATATGTATGAGAGGGAGTGCGCATGTGTGTGAGAAAGGGTGTGAGTATGTGAGAGGGTGTGTGTGTGATAGAGGGTCTGTGTGTGAGGGGGAATGTGTGTGTGTGTGAGAGTGTGTATGTATGTGTGAGAGGGAGTGTGTATGTGTGTGTGTGTGTGAGAGAGGATTTGTGTATGTATGTGTGTGCGAGGGAGAGTGTGTGTATGTGTGTGTGAGAGGGAGTATGTGTGTGAGGAGTGTGTGTGTGAGAGAGGGAGTGTGTGTGTGTGTGCGAGAGAGAGGATGTGTGTGTGAGTGAGGGGGATGTGTGTGTGTGTGTGTGTGTGAGTGAGGGAGGGGGTTGTGTGTACAAAGGAGTGTGTGTGTGTTTGTGTGAGAGGGAATGTGAATGGTTGGGTGTGGAGGGGTGTGTTTGTGTGAGGCTGTGTGTCTGTAAGGATCTGTGTGCGAGGGGGTGTGTGTATGCTTGTGTGAGGGTAAGTGTATATGTGAGAGGGTGCATTTGTGTGAGGGCTGTGTGTGTGAGGGTGTATGTGTGTGTCTGTGAGGGAGAATGTGTGTGAGAGGGAGTGTGAATGAGTGGGTGTGGAGGGGTGTGTTTGTGTGAGGGTGTGTGTGTGTGCGTGTAAGGATCTGTGTGTGGGGGGATGTGTATGTTTGTGTGAGGGGGAGTGTATGTGTGTGTGAGAGGGGGTATGTTTGTATGAGGGTATGTGTGTGAGGGGGAGTAGGTGTAAGGGGGGGGGGCTGTGAGACAGAGTGCGTGTCAATGACAACTTCTCGACAAATGGATGAAAATCATTTGGTGCCAACTGCAAGGGATCAGGTCACAAAATCGAGCATGAATCATACACAGAATGACAGGTTTCTAAATGGGGGAGGTGAGAGGGAGCGGGGTGGGGCGGGAATTCTGACTGCCAGCAAAACATATAATTAATCCTAAAAAAAACAGGCTGCAAAGGTGTGGAGAAACACAAGGAAGCATGACTGAGAAACAGCTCCTCTCTATGTGTCTCTTCGCTGTTCCCTCCCACTTCTGCTGTCAAAGTGGCTCACACGTCAGCCTCTCATTTCCTTTTACGTATAGGAAGTACCCGGGTTAGAGGTCGTTTATACACATACACATCTTAGCAAAGACAGGAGGAAGAGCTGGAACTGCAAGGGGTTTGTGTTGTTGTTACTGTCCTTGTGTTTGTGTGTGTGTGTGTTTGTTAGCTGGACGCTGCTGCTAGGGGGTGGGGGGAGACAGAAACCCTCTCCCTCTATCCCTTTATGTTTGCAACGAGAGGGAGTGACAAGTAGAGAGAGGGAGACAGAGAGAGAGAGGGTTGGATACATTTCTGTGCAATTCACAGCCTGTGGGAGAGAGAGAGAGAAATCATGTGATAGAAACGGAAGTGGCCAACAGCTGATGACTGGCCCAGGTGAAGTATCCATGTTTGGAGAGGACACACACACTCTTTCCACCTCTCCCCGCCCCCCCGCACCACCAAAAAAACCCCCCCAGCAAGACCAAAAAAAGAAAGCCACCCCTAATTCTTTTGTGTGTGTGTATGTGTTTCATTTGTGCATTTCCTTCTTGATAATTTCTGTGTGTGGGTCAACTTTTTTTGTATGTGTCTATTCCCCCCCACCCCCCGTACTTCTTGTAGAGAGACAGGGAGGGGATTGTGTTTGGGGTTGAAGTTTGTAACCTGGGACAGGTAAGGGAGCGGGGATTCCCCCGGCGCGCACTGCATCCAGCTGAAATTGACACATTTGTTACAAGCGCTACTGTTGCCATTTCGCGACGGGAGGGAATCCCCGACTCTCTCTCTCTCTCTCTCTCCATGTCCTACCCAACACAAGACACACTCTCTCTAATTCTCTCGCCCAGAATGAGAATATCCAACAATTTAAGCATCTTCCCTTTATTTTGTCTCCCCAGGGATCAAGAGGATTTTTTTTAAAAAAAAATATTCACCCCTCTTCTGAAGATTAACTGGAGGTAACTTCATCCTGCCTCTTCACCCCTTCAGCACAAAGTGTGTGTGTGTTTAATGTCTATGAAACGGGAACAAAAGGGACACAAGTGATCGCTGTCGACAACAACGAAAAAAATAAGAATCCCACACTCTCATAGAGGACTTGTTGGGAATGCAAGACTTGTTCGACCTAATTTATTGTACGAGTTGGAGACCTCAATGAATGACAAAAGGTGGGGGGGTGGCGGCGGCGGTGGTGGTGGTGGCGGGGGGGCTGATCGCAGTTTCCACTTCAAAAAGGACCCTCGGCTGATTCTGAAATCAACGTGAGGAACTTGGGGAGTCAACAGAAGCCAAGAATTGTGTTCAGACCCATTGTTCCTAAGTGCCTGCAGTTACTGGGATTCCTCCACACACACACCTTATCTGCTTTCTTTGTCTGGATCTTCCCTGCCGCTCTAAATGTGATGGAACTGATGTTTGCCGAGTGGGAGGATGGTGAGAGGTTTTCCTTCGAAGACAGTGACCGTTTTGAGGAAGATTCCCTCTGCTCCTTCATCTCTGAAGCAGAGAGTTTGTGTCAGAACTGGCGAGGGTGGAGAAAGCAGCCGGCTGGTCCCAATTCACCTACTGTCAAGAGCAAAGGTGAGCCAACTTACTTTCTCTTCAACCTGCCTAAGGGCACTTGGCATTTCGTTATTTTTATAAATGTCTTTGCTGATCGTGTCAAGTTTGTTCCTTTTCAAAATCAAATCTGAAGCACATCCAGCATTCTTGATGCCAACACAGCTCCCAGACACAGTGCAGATCTCCATAAACTTTAGCACCAAAGAACACTTCAATGACCTGCCTTAATCTAAAATGATCTAAAGGAAGAGGATGCAAGTAGGGAGGGCCTAAACTTGTTGAAGCTTGCCTTCACAAAGTAAAAGGGTGCATCTCCCATTTGAGACTGGTGTACAATCCTGGATTGTGAACACACAGTTCTGCTTTGGAGTCGGGAATTATTTGGGACTCTGAGCAATGTTGAATTTGTGTGCCGTTAATATCCATGCTGTGACAGTTCTATGATTCTGTGTGTTCCTATGTTCACTGTTTATTTATTTATTAGTGTCACAAGTGGGCTTACATTAACACTGCAATGAAGTTACTGTGAAATTCCCCACACTCTGGCGCCTGTTCGGGTATGCTGAGGGAGAATTTAGCACGGCCAGTGCACCTAACCAGCACATCTTTTGGACTGTGGGAGAAAACCAGAGGAAACCCACGCAGACACGGGGAGAACATGCAGACTCCGCACAGATGGTGACCCAAGCCGGGAATTGAACCCGGGTCCCCAGCACTCTGAGACAGCAGTGCTAACCACTGTGCCACCATGCCACCCTGATAAATTAACTATGCGTTAGTATTTTTCTCAACAGTAATTATTGCAATTTTTACTGGATAACTGCCATTTGGTACTGTACAGGGCACAAATCCATTTGTAAACTCTTAATGTTTCTTCATGTTTCTCTGTCAAAAGCAACCTGTGTATCTCAATTGAATGAGTGGCTTTTTTTTGAAGTGATAAGTTTCTTTTCCCGAGGGACAGCCCTGTTCCTTGACTCATCACATCAACTCCCACAGTGTTTATTATTCATTTATTGACTATTCGAATGCACTCCAGACCCTCCTTCCCCCCCCACCTCTCCACCCTCCTTCCCCCCCCAACCTCTCCACCCTCCTTCCCCCCCCCAACCTCTCCACCCTCCTTTCCCCCCCCCCCAACCTCTCCACCCTCCTTTCCCCCCCCCCAACCTCTCCACCCTCCTTTCCCCCCCCCCCCAACCTCTCCACCCTCCTTTCCCCCCCCTCAACCTCTCCACCCTCCTTTCCCCCCCCTCAACCTCTCCACCCTCCTTTCCCCCCCCCTCAACCTCTCCACCCTCCCCATCCCAAAACTGTGCACGTCTTCTAACCTGTGCCCAAGTCCCGTCCACCTGTTAACTCCTGTCCTTGCTGACCCCCACTGGTTGACTGGTACTGGAGTCCCTCTGTTTGAGTGTGTACCTGTGTCTGCGTGTACTCTGATTCAAACTTCCTATCTGTGTGTTCAAACCCATCCCCTTTCTACCTCTGTAACCTCCTCCAGTTCTGGTGTCCTGGGCATCTCTGATTTATGAATTTGTTTGGTGGTCATGCTTTTAGCTGTTTAAGCTTTGGAATTGCCTCCCCCTCTGTCTCTCTCTCTCTCTCTTCCCCCTCTTTGTCCCCCGCTCCCTGAAATCTACCCCTTTGAATGTCACCTGTGGTTCGATGTCAAATTTTCTTCGTGTACCAGTGAAGTACCTTGGGACATTTTTGGCAACATGAATGGCGCTACAGAAATGCGAGGGCCAATACCTGGTACCTTTGTAACCAAGGCCACGTTGTGCCTCCCCTTTGTGCCAATTTGGACAGCCAGTGTTGGCTGATAATTTTGATGTGCGATTGGCCTAGGGAGGGATATGGAAACAAAAGGCTGAGCTTGATTCTTTCACCGTTTGGATAGAGTCGTGACTGTTTTACACAATCATTTGTGCAGCAACTGTAGACTGACAAGGTCTTAAAATAAAGTCGTGTGTAGGTCGATAGTACCCGAGGATAAGCTATTTCCAGCAGATTTTTTTTTAGAACTATTTAATCTGGTGTGTTGTTGTGGGGGGGGGGGTTATTAATTATATGGTCCCTGTACTATTTGAGTCTTTTGATCTGTAAGCAAATGCTTACACAGTGTCTTTGGGAAGCAAATTCTTTTGTTCTTCATGTATGCAACACGAGTGCTGAGAATTGTTGAGTTTTCTTTTGTATCCAGGCTGTTGAATCTATTTTGTGGATTCAGAATAGCAGCAACTAAATATTACAGCGTGCTTTCTGAAGTGTCATTTGTGAGAGTGCCTCTGTGTGCCCCTGCATGTGTGTGTGTGTGTGTGTGTGTGTGTGTGTGTGTGTGTGTCGCTCTGCAACTGTGCGCGCGCTTCTGTCAACACACGTGTGTGTGTGTGTACCTTTGTGTGTGTCCGTGCACGCGTGACCCTCTGTATGCACGCGTGTATGTGTGCGCATGCGTATACATGTCTGTGTGTGTACCTTTGTGTGCGAGCACCCGTGTACATGTCTATGCATGTATCTTTGTCCATATCTGTGTGCATGCGGGCCTTTGTCTGCCTGTATGCCCGTGTGTAGCTTTGCCGCTGGCTGTGTGTGCCCGCGCGTACCTGTATCTGTGTGTGTCTTTGTGCACTTTTGCATGTGCCTGTTTGTGTGTGCATCTCTGCACGTAGGCATGTCTCTGTTTGTGTGCTATTGTGTTTCTCTCTCTCTCTTTCTGTGTTCTCTCTTTCTCTGCGTGTATGTGTTTGATTCCCAGCTTGGGTTACTGTGGAGTTTGTATGTTCTCCCTGTGTCTGCGTGGGCTTCCTCTGGATGCTCCGGTTTGCTCCCACAGTCCAAAAGTGCCACTGTGCTGCCCGTATGGCCTAGCACGCCATTCAGTTCAAGGGCATTTAGGAATGGGCAGCAAATACTGGCCTTGCTGCTGACATCCACATCCCAGGAAAGAATATATTTCAAAAAATTTGTATTTAACTTAAAGGAGTAAAACTTGGAGGAATGGATGTAAATTGTGGTCTGCTGATGACAAAGCATTGTTGCAGAATGGGAATCCGCCCTACAAGATATCATGGGTCAAGATCCTGACGCGTAGAATGTGAATGGAGTGTGAACACCAGAAAGGTCAAAGCAGTGGGAATAGAGGAATGGGTTGCACAACACATTGAGTGAAGTGGATGGTGTCACATTGGAGCAGATAGTTTGTCTAAATTCGATCATATTCTGATGAAGGGGTTATATCTCAAAACGTTAACTCTGTTTCTCTCCTTACAGACGCTGCCAGACCTGCTGAGTTTTTCCTCCGTGTTTGTTTCAGCTTTAAGCATTCTGCACTCATTTTAGATTCCTTTGTCTGTTTAGGGCAAAATTGTGTCAGAATTACACTAAATTGTGGAGGCGGCTCAGTGGTTAGCACTGCTGCCTCTCAGCGCCGGGTTCGATTCCTGATTTGGGTCACTGTCTGTGCGGAGTCTGCACGTTCTCCCCGTGTCTATGTGGGTTTCCTCCGGGTGCTCCGGTTTCCTCCCACAGTCCGAAAGACTTGCTGGTTAGGGTGCATTGACCATGCTGAATTCTCCCTCGGTGTACCCGAACAGGTGCCAGAGTGCGGCGACTCGGGGGTTTTCACAGTAACTTTATTGCAGTGTTAATGTAAGCCGACTTGTGACATGAGTAAATACACTTTAATACGTGTGACAATAATAAATAAACTTTAAGAAAAGTGAGGAAAGACATTGTTGAATTCAGAATTAGGATAGAGCCAGCCAGGAGTGGTCGTGTGAGGGTGAAGGGTGTGTGAGCAAGAACTACTCGAGTTTGAAACAAGGGCGGGGAGAAAGCTCATAAGGAGCTGCTTTCCACCCACGTTCCTATCTGACTCAGAACATGGACAGTAAGAAAAGATCTGTGGAAGAACATAGAGGCCTTTGAAATATGGGTTCTAAGACTTGTTAAAAATGGGTGGCACAGTGGGTAGCACTGCTGCCTCACGGCGCCAGGGACCCGAGTTCGATTCCAGCCTCGGGTCACTGTCTGTGTGGAGTCTGCACGTTCTCCCTGTGTCTGCATGTGTTTCCTCCAAGTGTTCCAGTTTCCTCCCACAGTCTAAAGATGTGCGGGTTAGGTGGATTGGCTGTGCTGAATTGCCCCTTAGTGTCTAAACATGTGTAGGTTCAGAACTGAGAGTTGTTGCGGGAGAGGCTTCTGTCTGGATTTTCTCTGGCCTGTTGTTCCGGAAGTGTGTTGAGGCAGTAGTTTGCTTGATGGTTCAGTGATTGACGCACTGAATAGCTGAGTCCTGCTGGAACGTTCTGGATGGGATCCCTTGTCTATATTATGTTAGCCGATCTCGCTAAAGGCTCTGCCAGGGATCCATAACTGGATTTGATGGTTCAAATGAATGTAGCCGCAACCTCCCCTCTCTCTATACACTCCACCTGTCTCCTCAGCTGGACTTCAAAGATCCTGTGGCATGATTGCAGAGTTGAGTGTGGGGGAGGGCTGGTTCCTCCCTTTCGGCCTGGCACCAAATGTGTCCCTCCAGCAATCTCACTGAAACAGACCATCTGGTTGCTATTGCGTTGCTGTTTGTGGGAGCTTGCTGTGCACAATGCAGCTGCCATCTTCCTGAATCAATGATCCTTCAATATTTTGCTGTTTGAAGGATCTTTCTATCGTATGGAGTGGGGTAAATGAGCGTCCCTGCAAGGGCAGACGTGTTTCCAAAGCACCTCCTGATTAAATACGTCAGGGTGGCACAGTGGTTAGCACTGCTGCCTCACAGTGCCAGGGACCCAGGTTCAATTCCCGGTTTGGGTCACTGTCTGTGTGGAGTCTGCACGTTCTCCCTGTGTCTGTGTGGGTTCCCTCCAGATGCTCCCATTTCCTCCCACAATCCAAAGATGTGCAAGTTAGGTGGATTGGCCATGCCAAGTTGCTCTTTAGTGTCAGGGGGACTAGCTCGGGTGGGTACATGGGGTTATGGGGATAGGGCCTGGGTTGGATTGTGTTTGGTGCAGAAGTGATATGCTGAATGGACTCCTGCAGCATCGGATTCGGTGGACACTTGGGGCCCCGCTAAATGATGTTGCCGCCATTTTTACCAGGCTGTGGTCAAATTCGGTCATGACCAATTGGCAGATTAGAGGAATGCCAAAGAGGGAGGGTGGGGAAAGCTTGTCAAGTAAGTTTGACACCACAAGGGTAATTAGGGATGGTCAATAAACGCGAACCAGGCCTGCATTCTACAAAGGAATTAAAAAATAAGTAAGCAATACACTGCTTTAGTTGCAGAAAGGTTGGGTCAAGATGCAGTTTGGTTGATGGTTTCAGCTATTATCATCATCCAGTGTCTCTTGGCGTGGTCACACTCATCTTTGACTGGCTGTGGGTTGCTTCATTGTTCGAGGGCTTTGTTGAGGTGCCTGCTTAGTGTCTTTCTTACTGTCATCCAGTCCCAATGCAGTTCCTTCCCAATTCTCATCTGAGAGAGAGGCGGACACTGTGTAGTCATAGCATCAAATCCCGGTTGGACCAAAATATGAAGCCTTTAATAAAGAAACAAATAAGAATACAATAGCCTGGTTCATGTATCGCACACGTGCAGTGACTAGTGGCTTTTTAAGCTTGCAATCAGAACATTTTAATTGACAGACAATTGGAGACCTCCAAGCTTCCTCGTAAAGCCCACTTGATTGGCACCCCATCCATCACTTCAAACAATCAGTCACTCCACCGCTGGCGCACAGTGGCAGCCGTGTGCACCATTTACAAGATGCACTGCAGGAACTTAGCAAGGTTCCTTAGGCAGCACTTTCCAAACCAACCACTATGATCTAGAAGGATAAGCTCAGTAGATGCATGGGGGCACCACCACCTGGAGGTTCCCCTCCAAGCCACTCACCATCCCAACTTGGAAATATATCACCATTCCTTCACCTTCAAAAATCATCAAACTCCCTCCCTAACAGCGCTGTGGGTGTACCTACACCACGTGGACTACAGCAGCTCAAGATGGAGGCTCACCACCACCTTCTTGAGGGGTAATTAGAGATGGGCAATCAATGTTGACCTGGCCAGCGACACCCATGTCCCAGAATGAATTGTGAGATTCCTTGATGATTGAGAGGACAAAAACAAAAATTGGGATACGGGTTACTTGGGAAGGGTTTAATGTCTCAATTAGAAGGTTTACTTGAGTATTTTCTTCAGCTTTTTGAGCAGTTGTTACGATTGGACTGCCATTTTCTTTAGAGAGACACAGTTGACAGGATGTGGGTGACACTGGCAGGGTCGTGGGTTATTTTTATTCATTCATGGGACATGGGTGTCGCTGGCTGGTCAGCATTTATTGCCCATCCCTAGTTGCCCTTGAGATGGTGGTGGTGAGCTGCTGCCTTGAATCGCTGCAGTCCCTGTGCTGTGGGTTGACCCACAATGCCGTTAGGGAGGGAATTCCAGGACTTTGACTCAACGACTGAGAAGGAACGGTGATACATTTCCAAGTCAGGATGGTGAGTGGCTTGGGGAACTTGCAAGCGGTGGTGTTCCCATGTATCTGCTGCCCTTGTCCTTCTAGATGAGAAATGGTTGTGGGTTTGGAAGGTGCTGTCTAAGGATCTTTGGTGAATTGCTGCAGTGCATCTTGTAGATGGTACACACGGCTGCTACTGAGCATCGGTGGAGGAGTTAGTGGATGTTTGTAGATGTGGTGCCAATTTAGCAGGCTGTTTGTCCTGGATGTTGTCAAGCTTCTTGAGTGTTGACTTTATTGCACACCTGCAGTGATCCACTATTCCCAAAATGGGATTTCAGAAGGAATCCCAGGATTTGATTTGATTTTACTATTGTCACATGTATTAGTATACAGTGAAAAATATTGTTTCTTGTACGCTATACAGACAAAGCATACTGTTCATAGAGAGGGAAAGGAGAGGATGCAGAATGTAGTGTTACAGACATAGCTAGGCTGTAGAGAAAGATCAACTTAATCTGAGGTAGGCCCATTCAAACAGGGAAGAAGTTGTTCTTGAGTGGGTTGGTACGTGACCTCAGACTTTTGTATCTCCTTCCCAAAGGAAGAAAGTGAAAGAGAGAATGTCTGGGGTGAGGGGGGCGAGGTATAATTCAGATGTTAGAGGGAGGTTTTTCACATAGAGGGTTGTGGGGGTGTGGAATGCACTGCCAAGTAAGGTGGTGGAGGCAGGCATGCTGGAGTTGTTTAAGGGATACTTAGATAGGCGAATGAGTGGAATAGAGATGGAGGGATATAGGAGATTGCTTTAAATAAGGATCAAGAGCCTTGGGACGTTCCTGGGAATCAATTGATTCCTATGGACCTTCCAACATATTTTCTGGCTCACTTGTTTTACTTTTGAGCTTCTGGGGATTCCCTTGAATGTTTGCATAAGATGTGCATGTTACTGATGTTTTTCTCTTTTAATCCACAGGTGATTCGGTCCACCTTATTGTCCAACAAGGGGCATACACGCGGTGGGTCGTGCGAGGGCTGCTCTTGGATGTTTTGAGAGTAGCCTAGTACTTCATGTCGTTAGTGTACGCTTAAACTGATGGGCAACATGACAGCTCAGTGACTATCACTGTTTGCTGTGCAGATACATGGATTTGGGCCAGTATCTGTGGGAGTTTGTGTGTTCTCCCTGTGCTTGCGTGGGTTTTCTCCGGGTGCTCTGGTTTCCTCCCACACCCCAAAGATGTGCTCTTAGGCTGATTGGTGTAACAAATTGTCCCTAAACTAGTCTCCCCTCAATCTGGTTTCCAATGTGGAGTGCCATAAGCGTAGACAAGGGTCGCGGGAGGAAGAGGGAACTCACAATGTTAAAATGGCGGCGCGGGCTCGTTGGGCCGAAGAGCCTGTTTCCTGTACTGTGTTGTTCTTTGTTCTTTTGCGTGTGGCGTCCTTAATTATGCTGGCTGCTTTGCCGAGACAACAGCAAGTGTAGACAGAGTCAATGGATGGGAGGCTGGCTGCTTTGTGTGATGGGTTGGGCTACGTCACAACCTTTTGCAGTTGGATTTTGGATTTAATGTTGGTGATGATGAAGAAATAACCGGATGAGGCTGACATGTGACAGTTCAGTGGTTTTTGTTCCTTTATCTGCTCTCTGACCCACACTGTCTCCATACCAGCTGTTGGGTTATGTGCAAAGCGGTTTGTCTCGTACATTAGAAATGGGGTTATTTTTGTACGTGTGATGCAACCGTCTCTTCCACGGTGACAGTGTGTTGGGGAATTTCCCCTTGCGGTGATCTGGGGGTGGAAACTGTCAGCCTTCTCCTTTGGTTGTTTGTTGCAGAGGACATGGTGTACCGCCTGTACAAAGCTCTGCAGGCACTACACAAAAAAACTCAAACTCTGAAGTCTCTGTCTGTGCCTGTCTCTCTCTGCGTTTATAACGTAAACACAGTTGTTGAACTTTCCAGGCTTTTCCATGTTAAATTGCTGAGCTACCACTTTATTACTGCTGTTTGTGGGATCATGCTATGCAGAAAATGGCATGTGTGTGTAGTGCATGTATGTGAGAGTGTGTGTGACAGTACATGAATGTGTGGGAATATGTGGGAGTGTGCGCGCGAGTGCACATGTGCGTGTGCTTTTTAAACAAAATTATTGACCAATGCTTGGATTTTGGTTTGAGTTTCCCTTTGCCCCATTTTGGGTTTTTAATTTCTATTTGTCGTCCTACCTTTTGGGAATTGGGGCCAGATACTGGGATGTATTCCTTGTGGAGTGGCATACTGTTTACTGTGAGCGGAAAAGAGAGACTTGCATCTTTATAGTGCTCCCGTTGTCTCAACACATCTCAAAGCATTTTAGACACAACAAAACACTTTGCATCCAACATTACAACAGTTACCCTTATCAATGTGGCAGCCAAAATGCGCAGAGCAAGATCCCACAAGCAATGACTCGATAATCTGTTTTTGTGATGAAGGTAGAGGGTTAAATATTGGCCAGTGATTCCAAGGATGACCAGAACTGACTGGGTTATACCTACATCACTTGATTTGATTTATTATTGTCACGTGTATTAGTATACAGTATTGTTTCTTGTACATGAGTATACAGTATTGTTTCTTGCGCGCTATATAGACAAAGAACACTGTACATCGAGAAGGAAAGGAGAGAGTGCAGAATGTAGTGTTATAGTCATGGCTGGGGTGTAGAGAAAGATCAACTTAATGCAAGATAGGTCTATTCAAAAGTCTGATGGCAGCAGGGAAGTAGCTGTTCTTGAGTCATTGATATGTGACCTCAGACTTTTGTATCTTTTTCCTGACGGAAGAATGTGGAAGAGGGAATGTCCGGGGTGTGTGATTATGCTGGCTGCTTTTCCGAGGCAGCGGGAAGTGTAATCAGAGTCAGTGGGTGGGAGGCTGGTTTGCGTGATGGACTGAGAAGTGAGGGGCTCTTTTCTCAAGGAAAAAGGAAGGTTAAGGGTGACATGATTAAGACCTTTTAAGATTATGAAGGGGTTTGCTAGGTAATTGTATAGAATATTAACGTGCATGCTCTAAAAATCATGTTGTTAAACTAATTGGCTTGTTAAAGATAGATGGTCATTGGTTCAATCTCCAGAGGAGTATAAATGAAAACAGCTGCAACAGTTGCTGTGGAGTTTGTATCTCTGCTGGGTTGGATGTTGAATAATCTTGCTGCAGGTAAAGACAAGCTGCTGTATTACTTCCCCCATCATACGGTGACATATTAATATCATAAAGCCGCTTTCACTGGCAGGGGTGGCAAAATTAGGGGCTTAAAATATAAGATTGTCACTCATAAATTCAACCGGAAATTCAGGAGCAACACTTTCATTGTGAGATTGATGAGAATGTGGAACTCGTTGCCACAGCGAATACTTTGAGGTGGATATAAATAAACAAGGAGCAGGAGTAGGCCTGTTCCACCATTTATTAAGATCATGTCTTATCTGATAGTAACCTCAAACCTGCATCCTGCCTACCCTCTGATTACCTATCAACCCCCACCTTGCTTGCCAAGAATCTATCCACCTCCCCCTTAAAAAAATACTCAAAGTCTCTGCTTCCATTGCCTTTTGAGAAAGAAAGTTCCAAAGATTCACGACCCTCTGAGAGGGAAAGATGACGCTTCATCCCTGTTTTAAGTGGGTGACCCCATATTTTTAATCTGTGATCCCCGAGTTCTAGATTCTCCCACAAGAGAAAACATCCTCTCCACATCTACCCTGTCGATACCTCGCTGGATCTCGTATGAAGAGCGCAGGTGCATGTGAGGGACAAAAGGACAGAATGTATGTTGCTGAGCTGGGATCAGGCTTGTATGGAGCATTGGTATAGTCTTATTGGGCTGAATGGCCTGTTTTTGAGTTTAGTGCAATTGAATATACCCTTCATACTGCATTGAGGCATCAGCTTAATTCTGGTGTTTTTAAATATTTTGGGTGGCCCCCACGTTAGGGGTAATGTTTTTTTTTGTCAATGAATTAAGCCTTGCACAACATTGTGAAGTTCTTAATCATATCTGTTGGAACAGCTGGGTCAGGGCCTGAAGAACAACACACGTTGATTGAGGGGCTCGTCCTCAGGATTGCATTGGGCGGCAGGCTAGATTTTTCCAATGACAGCCTTGAAGGAATTGTCAATGTTGTGAACTGTGTGTTGGAATGTCCAACTGACCCAAGCTGAGTTGTGCACGTGTGGCACTCCTGTAGCAAGGATGAGTGTAGCTTGACGTGGCAGGAACAGGGTGACTTTGGACCGATGGCCCCCAAAGCACTCCAACACTGGGTTTTCCTTGTGGCATTTTGTGGGGAGGTGGTGGCACAGTGGGTAGCACTGCTGCCTCATCGCGTCAAGGACCCGGGCTCGATTCCGGCCTAGGGTCACTGTCTGTGCAAAGTTTGTGCGTTCTCCCCGTGTCTGCATGGGTCTCTTCCGGGTGGTCCGGTTTCCTCCCACACTCCAAAGATGTGCGCGTCAGGTTAATTGGCCATGTCAAATTGCCCCTTGTTGTCCCAAGATATGTAGGTTGGGGGTGGGGGATAAATATGTGGGGTTATGAGGAGAGCAGGGGGGTTGGGGGGGAGTGGGCCTGGATAATTTGCTCTGTCAGAGGGTTGGTGCAGACTTGGTGGGCCAAGTGGCCTCCTTCTGCTCTGTAGGGATTCTATGATGCTATGGTGGCGTAGGGGTAATGTCGCTGAATTAGTAACCCAGGCTAATGGACTTGACATGATTTCAAATCCCACCATTGCATTTTGTGGAGTTTAAATTCAATTAATAAATCTGGAATGTAAATCAGCTATTGGTAATGGTGACCATGACAACCATTGTAGATTGTTGTAAATGTCCTTTAGGGAAGGAAATCCTTGCTCAGTTTGGCCTACATGTGACTGCAGATCCACAGCAATGTGGTTGACTCTTAAGTGCCCTCCGAATTGGCCTAGTGTGCCACTCAATTCATGGGCAACTGGAGATGGGCAGCCAGTACTGGTCTTGCCAACAACACCCACGCCCCCTGAAATAATAAAAGTAAAAAAGCTAATTAATAGATACTGGTTGCTTTTGAGTATGTGTGCTACCAGAAATCAGTTGGATCTGATCCCACGCTGCTTAATATGCTCACACCCTTGTTTTCCAGCATTAATAACTCAATAACTACCAGTAGCAAATTTCCTTTGGCCTTCCTTTCCAAATTCCTTAATTGCTCTGTCCTGTTGCCAACAGCTGACATGTTTTTAAAAATTTCCGTTCTCCTTTTCTGCTCTATTTAATATCATTCCAGTGTCTGAAGCCTCGCTCCAATGCCCTAAAATCGGGATGGAGTTGAGGTGCGGGTCTGCTTTTTTTTTTCCTCCCTGCAATCTATTTGGCTGGTAGAACAAGCTGGAGGGGCTGAATGGACTCGAATGTACGTACCCACTGCTGAGATCATGGCAGAGTGTGGGTTCAATTGAGGTTCACTAGTACATCACGATTGGGTGAGCTACCCCTCTGGTTGCCTGTGTTTTGTTGCAGTGTCATGCCACCTTTGTGCAATGTTTGTGAACCTTTCCAATGATTAAAGTTTAAGAGACAATGGCAGGGGAAACAGGGCAGAGTCTGTGCTAGATGCTGGGTTGCTGACATTGGATACCACTTGGCACAGAATGAGTCAGGGCAAACCCCTCCCTCGGAATAATGCACTTAGTCTGTTTTGGAAGTGCCGCCCTTACTCACCTGTTGAGAAGACTGAGAGGTGATCACGTTTTTACAGATGCACCATAGAAAGCATCCTTTCTGGTTGTATCACAGCTTGGTATGGGCTCCTGCTCTGCCCAAAACTGCAAAAGACTACAAAGGGTTGTGAACGTAGCCCAATCCACCACGCAAACCAGCCTCCCAACCATTGATTCCACCTACTCTTCCTGCTGCCTCAGGAAAGCAGCCAGCTTAATCAAGGACCCCACACACCCCGGACATTCCCTCTTCCATCTTCTTCTATCAGGAATAAGATGCGAAAGTCTGAGGTCATGTACTAATTGACTCAAGAACAGCTTCTTTCCTGGTGCTGTCAGACTTTTGAATGGACCTATCTCACATTAAGGTGATCTTTCTCTACACCCTAGCTATGACTGTCATAGTACATTCTGCACCCTCTTTTTTTCCTTCTCTATGAATGGTATGCTTTGTCTGTATGAGGCACAAGGAACAATACTTTTCACTGTATGCTAATACATGTGACAATAATACATCAAAGTATATGGAATTCTGAAGGGGCTTGATGGAATAGACACAGAGATGCGGGGAGACAAGATAAGCGCAGGTTCAGGATCAATAAGTAGTCTCACAACACCAGGTTAGAGTCCAACAGATTTATTTGGTAGCACGAGCTTTTGGAACGCTGCTGCTTTACCTGATGAAGGGGCAGCGCTCCGAAAGCTCATGCTGTCAAATAAATCTGTTGCTCTTTAACCTGGTGTTGAGAGACTAGTTACTGTGCCCACCCCAGTCCAACGCTGGCAACTCCGTATCACAGTTTCAGGATGGGAGGGCGACTGGTTCAGGGCTGAGATGAAGGAGAGGTTTCCCCGTTCAGAGGATTGTGAATCGTTGGAACTCTTTATCGCAGAGGTTGTGGATTACCCGTCGTTGGGTGTCTTTAAGGCCGGGCTAGACACATTTCTGACCAATGTGAGGAGAAGGCGGGAGCGTGGAGTTTGGGAAGAAGATCGGAAATGATCATATTAAATAGTACAGCAGGCTAGATGGGCTGAATGATCTGCTCCTATTTCCTCCACTTTATTGTCATACTGTGGTGTGTCTGTGTGAGATTGCCAAGTTCCAGGAGTTTTGACCCGGTGCCAGTGAGGAACTACCCAACGCATTTCTCGTTCGAGTTCCGGCTGTCAGCTGAGAATAATCACATTCGCTCTGACGATCTGGACTTGCTCCAAATCCAGGTTCGGGATGTGAAAACATCCTGCGCTAACACACTGCACCCCTTTATCTCACCTCACCCTCACTCGCTGTGGATGGTGCTGCTAGTTCTCTTGCCTTAGGATGAGAATGGAGTGCGTTAATGATTGCCGTTTTCCCATCGTGTCATCCCCCACTCTCATGTCCCCCCCCCCCCCCCCCGCCACTCCTCCACCCACCCCGTTGAAGCACCATCTCTGGCCTCACACTATTCATCTGGCACCTGGTGTCTCAATCCCTCTGTGACCACCTCCTGCCCTACAGCCCCCCCTGGGTCTTCATATTCCGCCCCTCTGTGCATCACTGATTCCCTTCACTCCACCACCCTGCAGTGCAGAAGGAGGCCATTCGGCCCATCAAGTCTGCATCAGCCACAATCCCTATCCCCACAACCCCATTTATTTACCCTGCTCATTCCCCTGACACTACCTTAGCCTGGCCAATCCACCTAACAGGCACATCTTTGGACTGTGGGAGGAAACCCAGGCAGACATGGGGAGAACATGCAGACTCCACACAGTGACCCGTGCTGGCATCGAACCCAGGTCCCTGGTGCTGTGAGGCAGCAGTGCTAACCACCATGCCACCCCGCCACCCCATTATCGTTCCAGTCTGAACACAAACCTTGTTTTGAATCACTCGATCAGATTGCAGGACATGTTTTGCTTAACCTCGTGCCACATAACAAGCAGCTCTTTATAGAGATTTGCATCAGGGCTTCCTGAACCTCTCCCCACCACCCCCCTCCCCCCCCCCTCACCCAGCTGTGACCCCGTTTTGCAGCTTGCAAATTGCTGTGCCCTCCACCCATTCTCCACACTCTGGGGGCGGTGGGAGTGGTGGCGAGACTGAGCTGTGAGAACCAATGGGGCTGTTCATAATGTAGGGCCTTTACGTAAACCCCTGTACCTTTTCATAGAATCCCGACAGTGCAGAAGGAGGCCATTCGGCCCATCGAGCCTGCACCGACCCTCCGACACTGATGCCTCACAGCGTCAGGAACCCCAGTTCAATTCCCGGCCTCAGCACACTCTCTATGTGGAGTTTGCATATTCTCACCGTGTCTACGTGGGTTTTTTTTTCCCCAGTTGCTCCGGTTTCCTCCCACTGTCCAACAATGTGTGGGGTAGGCTAATTGGCCATGCTAAATTAACCCTTAGTGTCAGGAGGATTAGCAGGGTGAAGATGTGGGGTTACAGGGATAGGGCCTGAGTGCGATTCTGGGGTTGGTGCAGACTTGATGGGCCGAATGGTCTCCTTCTGCACTGTAGGGATTCTGTGATCTATGATGGAGCACCTTGCGGGAATTGGGCCTTGCTAGATCGCTCTGTCAGGACATGCAGACCATTTAAAAAAAAACGTGAGGGTTAAAAGGGGCCTAACACTCAGTCGGAGCTCCAAGTCACCCCACAGTTTTGTCACTCAGCCCCGCGGTTTGGGAAGTCCTGCTACCCAAGCAATTAATTGCATGGTGAGTGTCTTGTTATTAAAAGGTGCAATGATTACTTTGTAGCTTCCAGATTGTTAAACACGCTTTTAAATGTACCATTACTTTGAATATTTTACCTTCCTGAGCTGAAGATTAAGCAGGAGCAAGGTCTATCTGCAACATTGGCAATTGCTAATCTTTGAGGATTTGGGATAGACCATTTAGGATGGAGCTGAGGAGACACTTCTTCACCCAAAGAGTGGTGAGCCTCTGGAATTCATTCCCACAAGAAGTAGTTGATGCCAAAACATTGAATGTATTCAAGAGGCAGCTGGATATAGCACTTGGGGCGAATGGGATCAAAGGTTATGGGGAGAAAGCAGGATTAGGCTATTGAGTTGGACGATCAGCCGTGGTCATGATGAATGGAAGATCAAGCTCGAAGGGCTGAATGGCCTCATCCTGCTCCTATCTTCTATGTTTTGCGAAAGGCAGTCTTGTGTGATGGAGGCACTGTGAAGGTAATTGTCATTTCTTTAGAAGAAGGCTATCAAAGTACTTTTTAGCTTTCCTCAGTTAGTAAAGGAGGGTTCAACACACCCATGCTGTTTATTCCTGGGTCAAATGTGCCAGACAATAGCAGTGTTGTGTGGGAGATAGCAATATGTTGGATGGTGGAAGTAAATGCAGAAACTGCCGGAAATACTCGACAGGTCGGGCAACCTAGAAACTGCCGGAAATACTCGACTTGTTGGGCAACCCAGAAACCGCCAAACTCGCAGAAGGTTATTCTGCCCTGGTCAAATGTGATAATGAAACTCCACGTGAGTTTTTGCTAGGGTGCATTTGAATAAAATCTCCAAAGTGAGAGCGTAATCAAGGACCCCACGCACCCCGGACATTCTCTCTTCCACCTTCTTCTGCCGGGAAAAAGATACAAATGTCTGAGGCCACGTACCAACCGACACAAGAACAGCTTCTTCCCTGCTGCTGTCAGACTTTTGAATGGACCTACCTCGCATTAAGTTGATCCTTCTCTAAACCCTAGCCATGACTGTACATTTTGCACTTCTTTCTTTCTCTAGGAACCTTATGCTTTGTCTGTATAGCGTGCAAGAAACGATACTTTTCATTGAATACCAATGCATGTGATAATAAATCAACTGTATATTTGAAACTTGCAACAGCGCAGTACTACCGTTTGTGAACTGGTTTGTCGTGAATTCGCGTTAACTTAAGTAGTTTATTATGTGACAGTGACTGGTGATAGGATTGGAGACAGCGCGAGGAAAAACTTGGAAAACCTCAGCAGGTCTGACAGCATCTGTGGAGGGAGAATAGAGCCAACGTTTCGAGTCTGGATGACCCTTCGTCAGAGCTCTCTTCTCTGTTGATAAGTGCTAGGGTTGTGTGATATTTAGGTGCACAGCCCATTGAAGATGGTAGCTCAAAAGCTTTCAGATTCTTGGCTTCATAATCGAGGAATGGATTATCAAAGTTATTCTGAACATTTTGTAAATCAATCGTGAAGGCTGGATTGTATTGTATCCAATGCTGGGCACTTTGGGGAGGATGTCGGAGTCTTGGAGAGGTGGGGGGTGGGGAGAGAGACTTCTTAAACTGGTACCAGGGATGAGTTAGTTGTAGGAGTGAGACTGGTGAAGCTGGGGTTGTTGTCGGGTGTGGAACCCTAAACTTCTCCCAGTGACTCCAGGTCTGGTCTAATTAATGGGCTGAATGGCCTACTTCTGCACCTGTGTCTTATGACATTAAGGGCAGATTCGATGGAGGTATCCAGAATCAGGAATGGTAGAGCAAATTGGGAGAAACTGCTTCCAGTGACCAGAGGATACTGATTTGACGGGATTATCAAAAGATCTGGAGATGTCGACAGTGAACTAGGGTAAGCACAGTAAGAAAGGTGGCTGAGGAGTGTGAGGGAGGTGCGACGGCAAAGTCTCTCAGCAAAGTTATAGGTTGACCCGAGTGGGTTCGTGATCTGTAGTCCTTTCATAATCTTGTCTGCTTTCTTACATCTTTGTAGAAACTTGATGTCTGTATTGATATCCTGTTATCAAAAGAAGCAGAGATGTTGCAAGGAATTTTTTTTTTAACTCATTCGTGGGACATGGGCATCGTTGGCTGGGCCAGCATTTATTGTCCGTCCCTAGTTACCTGTGGGAAGGCAGTTGAGAGTCAACCACATTGCTGTGGCTCTGTAGTCACGTGTAGGCCAGACCAGGTAAGAAACCCAGATTTCCTTCCCTAAAGGACACTCGTGAACTAGATGGGTTTTTCCGACAATGGTTTCATGGTCATCAGTAGATTCTTAATTCCAGATTTTTTTTTTATTGAATTCAAATTCCACCATCTGCCCTGGCAGGATTTGAACCCGGGTCCCCAGAACATTAGCTGAGTTTCTGGATTATTAATCTAGCGATAATACCACTCGGCCGTCACCTCCCACAACACAACGCGATGTGTTGTGATCTGGAGAAAGATGCAATAGTAACCCTCTAAAGGAAATTGAATAAACACTTCTTCAAATCTTTATTTTTTTCCCAAATCCCTCACTGCAGTCCCGATCTCGGTAATCTTATCCAACCCCAAAACCCCCCCAGTATGGCAGCACTACAAGTTTTGGCCTCTTGTGGGTCCACGGTTTAGTTGTTCCTTCATTGGTTGTTGGGCCTCAGTCACCTGGGCTGTAAGGCCTGCAGTTCCCTCGTAAACTCTTCCACCTCTCTGTCTCTCCTTCATTTGACTTGTTCTTTCTAAGTTAGCAGTGTGCCCCCTGTCCAAATCTTGTGTACCTTGGTTCCTATCTGATAATGCTCTGGTGAAACTCCTTGGGACATTTTGCCATGTTAAAGTCACTCTCTAAAAGCAAGCCTATTGTGGACAAATCGGATATTTTCTTTTCCTTCTGTCACTGAGTCAAAAGCCTAGAACTCCCTCCCTAACAGCGCTGTGGGTGTACCTACAGTTCAGGACTGCAGCAGTTCAAGAAGGCGGCTCACCACCACCTTCCCAAGGACAATTTGGAAGGTACGGAATGGTGGCCTCGACAGAAACGCCCACGTCTGAACGAATAATAAAAGATAAATTGGTATTTTATATCCTTAGGAAGTTTTGTGAAACATTGGGGTTGAATGGCTTGAGGCAAATTGTCCCATCACAGACCTTGAGTTTGGAAAGTTCCTTAAAATTTCTCCTCGTAAACTCTAGCGCCTATCGCAACTGGAGATTGAGTTTTCAGGAAACTAATGACCTTTGAGAAGAGTGCAGCGACTAGGGAAATTTCACAGTAACTTCATTGCGGTGTTAATCTTACTTGTGACTAATAAATAAACTTTAAAAACTTTATTCTAGAATTCTACCTGTTTTGGAAGAGCGCTTTGCATTGATTGACTCAAAAAAAACTATTTATTCAACTCCACTCCCGACACCCCCACCCTTAAGTACTACATGAACCTGCTGTCGTCCAGAGCAGACGAGCTGGTGCCGATTTCTGAGCGAGCTGTATCTCTTTAATGAATCTGTTTTTGAGTGGCAGACACCCACGGAAATTTGCGTGCGTGATTTTTCCGAGGTGTGGAGGCTGTTTTGCATTAGGCCAACAGTGCTTGCCATAAATAATTGAAGTCACTGGAAGGAGTTCCAGCAGGCTTGGCAGACTTTGCTTTCTGGGACTGTGTGCGCTAAGGTTCGTGGAGAGAGTTTACAGCGTCCCCTTAAGGGGTTAGCTATTGACAGCTGTCACATCAGCCACCAATGGCCGCCACTCAGCGCTGCGCTCTGTGACAGCATCCATAGCGAACGGCTAACCGCTGCTATCATTGCTTCAGCTTTTATCGACAGGCAGTCGACAGCTGATTATCATACTATCTGTAACGGTGCAGTCTGCTCCTGATAATTTAAAATGTGTTTTTGTACGAAAAAGAATTAATTAGTGAGTCATTTGAATTAAACAATGCAAATAACAAAGTGGGAATTAGCACAAACATTTGACATCTGAATCAGGGATTGACTATGTGGACAGCATTGCCAGTTAAATTCTCCAGCTGGGATCGTGCTTAGTTCTTTGACTATCCCCGTTTCATGTCAGCATTGATGTTCAAGAATTTAAAATTAATCTTGCAGGCTCGCAAGTTGGAATGGTCCTTTTCTTAAACGTGCTTTTTAACTATTTTGGGTGAAACTTTGAACCCGGTTTGGGTGAAATATTTTGGTTTCACTTGGAGAATATTTTCTCCAGTGATAATGCAATATCCATCAGTTCCAACAAAGAGTTGGCCTATCACACTTGTGCTAACTCTCTGAACAAACTATCTGCCTAATGCTCGTTATTGCCTGTGCTTTTTTTCAAAAAAAAACTCTTCTACGAATATATAACCATCTCCTTTTTAAAAGTGAAGTGGATTCTCTGTACCCTTTCCAACAGGGCATTCCATGTCTGTGCTAGCAACCCACCGCGCATTATTAAAACCATGCTTCTAACCATTCCTCCTGCTGCTCCTCGATTTGTGGGCCTTACATTTATTCCCTGCAGTTACCAACTGACTGACCACTCGAAATAGTTCTTCCTGTCATTTTCATAATTATAGACATCGCTATCACCTCAAATTCTATTTTCTCAGAAGACTAAGCCAAATTGGCATGTCAGCTATGACTCTCACCAACTTTTACAGATGCACCATAGAAAGCATTCTTTCTGGTTGTATCACAGCTTGGTGTGGCTCCTGCTCTGCCCAAGACCACAAGGAACTACAAAAGGTTGTGGATGTAGCCGAATCCATCACGCAAACCAGCCTCCCATCCATTTCCCACTGCCTCGGAAAAGCAGCCAGCATAATTAAGGACCCCATGCACCGCAGACATTCTTTCTTCCACCTTCTTCCGTTGGGAACAAGATACAAAGATCTGTGATCACGTACCACCTGACTCCAGAGTAGCTTCTTCCCTGCTGCCAACAGACTTTTGAACAGACCTACCTCGCAGAAAGTTGATCTTTCTCTACACCTCAGCTATGACTGTAACACTACATTCTGTACCCCCTCCTTCTCTATGAACGATATTCTTTGTTTGGAGAATGCGCAAGAAACAATACTTTCCACTGTATCCCAATACACGTGACAATAATAAATCAAATCAGAATCCAACAGTAACTTGAAGAGTAAATCTCTCGTTACTCTCCCCAAATGTTGAGTCTTAAATGTAAAGTAAACACACTGGACTCTGCGATGTTCAAAATTACGGTGAATGGCATTTGCAATGTTTATCTCATTGGCAGGACCAATGGGATAAAGGAGTACAATATCAAGGGTAGGAGCCTTAGCTGTGTTGAAGAGCAGAAGGATCTTGGGGTCCGGGTCCATAGGATTCTTAAATCGGCCTCTCAGGTGGAGGATGTGGTCAAGAAGGCGCATGGTGTACTGGTCTTCATTAATCGAGGGATTGAGTTTAGGAGTTGGGAGGTAATGCTGCAACTTTATAAGACCCTTGTCAGATCCCACTTGGAGTACTGTGTGCAGTTCTGGTCGCCTCACTACGGGAAGGATGTGGAAGCTATTGAGAGGGTGCAGAGGAGATTTACAAGGATATTGCCTGGATTGGGAGGCATGCTTTATGGAGCTAGGTCTCTTCTCTCTGGAGAGACAATTGTTGAGAGGCGACCTGATAGAGGTTTATAAAATGTTGAGAGGAATAGATAGGGTGGGTTCTCGGAGGCTATTTCCCAGGGCTGAAATGGTCGCTACAAGAGGACACAGGTTTAAGGTGATGGGAAGCAAGTACAGAGGAGATGTTAGGGGTAAGTTTTTCACTGAGGGTGGTGAGTGAGTGGAATCGGCTGCCGTCGGTGGTGGTAGTGAACTCACTGGGGTCTTTTAAAAGACTTCTGGATGAGTACATGGGATTTAATGGGATTGAGAGTTACAGATAGTTCTATGGCCTGGCAGGTATGGATATGATCGGCGCAACTTGTGGGCCGAAGGGCCTGTTTGTGCTGTAGTGTTCTATGTTCTTATAAATGGACACGCCTGCATGGCATCGTAAAGTCAAAACTGGTTTTGTAGAGTTATGATGTGGAGAAGCTGGTGTTGGACTGGGGTGGGGCGCAGTATGAAGTCTCTTAGCACCCAGGTTAAAGTCCAACAGGTTTATTTGGAATCGTGAACTTTCAGAACGCTGCTCATTCATCATGTGAGTGGAGTAGTCACAGATGAAGGAACAACAAACAGCACTGTAGAGTCAATACGGACTGTCAATTTGTAAACTTGGTAAATGCCACTTGTCGCAGATTGGTTGGTCTTTACCAACTGTTACATTCCACCCTTGGCAATCTCAACAGGGACAAATTGGTTCTCTGATGACATTGGAACTGCAGGTCCCTTTAAGAGTAAACCAGGTCTTGCTTTGCAGTGAGTTGAGAGCATGTGAGGCTTGTACTTAAGACGTTAATTGGGTTTTTCCCAATTGGGAATGTGCATCTGGACAGGGAGGGGGTCCAGAAGGGAAAGAGCAGAAACCAGTGCTTGGTACTGAACCGGAGTACGACAATCAGACAGCAATATCTGCCACCTAATTTGGTGACCGGATATTCACTCGTTTAACATCAGATGCCGTGTAGGAGTGTTTTTGAAAGCGTCGGCATTTTTAAATTGTGGGAGATACGTTACTGTAAGGCAATTATCCTATCACAAACTTTGTCATGACCTTTCACTTAAAAATGAAGGTTGGAATTTTACACCCCCCTGCCCGCTACAGGAATCGGAGTGGGCAGAGCATGGGAAGGCCTATTAACCTCGGGTGAGATGTTCCGGTTCCAAGACAAGCGAGGCTGGAAAATCCCATCCAGTGGGTGCATTGGAGGGAGCTTAGAGAGTAAAGCAAATTTCCAAAACAGCGGAGGAGGGTTCATGGTGTTACATTGCTGGTTGATGGAAAGGGAGCAACCATCTGAACCAAGTCAATTTGGGGGCAGAGGGGAATGGAGGGGCGGGTATGGGGGGTGAAGGGAGTGCAATGGGGGGGGAGATGAAAATGGAGGGGAAGGGGGGAATGTTAAGGAGAAAAGGTGGGGATGTGGAAGGGAGCGGAGAATGGAAGGAGCAGGTGGGGGGGGGAGAAGACAGCTTCCCCCTCATTTACAAATAGTGCCACAGAATCTGTTCTGTCTGCCTGGGGGGGCAGACGGGTCTTGATTCACTGCCCCGTCGGTGGAAAAAAGACAGCACCTCTGACGGCGCAGCACTTCCTCGGTACTGCACTGGGTATGTCAGCCATGATCAAGCCCTCCGGTCTCTGGAGTGGGACTTTGAGCGCACGACCTCAGGCGAGGGAGAGAGGCTGGGAGTAGGGGACGATGCGGCTGTAAGGTTTTGGAGTGGAGGCAGTAGTTTGATGTCAGACCATTCCATCACACAGTTGCCCAGTCAATGAATTGGGTGTCGCGCACGTTCCCCATACACTGCAGTGGGTCTGTATCGCTGGGCGTTCCCTGCCAGCACCCATAATGGGATCGATGCAATTCTGGAGAGCTCGTTTGGGTCAAAGAGCCTCCTTCTGCTCTGTAGCAGTTCTGTGAATTTTCAGGTCATTTGAAGATTGTAGCAAGTTTTTAAAGACACATTTAATGAAAAAAATTCATTAAATAATTTTTGCATTTTTTTTATTCACTTGTTCAACAGCTTTTCCAAACTTTGTTTTTATTTTTGTTTTATGATGCAGAGATTTGTAATCTAATGTTAGAATATTATCGTGTGTGTAATCATATATTACATATAGAACATAGAAATCATAAAATCCCTATAGTGCAGAAGAGGGCCATTTGGCCCATTGAGTCTGCATCAACCAAAATCCCACCCAGGCCCTATTATCATAACCCCACATAATTACCCTGCTAATCCCTCTAACCTACACATCCTGGGACACTAAGGGGCAATTTAGCATGGCCAATGCATCTAAACTGCACATCTTTGGACTGTGGGAGGCAACTGGTGCGCCTGGAAGAAACCCACGCAGACACGGCGAGAATGTGCAAACTCCATACACACAGTGACCCAAGCTGGGATTTGAACCCAGGTCCCTGGAGCTGTGAGGCAGCAGTGCTAATCACTATACCGCCCCTATATACATGTATATATTTTTGTTTTATAATACAGGGGAGAAGGCAGATAGTTTCAGAATGTTACAGAATCCCTGATCCAAAAAACAGTTGAAAGCTGTCGGGAAAGTGGGAAAATGCGTTTAAGGAAAATGAAATTCATGTTCTGTGCATTCCCTGACAAATCTCCCTGTGCACACTCGCGGTGTGAGGGAGACTAACTTGAGTAGTGATTAGCTTAGTATAGTTGAGGCTATTTTTAGAACGGCTAAGGATAAAGTGGATATTTTGCTTGCATGTGTTTTGAATATCTGTTGGACATCTCATTAATGCCTTCTTTGTTATATCAAACATTGTGTTTCTTTCTTCTCACCTGTGTGTGCGTGTCTGGGTGTGTGTGTGTGCGTGTCTGGGTGTGTGTGTGTGTGTGTCCTCAAACAGAATTGACTCAGATGGGGTGTGGGTTTTGTGTGTTACCAGGTAATGTTCTTTAACTTCTCCACTAAGATCCTCCTACTGTCAGGGGGATTAGCAGGGTAAATGAGGGGTTATGGGAATAGGGCCTGGGAGGGACTGTTGTCGATGCAGACTCGATGGGCCGAATGGCCGCCTCTTGGACTGTAGGGTTCTGTGATTCAAAGATTGCAGTGCCCTGTACTGTCTGCACTCTCCTCAAGTTGTCCAGTATTAACCGTTTTGTAGTGGCGCCTTCGTGCCCTGGGCCAGCTGTGGAACCATTGATTATATTCGTGCCACTGAATCATAGAATCCTACAGTGCAGAAGGAGGCCATTTGGCCCATCAAGCCTGCATCGACCATAATCCCACCCTGGCCCTATCCCCAAAACCCAATGTATTTGCCCTACTAATCTCCCTGACACTAAGGGGCAATTTAGTATGGCCAATCCTTCTAACCCACACCTTTGGACTGTGAGAGGAAACCAGAGCACCCAGAGGAAACCCAAGCAGACACGGGGAGAATGTGCAAACTCTGCACAGACAGTGACCCAAGCCGGGAATCGAACCCGGGTCCCTGGTGCTGTGAGGCAGCAGTGTTAACTACTGTGCCGCCTACTGAGCTGAATGATTGTGGATTAAAGCCCCATTCTTGTCTGCACTCCTGTGCTATTGCTGTGGGGATGCTGCACTGTTGGAGATGCAGTCTTTCGGATGGGAAAGGCATCTCCCTGATTACCAGCTAGTGAGTTAGGTGCCGCCATGGCTCAGTGGGTGGTGCACTCCCCTCAATCACCAGCTTCTGCCTTCGAGTCCCGTTCCAGGGCTCGAGTGCACAAATCCATACTAACCCTCGCTATTGGCAGTACTGAGGGAACACTGCACTGTCGGAGGTGCCGTCAAGATGTCTGCCCCCTAGGGTGGATGTAGAGGACCACTATGGTGCTATTACAAAGAAGGGTGGGCGGGGCAGGAGTCTTACCCTGAGCCCTAGCAAATGTTTAACCCTCAACCAACATAAATGAAGAACGACTGACCTGGTCACTGTCCATTGCTGTGTGTGGGAGCTTGCTGTACACAAATTGACCGCTGTATTTCCCACGTAACATCAGTCACACTCTTTCAAAAGCACTTAATTGTTCGCATGGCACTTTGGGACATCCTAAAACCGTGAGGCATCGTTTAAATGCAGCATTGTTTTGCTAAAGTGGTAAATCAGGGTTGATGGTTTATTATTAGGCTGTGAGTGTTACAGTAACCGCAATGGGGAAATGTGCCGATTTGCATTGGTACTTTGCTGTCCGGGATTGGGGTGGCAGAGGAAAGTAAAGTTAGATGTTTGAGTTCACGAGCAGGTTATCGATTAATAATGAGCAGTTTTATTCATACTTAGAGTAACCTTTCAGACAGAGCAAGGGGTAACATCCCCCCACCCCACGCAGCCTACAACCGTGATCCAACAATGTTGGAACAGGCCGAAGATGTGCTGGTTAGGTTGATTGGCCATGTTGAATTGCCCCTGAGTGTCCCGGAATGCATATGTTTTAGTGGGGTAAATATGTGGGGTTACAGGGATACGGCCTGGGTGTAGACTTGTTGGGCCGAATGGCCTCCTTCTGCACTGTAGGGATTCTAGGCTGGAGGGGCTGAATTGCCTCCCCTTCTTCCTGTGTTTCATTGTGGGAATTGGATCCTGTAGCTGAAACACTGTGAGGGCGTATTAACATCTTTAATAATGCTTCAAAACCTATCGCAGCTTGCCACTAGCCCAGGTTTGCACCTGCTTGCTGGTGTACCTGAGAAGTGAGATGGCTGCAAGTTACTTGGTTGATCCTGATGCAACAGGAATTAAAAAGTAGAATTTCCACTGGGCCATGTTAGCAGTGTCTTTCTTTCTGGATTTTCAGATGTTAACTGATGGGTGCAATCTCTACTCAGTGATTACCCAGCCTGCCAACACCTTCTTTGATATGATTCGGTTTATTATTGTCAGGTGTATTGGGATACAGTGAAAAGTATCGTTTCTTGTGCACTATACCGACAAAGCATACCATTCATAGAGTACATAGAATTATAGAATCCCTACAGTGCAGAAGGAGACCATTTGGCCCATCGAGTCTGCACCGACCACAATCCCACCCAGGCCCTATCCCCATAACCTCACATATTTAGCCTAGGTAGTCCCCTTGACACTAAGGTGCAATTTAGCGCAGCCAATCCACCTAACCTGCGCACAATTGGACTTTGGGAGGAAACCACGCAGACACGGCAAGAATGTGCAAATGCCACACAGTTCCCCAAGCAGGGAATCAAACCTGGGTCCCTGGTGCTGTGAGGCAGGAGTGCTAACCACTGTGCCATCCTGAGACGAGAAGGAAAGGAGAGGGTGCATAATATAGTGTTACAGTCACAGCTAAGCCGTAGTGAAAGATTAGCCTAAGAAAAGGTAGGTCTATTCAAAAGTCTGATAGTAGCAGGGAAGAAGCTGCTCTTGAGTCGGTTGGTACGTGACTTCAGACATTTGTGTCTTTTTCCCGATGGAAGAAGGTGGAAGAGAGAATGTCCGGGGTGCGTGGGGTCCTCAATGATGCTGGCTGCTTTGCCAAGGCAGCGGGAAATGTGGATGGGAGGCTGGTTTGTGTGATGCATTGGGCTGTCCTTCGTATTTTCTTTTGGTCTTGGTTAGCTCAGGAGCCACACCAAACTGTGATACATGTGGAAAGGATGCTTTTTATGGCGTATCTGTTAAAACTGGTAAGAGTTGTAATGCTGAATTTCCTTGATCTTTCTGAGAACGTAGAGGCATTGGTGGGCTTTCTTAACTGTAGTGTCCGCGTGGAGGGACCTGAAATGGGTGTTGGTAATCTGGACACCCAGAAGTGTTTGATGACTGGCCTGCCATCAGTCTCCCTCTGACCAGGAGTGAGCTTCATACTTGCACTCACGCACAGAGCATAGCCTCACCAACAATAAGGGAATTCCAAACTGTCTAATGATGAGTTTGTGACAGTAGAAGGGGATTATTTTATCGTTTATTCTTTGGGATATGGGTATCGCTGGCTAGGCTTAGTGCCAATCCCTAATTGCCCTTGGGAGGGTGGTGGTGAACTCCCTTCTTGAGCTGCTGCATTACGTGTGTGGCGCAAATACCCCACAGCGGAGGGAGGGAGTTCCAGGATTTTGACCCAGTGATGGTAAAGGAATGAGTTCCAAGTCAGGTTGGTGTGTAGCTCGGGGCGTGGGGGGAACTTACACGGGCTGGTGTTTTCAGGAGCCTGCTTGTCCTTCCAGGTGGTGGGTTTGGAAGGTGTTGTCAAAGTAATCTTATTGAGTCCCTGAAGTGCATCTTGTAGATGGTACACTCTGCAGCCACTGTGCATTGGTGGTGGAGGGAATGAATGTTTGTGGCAAGGGTGCCAATCAAATGGGGTGCTTTGTCCAGGATGATTTTGATCTTTTTTGAGTATTGTAAAAGCTGCTCTCATCCAAGCGAGTGGAGAGAATTCCATCACACTCCTGACTTGTGCCTTATAGGTGGTGGACAGGCTTTGTGGAGTCAGGAGGTGAGTTACTCACTGCAGAATTCCCAGCCTCTGACCAGCACTTGTAGCCATGGTATTTATATGGCTGGGTCCGGTTCAGTTTCTGGTCCATGGTAACCCCCAGGATGTTGATAGTGGGGGATTCAGCGACAGTGACACCATTGAACACCAAGGGGAGATGGTTCGATTCTGCTGTTGTAGATGGTCATTGTCTGGCACTTGTGTGGGGCGAATGTTCATTTGCTGTTTCCACTCGAATTGTAGTGTGACCTTAGCTGTACAAAGCTCATGCTCACACATCAGTTTGGGTGAGAGGTTGCGGTAAGGTATGGATTGTATAAGGTGGGGGGAGAGCTAAGTCCCCAATTGTCTCTGCTTGTTGAGGACATGCCACCTACTCCACCCCCAGCTCCAGTCTACCCACGATACATGTCCTCACTCGCAGACTAATGCTCTTCACCTGACAAGGGACTGGGAAATGCAGTCTGCGGAGTTAGTTCAATTCCACTGACTGTCCAGAAACCCTGTCAAGTGCCATTCAATGGTGCTGGCAACTGCCCATTTCATTTTCAAAAGACAAAATACAATCCATTTATTGTGGCACTTTCTAAAGCTCCCATCCACTTGAATCATAGAATCCCTGCAGTGCCGAAGGAGGCCATTCAGCCCATCGAGTCTGCACCGGCCACAATCCCAACCAGGTCCTATTCCCATAACCCCCACATATTTATCCTGCTCCTCCCCCTGACACTAGGGTCAATGTAGCACGCTCAATCGACCTAACCCGCACATCTTTGGACTTTGGGAGGAAACCGGAGCACCCGGAGGAAACCCACGTAGACATGGGGAGAACGTGCAAACTCCACACGCAGACCCGATGCCGGAATTGAACCCAGGTCTCTGGCGCTGTGAGGCAGCAGTGTTAACCACTGTGCCACCCCATGTTGAAATGTATTTCCAGCCTCTGCCACACCTGAGGAACAGGCGTAAATGTTTAAGCTCCCATTCTGTTCGAAGGCCAGAGTTGAGGGCAATGCAAGCGTTGTGACACAAAACCTTATAAGTTGAGTGTTGAATTTATAGTCTTTGAGCATAATATGGGAAGGCACTATGTGCAGTGGATGGAACTGCTGCCTCTCAGTGCCAGGGACCCGGGTTCAATTCCAGCCTCCAGTCACTGTCCGCATGGAGTTTGCACATTTTCCCCCGTGTCTGCATGGGTTTCCTCTGGGTGCTCCGGTTTCCTCCCACAGTCCAAGGATGTGTGGGTTAGGTGGATTGGCCATGCTAAATTGTCCCTTAGTGTTAGGGGGATTAGCAATTGATTTGATTTATTGTTGTCACATGTATCAACATACAGTGAAAAGTATTGTTTCTTGCGCGCTATACAGGCAAAGCATACCGTTCATAGAGAAGGAGAGAGTGCAGAATGTAGTGTTACAGTCATAACTACGGTGTAGAGAAAGTTCAACTTTATGTGAGGTAGGTCTATTCAGAAGTCTGATGGCAGCAAGGAAGAAGCTGTTCTTGAGTCGGTTGGTACATGACCTCAGACGCGGCAGAAGAGAGAATGTCTGGGGTGCGTGGGGTCCTTAATTATGTTGGCAGTTTTTCTGAGACAGTGGGAACTGTAGACAGAGTCAATAGATGGGAAGCTGGTTTGAGTGATGGACTGAGCTTCATTCATGATCCTTTTTGTTTGTTGTGGTCTTGGGCAGAGCAGGAGCCATACCAAGCTGTGATATAATTAAAAAGAATACTTTCTATGGTGCATCTGTAGGGCCTGGATTGTTGTGGGTGCAGGCTTAATGGACAGAATGGACTCCTTTCGCACTGTAGGGATTCTATGAACATCTCAGCTTAGTAAATATGATATGGAAGGTGGTATACGTGAATAATGTGAAGATAGGTAGGGAATCAGCGAAATCTAACTATTATTTGATTGTCTCTGATGTATTCTAACTTTTATGTAACGAAACCTCTGCTGAAGTAAGTCTCAGTTAAGTTCTTAAAAATAAACTTGAACTACATACTGAAATTCCAGACCTTATCTCATTTCAATTCTGTTGGTTAATATATTTGTTTTCTATGACACTTGGCAGTTTGAACATGCGATGTCACACAGCAGGGTGTCCTAAAGCACGTTGCAAGCAGTTAGATAATATTTAAGTATGATTTTAGTTTATTGATATGTAGACCAAATGCGACGGGCAGTTTTCATCTGGCAAAATCTGTGGTGATTCAGTTAGTTAATGTATTCCTGGTGGTCAAGGGATAAATATTGGCCGGGATCCCGGAGAGAACTCTCCTCTCCATCTTTGGAAAGGGATCTATTGGGAGGCAGATGGGGTTTTCAGATTATCATCTCATTGAGAAAGGGTGCACCTCCAACGGTGTCGCACTCCCCCGCTTGATACACGGGAGGCCAACTTCAATGGTCAACTCCTTTGAGTGCGACTTGAAGACAGTAAAGAGTGCGACGCTCCAGTATTTGTCAGCCCGTGCTGCTGATTGACATCTTGGGGCTTTTGAAGACATTCCTTTGCATCTCTGGGCATCAATCCCAGCTTGGAACATTTCTTGGATCTTCCCCAGTCTTGTCTCGGAGCCAGCTGGTTAGGAGAGTGCCTGCTTTCCCCACGCTCTTTGTGTTGTCTGCTCTGCGCAGAGTTAGATAATCTCCAGTAAGGCTGCATCGAATGCCAGCTAATGCGTTAGCAGCCTTAACTGTGCTTCCTGAGCAGGTCAGTGTGCAGCACCACTCGTCTATCTGAGTGAGAATGGGCGTTACGTCAGTGCTCGACAATGAGATTGCAGCTCGTGTGTTAAACTCACTGACCTCCAAAAGAAACATTCTCCACGTTTTTAGGGCACTCATTATTAAAGGGCGGTGGGAGGAGCAGAAGGAGACTCCTTGAGTTTCTTAATCAAAGTGATTGGGTGCAGTGTGGAGATGTGGGAAAGGATTTAATGATTATTTCACATGTATCAGTATGCAGTGAAGAGTATTGTTTCTTGGGTGTGATACAGACAAAGCTTACCATTCATAGAGAAGGAAAGGAGTTCAGAATGTAGTGTTACAGTCACAGCTAGGGTGTAGAGAAAGATCAACTTAGTGCGAGGTAGGTCCATTCAAAAGTCTGACGGCAGCTTTTGGGGAGAAGCTGTTCTTGAGTCGATTGGTACATGACCTCAGACTTTTGTATCTTTTTCCCGACGGAAGAAGGTGGAAGAAAGAATATCCGGGGTGCATGGGGTCCTTAATTATGCTGGCTGCTTTGCCGAGGCAGCGGGAGGTGTAGACAGAGTCAATGGATGAGAGGCTGGTTTGCGTGATGGACTGGGCTACTTTCATGATTGAAACCGGGCTAACATAGAATTCCCACAGTGCCGAAGAGGCCGTTATATACGTTGAGTTTGCACCAACTCTGTGGCAGAGTAACTTGCCCAAGCCCTCTCCCCTGTCCTATTCCCGTAACTCCTCACATTTATTATGTCCAATTCACCTAATCTACACATCTTGGGATACAAAGGGTCACTTTAGCATATCCAATCTACCTAACACATCTTTAGTCACTAAGAGGCAATTTAGCATGGCTAATCCACCTAACTGGCACATGTTTGGACTGTGGGAGGAAACCAGAGCACCCGGAGGAAACCCACACAGACATGGGGAGAATGTGCAAACTCTACACACAAAGTGACCCAAGCTGGGAATTGAACCTGGGTCGCTGGCGCTGTGATGCAGCAGTGCTAACCACTGTGCCGCATGACATTTAAGCACACCTCTCTGTCTTCTAAACTTCAGCGGGTATAGGCCCAACCTGTGTTCAGTCTTGATAAGATAAACCCTCATCTCAGGAATGTGCCAGGTGAACCTTCTCAGAACTGCTGCTAACCCATTAATCACTCTCTAAGGTCTGGTGCAGGCCTCAGCAGAGAGTAGGAGTGTTGATGGGGGTGATGTTCGGAGGGTTGAACTTTTCTTGGGCAGCGTTTCCTTTGAAGTAGCACCCACTGTTGCCAAATGTTTAGAAATCTATTCTGATGCAGTCACTGGGTAACTGTTCCAGGTTGGGTGAGTCAGAGAGTGTTACAACATGGAAACAGGCCCTTCGGCCCAACTTGTCCAATGCAGCCTTTTATTTAAAACCGCTAAGCTAATCCCAATTGTCCACATTTGGCCCATATCCCTTTATACCCATCGTACCCATGTAACTATCTAAATGCTTTTTAAAAGATAAAATTGTACTCATCTGTACTACTACCTATGGCAGCTTGTTCCAGACACTCGCCACCCTCTGTGTGAAAAAATTGCCCCTCTGGACACTTTTGTATCTCACCCCTCTCGCCTTAAACCTATGCCCTCTAGTTTTAGACTCGCCTACCTTTGGGGAAAAAGACATTGACTATCTAGCTGATCTATGCCCCTTGTTATAGACCTCTATAAGATCACCCCTCAGCCTCTTACGCTCCAGAGAAAAAAGTCCCAGTTTATTCAGCCTCTCCTTATAACTCAATCCATCAAGTCCCGGTAGCTTCCTAGTAAATCTAAGGATAAGGGTGGAAAACATTAAGCGTGAGCACTGTACTGAGCTTCCGAGTAGAAGTGTTCACCAACAGTCACTGTAATATTTGGCAGCTCATGTGCGCACGGTTGAGTTATTTGTGTAACTGGATCCTCAGCCGTTGCAGTAGAGAACTTGTCAGCGTCGCTGGAGACCGTGTAAACATTCTGCCAGCTCAGAAGCTATGAATGATAACTGTTAACTAACTTGGTGTCAGTGCTAGTAGACACATGGAGTTCAGGTAGAGTTCAGGCATTATCTAGTCGCAGAGGACTAAAGGCTTTATGTCCTTTCCCTGCGGTCCCACAAGGAGTGGTTTGGGTCTGGAATGCTCTGCCTAGCAGTGTGGTGGAGGCATATTCCATCGAAGCATTCAATTTGATGATTAGTTGAATAGAAACAAAGGGTGTAAGACCATTTGGGGCGGCACAGTGGCACCATGGTTAGCACTGCTGCCTCACAATGTCAGGGAACCGGGTTCAATTCCAGCTTCGGGTCACCGTCTGTGTGGAGTTTTCACGTTTCCCCGTGTCTGCGTGGGTTTCCTCCCACAGTCCAAAGATGTGCGGGTTACGTTAATTGGCCATGCTTAAATTGACCCTAGTATCGGGGGATTAACAGCGGGCTTACAGGAATAGGGCCTGGGTGGGATTGTGGTCAGTGCAGACTAGATGGGCTGAATGGCCTCCTTCTGCACTGTAGGGGTTCTATGATAAGATATTAGAATAGTATTAGGCCATTTGGCCCATTGCGTCTGCTCTGCCATTCGATCATGGCTGATAGGTTTCTCGACCCCATTCTCTTTCCTCATAGAAATAGAATCAGCCCATCGAGTCTGCATCGACCACAATCCCACCCAGGCCCTAGCCCCATATCCTTACATATTTTAACTGCTAATCCCTCTACACATCTCAGGACATAAAGGGCAATTTTAGCATGTCCAATCAACCTAACCTGCACATATTTGGAGTGTGGGAGGAAACCAAAGCACCCGGAGGAAACCCACGCAGGCACAAGGAGAACGTGCAAACTCTACACAGTCAGTGACCCAAGCCGGGAATTGAACCCAGGTCCCTGGAGCTCTGAGGCAACAGTGCTAACCACTGTGCTACCATGCCACCCACAAACCACAAATGTTCCTCAGAACCTTTGATCCCCTTACCCTTATCAAGAACCTGTCTATCTCTGTCTTAAAGACCCTCAATGACCTGGCCTCCCCAGCCTTCTGTAGCATTGAATTCCATAGATTCACCACCCTGTGGTTGAAGCAATTCCTTCTCATACTGGATCTGAGGAATGGGAGAAGGCAGGGGAATGGCAGTGAGTCACAATGCTCATTTGGAGAGCCAGTGCAGACACAATGGGCCAAATGGCCTTCTCCTGTGCATTGATTCTGTCATGTAGAGATCTGGCTGGCCATTCGGCAATCAGCCTTCCCTGCTTATGGGTTGACTTGTTGATTTTTTTTTTTGTGATCATAAATATGGTTTCACTATGTTCTGTGTGCTCGAATGTTGTGTAAACCCATATGACCATCTACCTCCATGCTTTGATTTGGTTTATTATTGTCACATGTATTAACATACAGTGAAGAGTATTGTTTCTTGCACGCTGTAAGGTAAAGCATACCATTCACTGAGAAGGAAACGAGAGAGTGCAGAATGTAGTGTTACAGTCATAGCTAGGGTGTAGAGAAAGATCAACTTAATGCGAGGTAGGTCCATTCAAAAGTCTGACAGCGGCAGGGAAGAAACTGTTCTTCAGTTGGCTGGTACGTAACCTCAGACTTTTGTATCTTTTTCCGAATGGAAGAAGGTGGGAGAGAGAATGTCCGGGCTGCGTGGGGTCCTTAATTATACTGGCTGCTTTGCCGAGGCAGCGGGAAGTGTAGACAGAGTCAGTGGACGGCAGGCTGGTTTGGGTGATGGATTGGGCTACATTCACAACCCTTGTATGTTCTTGCGATCTTGGACAGAGCAGGAGCCACAGCAAACTGATACAACCAGAAAGAATGCTTTTTATGGTGCATCTGTAAAAGTTGGTGAGAGTCGTAACTGACGTGCCAAATTTCCTTAGTCTTCTGAGAAAGTAGAGGCATTGGTGGGTTTTCTTAACTATAATCCAGCATGTGGGGACCCAGACAGTTTGTTGGTGATTTGGACACCTAAAAACTTGAAGTTCTTGACCCTTTCTGCTTCATCCCCATTGATGTAGACAGGATCATGTTCTCCACTGCGCTTTCTGAAGTCAGTGACAATCTCCTTCGTTTTGTTGACATTGAGGGAGAGATTACAGCTTCTGCTCCAGTTCACCAGATTCTCCATCTCATTCCTGTACTCTGTCTCGTTGTTTGAGATCTGACCCACTACGGTGGTGTCGTCAGCAAACTTGAAAATCAAGTTGGAGGGGAATTTGAATATAATAAGGGGCTGAGTTGTGAGGCACCAGTGTTGAGGATGATCATGGAGGAGGTGTTGCTGCCTGTCCTTACTCATTCTGATCTGTGGGTTAGGAAGTTCAGGATCCAGTCATAGAGGGAGGTGCTGAGGCCCAGGCCATGGTGTTTGGAGATGAGTTTTATAGGATTAATGGTGTTGAAGGCTGAGCTGTAGGCGATAAATAGGAGTCTGAGACAATGTGTTTGCTACAATGGGGCTGTTTGGAAGAGTTTATTGCTGACAGCCCCACTTCCTGGCCTGTACTGCACCAATATCTTGAGATGAACAAGTAACAGATCTGTGTCTCCAGAGGTGAGAATTGAGGTTAATAGGTTATTTATCAGTCTGTAGGTTTACTAGGCTGATACCGGAGTTGAGGGGATTGAGCTATGAGGAGAGGCTGAATAAACTAGGCTTGTACTCGTTAGAGTTTAGAAGAATGAGGGGAGATCTCATTGAGACGTATAAGATGATGAATGGGATGGATAGGATAGAGGTGGAGAGACTCTTCCCGCTCAAAAAAGACAGTAGGACTAGGGGGCACAGCCTCAAGATAAAGGGGAGGCGGTTTAGAACAGAGTTGAGGAGGAACTTCTTCACTCAAAGGGTGGTGAATCTCTGGAATTCTCTGCCCGTTGAAGTGGTGGAGGCTGCCTCGCTAAATATTTTTAAGAAGCGGGTTGATGGGTTCTTGATAAGAGAGGGGATTAAGGGTTATGGGGAGAGGGCGGGAAAGTGGAACTGAGCCACGACAGATCAGCCATGATCTTATTGAATGGCGGGGCAGGCTCGAAGGGCTAGATGGCCTACTCCTGCTCCTATTTCTTATGTTCTTATGTTCTAAATATTTCACAACTCTTGAAATTGGTGTAATTAACGGGACTTTATGTTTTGTGAGTGCGACTGGAATGAAAAGTAATGAAATATGGAGAATGAAACTGAATTCAGAATGGAGAGACTGAAAACATCCTGAAAGAAACCAGATTTCATCCTGGCCTCTCGCGCATCCCTGATTTTAATCACTTCATTCTCCCATCGCTGTGGAATTTTCTCGCAAACATGCTCCTCCCCTACTCCTCCCTCTCCGTCCCCCTCCTCCATCCCTATCCCTCCCTCCCTCTCCTCCTTCCCTCCCAGCTCCCAGCTCCCCGCTCCCTTCCCCAGGTCACTGCATGTGCGGAGTTTGCACGTTCTCCCCGTGTCTGCGTGGGTTTCGTCCGGGTGCTCCAGTTTCCTCCCACAGTCCAAAGGTATGCCGGTTAGATTGATTGGCTGTGCTAAGTTGCTCCCAGTGTCAGGGGGGACTAGCTCAGGTAAATGTGTTGGGCCCTGAGGATAGGGCCTGGGTGAGATTGTGGTTGGTGTAGACTCGATGGGCCGAATGGCTTCCTCCTGGACTGTAGGGATTCTCTGAAGATGGTTCGCTGTGAGATTTAATTTGATGTGCCTGTTCGAAGTGCTTTGGGATGTTTTCACTCTGTAAATGCAGTTGCTGTTGCCGTAACGATGATCTTTGGCGTGATTTTTGCAGATGGCCAAGTTACCCCGCTGGTAGAGCTCTCCGCCAAGCAAGTGGCCCTTCACATTCCCTTCGAAGTGGTTGAAAAGGTTTACCCACCGGTGCCAGAGCAGTTACAGCTTCGCATTGCCTTTTGGAGCTTCCCTGAAAACGAGGAAGATATCAGGTAATGGGGCGGTGAACACGCGTGACACTCCCTGCACGCACAGGGGCCAGTTGGAATGGCGGAGCAGGCTCGACAGGCCATCTGGTCCAATCCTGCCATTCTTGGGGGAGAGACTTCAGTTAAAGTTTCACGTTTTTTTTTTATTAGTGTCACAAGTAGGCATACGTTAACACTGCAATGAAGTTACTGTGAAAATCCCCGCGTCGCCACACACTGGCGCCAGTTTGGGTACACTGAGGGAGAATTTAGCATGGCCAATGCACCTAAGCTGCTTTCAAACTGTGGGAGGAAACCCACGCAGACATGGGGAGGATGTACGAACTCCACACAGGCAGTGACCCAAGCTGGGAGTTGAACCCAGGTCCCTGGTGCTGTGAGGCCGCAGTGCTAACCACTGTGCTGCCCTGTCGCCCGGGAGATAGATGGGAGAAGTTGGGGCTATTCTCCAATGAGAAGGCTGAGGGGAGATTTGATAGAGGTGCTCAAAATCACGAGGTGTCTGGGACGGAGTACGTGGGGAGAAATTCTTCCCATTTGTGGCAGTTTCGGGAACCAGAGGACACCCATTGAAGGTGAACGATTAAAAACAACCTGTAACCATTGGCTAGGATGTAGAATACACATCGTGGTGCGGGCAGGTTCATCGAATCATAATATTGTACAGTGCAGAAGGAGGCCATTTGGCCCATTGAGTTTGCACCAACTCCCATTCAGGCCCTATACCTGTTATCCCACGCATTTACCCTAGGTAGTTCCCCCTGACACTAATGGGCAATTTAGCATGGCAATTCACCTAACCCACACATCTTTATGTTGCAACTGTACACAACTCTGGTGTGGCCGCACTTGGAGTACTGTGTGCAGTTCTGGTCCCCACATTACAGGAAGGATGTGGAGGCTTTGGAGAGGGTGCAGAGGAGGTTTACCAGGATGTTGCCTGGTATGGAGGGGAGGTCCTATGAGGAGAGGCTGAGGGATTTGGGGTTGTTTTCGCTGGAAAGAAGGCGGCTAAGAGGGGATCTTATTGAAACATATAAGATGATTCGAGGTTTAGATAGGGTGGATAGTGATAGCCTTTTTCCTCTGATGGAGAAAGCTAGCACGAGGGGGCATGGCTTTAAATTAAGGGGGGGTAGTTATAGGACGGATGTCAGGGGTAGGTTCTTTACCCAGAGGGTGGTGAGGGATTGGAATGCCCTGCCTGCTGCAGTTGTAAATGCGCCTAGTTTGGGGGCGTTTAAGAGATCCATGGATAGGTTTATGGACGAAAAGGGATTGGTTTAGGTTAGAGGGTCATTGTTTTGTAATTGGTCGGCGCAACATCGTGGGCCGAAGGGCCTGTTCTGCGCTGTAATGTTCTATGTTCTTTGAACTGTGGGAGGAAACCGGAGCACCCAGAGGAAACCCACGCAGACACGGGGAGAATGTACAAACTCCACACAGACAGTGACTCAAGTTGGGAATAGAATCTGGGTCCCTGGCGCTGTGAGGCAGCAGGGCCAACCACTGTGCCGTCCAAGTTCTACCAGCTGCCAATGAGGCTCAATCAGCATCGACAAGGGCTGGGCTGTGCTCAGCTGAAGTACCTGTTTAGTTGGACGCTCCCTTCAGACAGAGTCTGGGAGTGTCACCGTGGGAAAACTCACGTCACCAGCATTGTGCGCGACTCTTTCCGGCAGCTATAGACTTGGTAGCCGAAAGCTAGTGAACCGGTACCAAGAATAACTTTAAAGGCTAAAGTTGTCACAGACAAGAGGCAGGATTCCTGTTCTGCTGCTCAACTTGCAGGAAGAGGAAATGGCTTAGTGGTGTTATCGCTAGGCTATTAAGTCCAGAAATTCATCTAACGTTCTGGGGGACCTGGATTCAAATCCCATCACGGCAAGATGGTGGAATTTGAATTCAATAAAAAAAATCTGGAATTAAGAATCTACTAATGACTGTGAAACCGTTGTCGATTATCATACAAACCCATCGAGTTCACTAATGCCCTTGAGGGAAGGAAATCTGCCATCCTTACCAGGTACACAGCAAACTACCCAGCCTTCAAGACACCACACAACCCTGCCACAGCAACCTCTGCAAGACATGCTGGATCATCGACACAGATGCCTTCATTTCACATGAGAACACCATCCACCAGGTACACGGTACATACTCTTGTGATTTGGCCAACGTTGTTTACCTGATACGCTCCAGGAAAGGATGTCCCGAGGCATGGTACATTGGGGAGTCCATGCAGACGCTACGACAACAGATGAACGAACACCACTTGACAATCACCGGGCAGGAGTGTTCCCTTCTAGTCGGGGAACACTTCAACAGTCACGGGCATTCAGCCTCTGATCTTCGGTAAGCGGCCTTCACAACACACGATAACACAGAGTCGCTGAGCAGAACCTGAAAGCCAAGTTCCGCACACGAGGACGGCCTCAACCAGGATCTTGGGTTCATGTCACACTATTTGTAACCCCCGTGACTTGCCTGGGCTTGCAAAATCTCACTAGCTGTCCTGTTTGGAGACAATACACATCTGTTTAACCTGTGCTTAACCCTCTCTCCACTCATATTGTTTGTACCTTTAAGACTTGATTACCTGTAAAGACTCTCATTCCAACCATTATTTTGGAATTGCACTCACCTGATGAAGGAGCCTGAGACTCGTGCTACCAAATAAACCTGTTGGACTTTAATCTGGTATTGTGAGACTTCTTACTTTACCTGGTCTGACCTACATGTGATTCCGGAGCCACAACAATGTGCTTGACTCTCAGCTGTCCTCTGAAATGGCCAAGTGAGACACTCAGTTCAAAAGCAATGAGGGATCAGCAGTATGGGGCGGCACGATGGCACAGTGGTTAGCACTGTTCCCTCACAGCACCAGGGACCCGAGTTCAATTCTGGCCTCGGGTCACTGTCTGTGTGGAGTCCTAACCTTGTACTTACTTACATCTGCACTTACCTCGCATTAAGTTGATCTTTCTCTACACCCTAGCTATGACTGTAACACTACATTCTGCACTCTCTCCTTCTCTATGAACAGTATGCTTTGTCTGGATAGCACGCAAGAAGCAATACTTTTCGCTTTATACTGATACCTGTGCCAATTATCAAATCAGTCTGCATGGTCTCCCCGTGTCTGTGTGGGTTTCCTCCGGGTGTTCTGGTTTCCTCCACAATCCAAAAGACGTGCTGGTTAGGTGCATTGGCCATGTTAAATTCTCTCGGTGTGCCCGAACAGGTGCCAGAGAGTGGCGACTAGAGGATTTTCACAGTAACTTCAATGCAGTGTTAATGTCAGCCTACCAATAAATAAAGTTTAAAAACTTGAATCTTCTATAAATGTATAGGCGATGTCCATGTTCGACAAATGAATGAAAAAAGAGTTGGTTGGTGTTGAGCTGGGCCATACTACTGCTGGGAAGGTGAGGAGCTCCCTGGTCCCAGGCTGTCTGGGCGTTGGGCTGAATTTGAGGCTAGTGTTGTGAGGGTGAGGGGCAGACCTTGTTGTCGTCCTCTGCAGTAATTGGGGATGGTCCTGGTCCCATTCACCATATGGCAGAGCAGCCAACATGTAATGGGTAAACCCTGACTGTTCGTTGTCCACACCTTCCACACTTTGACCACCGTCTGTGGGATTTTTCGGGGAAATGGGGATGATGCCAGACTTTGCAGGACAGTTGTTCCAGCAGCTGGAATACAGGAGGGATAAAATTTTCTTCTTTGATTGTTACTGTTTTTTTTTGTTTGGGATGTCACTGTGATTGTACACTACAGATTGGTTCCAGCAGAAGGGTTTGTCTCTTGTTACTAACCAGAAACAGCATCTCAAAGTTGATTCTAGGATCTGATTAGTCCTTGGAATATGGGAAGGCATCAGATTTGATATCTGGCTAACCAATTTATTGAGCAGTGAGACTGAAGGGAGGTTGTCCCACTGGGTTCTGAAATATACAATTTGTAATTAATTATTTTAAAATGTATTATTTGGCGGTTGGTTCCAGGATCAGGTTACGGGAACTGTGCATTGTTACATGCCGCACTCGCCCAGATCGTCCACTTCTTGACTCAGTTAAAACCATTAGGGAGCGAAATGTGAGCTGACAGTGCTGGTCTGAAATTATCTGCCAATTCTGGTTGGCATTACGCCTCAGAATTTCTATTCAGTCACTTATCTTCTGTTTAACAGGAACCTTTAGCACTCCCTATGGGGCCTGGCACAAGGAGCATGGTTAAGAGCAGAGAGCCAAATGTAAAATTTACTGATGACTTAGATGAGGTTTTGAAGCATGTTTCCAAACTGTTGACTTGGTTTGTAATGTAGCAGGAACCCTTCTAAGGAGCCCAAAGGCATTTGGGCCAAAAACAAGGGAGGAGGTGGCCAGGGCGTGCTTGTTTCTCTGCGTAACAGTAATGACTTCAATCAGGTCATTGAGGTGGGCCTATTGGAGTATGAACTCCCTGATTCAGGATCGGCCTGCCAAGGCGTGCCATCTACAGGCCCAGGCAGCGGGCAATCGAGGGCATCACCCAACCTGACTGCCAGCCCCTCTACTGCGGCTACATTCACGACTGGGTGCCCCTGGAAAGGGAGCATGCGGTGTCTGGGGGTGCCTTCCATGCCCGCTGGACACCGCAAGGTCTGGGGTGTATTATTGACCCCTTTAATCACATTTTAATTTGATGTTTCCTTTCTACTTTATTCTTTGTTCCGGGCAGTTCCCCTCCTTTTACGGAGCTGCCCCTTTTGAGTTGTCCCTAAATTGTTGATTTTGTTTATGTGGTTGGACAACAAAAGATGTCCCTGATTAGGGATCCTTAATGGGGAGTGTCAGTTCCTCTGACACCCCCTGGGCATAGACCGCTGACTGATAGAACTGTGTGTACTGCTGTTAGATTTCGTAAATAAAGGGATTTTCTGGAAGGGACCTCTGCCTCCAAAGACTTATTACATCAACCCCCTTTGATTTTTGTTAATGGGCGGGTTGGAAAACGCCTATTCGCCATGCTGCTGCTCATTGGTGGGTAGGTCTGGAATCAGGAAGCCAATTGCTGCTCCTGGTGTGTGTGCGTAAGCAATCGAGTGAAATCTCCTGGAACTCTGCACGCAGGTCAGATGGCTACAGAAGGGCATGGAGTTCGGACACCGGGTCCTGTGTCCAAGCCACAGAGTCATTCTAGTGCAGAAGAAGGCCATACAGTCCATTGATGACTGATATTGAAGAGCGACATGTGGTGATGGAACTTAGTGACGGGTGTTCCAGAGAGATTCCGGCGGAGCTGGAATTCTACCACGGCAGTTTGGGAATTTGGTTTCCAATATTTGTGTTTTTAAAACCTGGCAAATCTATCAGATTCTCACAAGAATTCAACTGTTTCACAAATACAAAAGCGAAAGATTGCAGATGCTGCAAATCTGAAATCCTCTCTTTTTTTAGCTCTGATGAAGGGTCATCCAGACTCATAGAATCCTAATGTGCAGTAGGAGTCAAATATACACTGACCACAATCCCCCCCCCCCCACCCCCAGGCCCTATACCCGTAATCTCATGTATTTACCCTAGCTAGTTCCCTGACACTGAAGGGCAATTTAGCACGGTCAATGCACTTAACCTGCACGTCTTTGAACTGCGGGAGGAAACCCACGCAGACACGGGGAGAATATACAAACTCCACACGAGCAGTGACCCAAGCCAGGAATCGAACCTGGGCCCCTGGTGCTCTGAAGCAGCAGTGCTAACCACCGTGTCACCCGTGAAACGTTGGCTGTATTCTCTTCCTACAGCTGCTGTCAGACCTGCAGAGGTTTTCCAGCATTTTCTGTTTTTATTTTGGATTCCAGCAATTGCAGTATTTTGCTTCTATTTTTACTCTTTAATTTCTCCATGTGGATGTATATTTCTTCTGTCATGGGATGTGGGCGTCGCTGGCAAGGTCAGCACTTGTTGCCCATCGCTAATTGCCCTTGAACTGAAGGGCTTGCTGAACCATTTCAGAGGGGCAGTTGAATTGCTGTGGCTCTGGAGTCACATGTAGGCCAGACCGGGTCAGGACGGCAGACTTCCTTTCCTTAAAGGACATTAGTGACCCAGACGAGTTTTTACAACAATCGATGACACGGGGAGAACATGCAGACTCCACACGGACAATGACCCAAGGCCGGAATTGAACCCGGATATCTGACGCTGTGAGGCAGCAGTGCTAACCACTGTGCTGCCTGTTGTATGTACACTGCCTGTCTGCATGAGCAAACCAGCTGGAGCCAGTGTCATACTCAGGTCTGAATGGTCTTATTATGGTCCTTTATGAGAATATGCTTTCTCCGCCCCCCCCCCCCCCCCGCCCGCCTTGTTACATAGGTTGTGTAAGGACACCCAGGGGATAACTGCACTCCTGTTGTATTGAACTGAGCGATGAGGTTTTATGGAAAATGATCTCACCTTTCAATATACGAATAGTCTCCTCTGAGAATAACCACAGTGAAGGCTTAACTAGCATTCTGCTCAGGTGGAACTTACTGAAGTGTGTTAACCTGCTTAGGATTCTTGGCTAGTATCTGGTTATGTCGGCGAGGACGATTCTGAATAGACTAATATCCTTTCGAGAAAGAAATCTGATGTCCTTGCCTGGCCTGCATTTCTTTTATTCGGTTGTGGGACATGGGTGTCGCTGGTTGGCCAACATTTATTGCCCATCTCTAGTTGCCCGAGGGTAGTTGAGAGTCAACTACATTGCTGTGGCTCTGGAGTCACGTGTAAGCCAGACCGGGTAAGAACGACAGATTTCCTTCCCTACAGGGCATTAGTGAACCCTAGTGGGGTTAGTGTGGTTTTTCTAACAATCGGCAATGGTTTCATAGTCATCAGTAGATTCTTAATTTTGTAGATCTTTTTTATTGAATTCAGATTCCACCATCTGCCGTGGTGGGATTCGAACCCGGGTCCCCAGAGCATTAGTTGAGCTTCTGGATTAATAGTCTAGCGATAATACCACTAGGCCATTACCTCCCCGTGTACTCAACAACGTGGTTGACCATGCTCCGAAAGGCTAATCAGGAATGGGTAACAAATGTTGGCCAACATCCCATGAAAGAATATTTTAAAAACTGAGGTAATAGGCTCAAAAGAACAAGCTCCCCTCAAAAGGTGATGATCATCAACTTTATCAGGTTTGTGCAAACAGGGAAGTTGGTGGGTTAGAAGATTATTTCCGCATTGCAAACCATATTGAAGGACTTCTGATCTCCAAGTGTCAGCGGTATTGCTGAAAGTGGAGAAACCTCCTTCCCCAATGTGGTGGGAAAATGGACTTGCTGATTGAGGTTAGCTCTGAATCCAACATGGCGGGATCTGCTGGGGGTGTGAAAAATGCCCACTGGGCTCGTTAAGAACATTGCAACATTGACCATGTGATCATTTCTATCGTGGCTTCTTCATATTTCTCCACCACCTGGCCGTCTACCATTTAAATACAGAACACTAAATCCCTTCCTCCAACGCTGAATAGAATCAAGACTAATGGCTGTATCATCTGAGGAGGCAGCTCTAATATTAGTTAGAACATTGGGTGGAACAGGGCTGATGAAATTTGATGTGGACAATTGTGTCAAGTACTGTGTGTAGGAAGGAAGGCAAAATGTACAAGGCACAAGTGCTATGACTACAGTGCTGATATCACCAGGGATCGTAGGAAGTCCAGGAGTTTTGGTAGACTTTACTCTTTGACTGTTGCAGAGCAGCAAAAGTGCAAAAGCACTCAGAGGTTGGACTATACGTAACGCCAAGTTATTGAGGCGAATAATATGGAGGCATTTAAGGGGAGGCTGGATAAACATTAATCCAACCCCGAGCTAGCCAGTGTGACATCAAGGCGCCAATCAGTCAGAAGCGGTGATGGCATTTGCCTGGTCCACTCCAAGCGAGGTCACGGAAGGATTACTGTTGGAGCTTGCTGAAGAGGTCAAACATCTCAACCGACCGTTGAGGTTGGGTGGGTGACCCACTGAGATGGAGGAGGCTCATTCGGGAAGGATTTGAACGCATTGAGCGACTTTTGTCAGGGATGTCGCAGAGGGTGAGGCACCTGAGGAAATGCACAAACCCACCCATCCCTTCCATCGCCAACTGCTCTGACTGTGGCAGAGTCAAAAGTCTGACAACACCAGGTTTTAGTCCAACCTATTTATTTGATAATATACTCACTAGCTTTCGGGGTTACCCCCTTCGTCAGGTGAATGGAGAGTTCTGGCCTCAGACAGAGCATGCTTTATATGCTCTGTCTGAGGCCAGAACTCTCCATTCACCTGAAGAAGGGGGTAACCCCGAAAGCTAGTGAGTATATTATCAAATAAATAGGTTGGACTAAAACCTGGTGTTGTCAGACTTTTTACTGTGTTTACGCCAGTCCAACGCCGGCATACCCACATCGTGGCAGAGTCTGCAGATCGCACGCGCTATTTCAGAACCAGAGTGGAAATACATTGTCTTCAAAGCCAGGAACATTATGTAGGTAAGTTCCTCATTGGGGAACACTGCACTCGTGCATCCATTCATGGTCATGTATACACAAGGGCAATATTGAGGTGCTCAGGGCAGTGCGGATAGCAAAACATGCAGCTGATCCCCAGTGAGGAAGGATTAAATTAGCAGGGCCACCATGGTATGTTTCTATCGTAGCTCCTGGGGCTATAGGGATCAAAGGATATAGAGGGAAGGCTTGAAGGGCTGAGTGGCCCACACCAATTTTCTGTTTCTAAATGGAGCATTAGGCAGTGATCTTGGGGTGAGGTGTAAAGTGCTAAGCAATAATGATAGAATCATAGAATCCCTACAGTGCAGGAGGAGGTAATTCGGCCCATCGAGTCTACACTAACTCCTCGAAAGAGCATCTCACCTAGGCCCAACCCTCGCCCTATCCCTGTAACTCCACATATTTACATCGCCTATCCCCCTAACCTACACATCTTTGGATACTAAAGGGCAATTTAGCATGGCCAGTCCACCTAACCCACACATCTTTGGACTGTGGGAGGAAACCAGAGCACCCGGAGGGAACCCATGCAGATATGGGGAAATGTGCAAACTCCACACAGGCACTGACCCAAAGCCAGAATCAAACCCAGGTCCCTGGTGCTGTGAGGCAGCAGTGTTAACCATCCTGCCACCCTTAATGGTGAAGGTAAATCTGTGGTACTAAATCAATGAGAGTAGGACATTGGGACGTAGATTGGAATTAATAAAAATCAAATTGTGAATGAAATCGGGGCACTATTCTTCACATTAAAAGTGACAAAATACGAATATAAAATTTGAGTAAAAATTTCTGGAATCCATTGGGAATATTTGGACACGTTAGACCAGCGTTTTGACCTTGCGATGATGTGCAGTAGTTGAAATCCCTTTGACCCACTTCATCACTGTGCTAACAGCACAGTTGAGGATAGATTGCTGGATGTACTTACAGGAGTGAAACCCTTCTGAGGACAGAGCAGTTCTCTGGGCAGCGTTCCTTCAGAGTAAAACCCGTTGGTGCCAAGTGTTATGAAGCTATGAGTCACGGGGTAACTGTTCCAGGTTGGGTGAGCTCCAGTTGGACTTCTCCCTGGAAAAAGTTGATCTGAAGCACTGTACGGAGCTTCACAGAGACGTTTTTACTCTCACTTGCTGTAACATTGGGCACTGCACGCACACGCACAGTGCAAGGGTTTCTGCAGTGGTTGAAACGCTTTTGCAGTAATGTTGACCATGAAACCTTTGTTGATTGTCATAAAAACCCATCTGGTTCACTAGTGCCCTTCAGGGAAGGAAATCTGCCATCCTTACCCGGTCTGGCCCACATGTGACTCCACAGCAAAGTGGTTAAGTCTTAAGTGCCCCTCAGAGAGCAGCAATGGCCTAGTGGTATTATCGCTAGACTATTAATCCAGAAACTCAGCAGATGTCCTGGTGATCTGGATTCAAATCCTGCCACGGCAGACGTTGAAATATTATTCAATAAAAAATATCTGGAATTAAAAATCTACTGATGACCCTGAAACCATTGTCGATTGTCAGAAAAACCCATCTAGTTCACTGATGTCCCTCAGGAGGTTACGGGAATAGGGATTGGGTGGAATTGTGGTTGGTGCAGTCTCGATGGGCCAACTGGCCTCCCTTCTGAACTGTAGGGATTCTATGATTCTCTGAGTCTGCACCGACTCAACGAAAAAGCCATCCCACCTAAGCCCATCCCCATAACCCCTCTTAATTCCCCTAACCAGCACATCTTTGGACTGTGGGAGGAAACCGGAGCATCCAGAAGAAACCCACACAGACACGGGAAGAATGTGCAAACTCTGCATGGACGGTCACCCCAGGCCAGAATCGAACCCTCATCCCTCACGCTGTGAAGCAGCAGTGCTCAGACAATCCATGTCCAAATTTGGACTTATCAATGCACCTGGCCCCAAATACTATCGACAAGTGAGATTCTGGAGCTGAAATTTGTAATAAATCCAACCTTTGAAACCTTTTGCTGCAGATGGCCCATTTTCAAGTTAGCACAAAGAACCATTTTTTAAAAACCAAAGTTGGTGACCTTTGTAAATAGTTCTGTACATGTTTACTTTTCTCAAATACAAGACTATCCCATCTCAGACTTGGCATCATTACCTCCTCCAATCATGCAGATTAAATCATGTATTATCTAAATACAAATCAAACTTAGTGAGTCACCTGAGATGTTAGTCATTTCACTTGGTTTGTAGATATGTATCAGTGGTTGCTTTTAATGCCTCCTCCCTTTCTGCACAGGATAAGCTCATAGGAGATGTGTCACAGCTTCATAGAATCCCTATAGTGCAGAAGCAGGCCATTCAACCCATCGAGTCTGTACCAACCACAATCCCAACCAGGCCCTATTCTCATGACTCCACATATTTACCCCTTGACACTAAGGGTCAATTTAGCAAGACCAATCCACCTAACCTGCACATCTTTGGAATGTGGGAGGAAACCGGAGCACCCAGAGGAAACGCACGCAGACACGGGGAGAATGTGCAAACTCCACATAGGCAGTGGCCCTAGGCCGGAATTGAACCTGGGTCCCTGGGGCTGTGAAACAGCCATACTAACCACTGTACTGCTTATAAAAGTCAACAGTGCATCATTTGAGAGTGTCCATTGAATTCAGTATGTCACGTTTGTTTCATGGCAGAGTTTCTGCGTGCCATTACTTTTATAAAGTAAAGCCAGCCTTTGGAACAATACTCAGATCAACCCACCCACATAGCCCCCAAAATGAACTCCTGGATTCCCACCCCTGCTCCTCCCTCTCCTTCCCTGAAAGGCATGACTCACGTAAGCATTACAGCTCATCTCATCGCTCCGTTATCATGTCCGTAGGATTATTTTGACCGCGCCAAGGTTGTGTCGACCAACCCAGGTGTGACGCCCACTAAAGTGTACAGCAGGAAAGGTGGGCCAGATCTCGCTCACCTCTGGTGACTCACTAAGTTTGATTTGTATTTAGATAATACATGATTTAATCTGCATGATTAGAGGAGGTAATGATGCCAAGTCTGAGATGGGATAGTCTTGTATTTGAGAAAAGTAAACATGTACAGAACTATTTACAAAGGGCACCAACTTTGGTTTTTAAAATGTGTTTTTTTATTTGTGCTAACCTGAAAATGGGCAAAAGGTTTCAAAGGTTGGATCTATTACAAATTTCAGCTCCAGAATCTCACTTGTCGATAGTATTTGGGACCAAGTGCATTGATAAGACCAAATTTGGACATGGATTGTCTGAGCACTGCTGCTTCACAGCGTGAGGGACCTGGATTCGATTCCTGGCTCAGGTCACTGTCTGTGCGGAGTTTCCACACTGGCTTTTTCTCTCTTTCCTCCCCCACTGCATGTCACATCCCACGGCAGGGAGGCCAATTGTACTACTTCTGATGCCCTGGTTGAGAGTCTATTCAGCGTAGCATAGCCAGCACTGATCCTTACAGTTTCATACCTCAAAAGTCACTCCTGTTATAATGGAGAGACGGGTAAATGTTGAGGAAGCTCTCCTTAGAGCAGTGAGTTTAAATTTATTTATTAATATCACATGTAGGCTTACATTAACACTGCAATGAGACTATTGTGAAAATCTCCTAGTCGCCACACTCTGGCACCTGTTTGTGTATGCTGAGGGAGAATTTGGCATGGCCAGTGCACCTAAGCAGCACGTCTTTCAGACTGTGGGACGAAACTGGAGCTCCTGGAGGAAACCCATGCAGACATGGGGAGAATGTGCAAACTCCACACAGACAGTGACCCAAGCCGGGAATCGAATCTGGGTCCCTGGGACTGTGAGGCAGCAGTGCTAACTGCTGTGCTACCATGCCGTGCTATGGTGAGGGTTAAGAGCAGGTTTGATCAGAGGTGTTTGGGGATCATGACTAGGTTTGATAGAATAAATAAGGACAGCTGATTCCACTGGCAGAGACGTTATTAACCAGTGACTGACAGACAATCGGAAGGTGACGTGAAGGCACTTTTCTGTTCCACAGCGATCTGGAATGTGTTGCCTGAAAACAGTGGAATCCAGTTCAATAGGAACTTTCACAAGGCAGTTGGAAAGATGCCCCAGAAAAGAAGTGGGAATGGGTAGTCTCAGGGTGGTGCCAGAGGACTGAAGAATTGCAAATATTGTTCATAAAAGGATTACAGATAATAGGAGCAACTACACGCCAGTCAGTCAGGCATTATCCAGTCAGATAATGAGTCCTTTTGCTTTCCAATTGATTTAGGAAGGCAGTGCGTCACAAGGATAGATGTGTTAGCCAACTAATGGATGGAATGTGGGAGCAAGTCATGTGATGAAACCTCCAGGAATACATTTCATCCCAGTTGGCAAGCCCAGTGATTTACTGGGGCTTTTTTTTTTGAGGTAACAGAGAGGGTTGATGAGGGTAATGCTGTTGATGTGGAGTACATGGACTCCCAGAAGCCATTTGTTGAAGGAGAACAGAGTTGTGAGCAATGTTACAGGTCACGGAATAAAGTGGACGGGAGTTATGTGGTTAGAGAGTTGGCTGAGTGATGGAAAACACGGCAGAGTGGCTGATGGATGTTTCTTGGACTAGAGGGAGGTTGAGATTGGTGTTAGAAGCCTGGCTCTCTGTGATGTATATTAATGACCTGGACCTTGGAATAAAGGGCATAATTCCAGAGTTTGCGCTCTTGGTTTGATCCAAATGCAGCAAGGATAAAAGTGCTGTTTGTGGAAACCATGTCACAGAATTGTTCAAAAGAAAGTGAGTGGGCTGGAGGCGATACCCCCCATGATCCTATCCAAATAAAAGGAGGCTTCACAGTATCAGATTGGGTTATATTTGGGCCTTAATTTTAATTTTAAAGGCTGCATCTTAACCTGGCCACAGTTGTGCATCACTTTGAAAGAAGAATCATAGAATCCCTACAGTACGGAATGAGGCCACTTGGCTCATCGAGTCTGTACCAATCACAATCCCACTCAGGCCCTATTTCTGAAACCCCACACATTTATCCTGCTAATCCCCTTGACACTAGGGTCAATGTAGTATGGCCAATCAACCTACCGCGCACATCTTTGGACTGTGGGAAGAAATCAGAGCACCCGAAGGATACCCGCACAGACCCTGCAGTTAATTGCCTATAAATGCTGAGTTGTTTTTCTGCAATGTCAGAACCATCCAGCTATTTCAATGGGGGAGATGGCGTGGGAGGGGGGTTTCTCCTTATGCACAAGACCTTGCATTGGATGCATGCTGTCCCGCGCTGTTTGTTTTAAGAGTCAACTAAGTGTGCGTAAGGTCCTGGTAGCCAAGGATCTCTGACAAGACCTGAGGCTGGAATCGAACCCAGGTCCCCAGTTCTGTGAGGCAGCACTGCTAAGACTGTAAGACATAGGAGTAGAATTAGGCCACTCGGCCCATCAAGTCTGCTCCACCATTCAATCATGGCTGATATTTTTCTCATCCCCATTCTCCTGCCTTTTCCCCCTAACCCCTGATCCCCTTATTAATCAAGGACCGATCTATAGCTAACCACCGTGTCACCCCATTTATTCGGAGCTGAAGTGTAATTTTGCAGTGGAAAGTGCATTATATAAATGAGTTAAATGTAAAGAAATTGGATCAGGTCTTGGTGAAGGTTGTGTTTTTATTTTTGTGCTTTGTTGCACGTACTGTGTCAGTACTTCTTAATCTGCATTTACAACCAAGATTGGCACAGATAGTGTGTTCGCAACACTCTTTGGCATGTAAGCCTGAAAATTGATTGGCTTCGTGCCAGGGCTTTGCGTATGCTTTTCTCTGCTCGAGATCCGTGGTTCCTCGTGCTCCTCCGATGCCTTACTGCATTCAAACAGTTCCACAGTTGTAGTAATCTAATTTATTAACCTGGTCAACAAGATTAATTCCCAGTGGATGTCAGCTGTGGCTCAGCTGGTGGTATATTGTCCTCTGAGTTCTAGTCCCATTCCAAGTCTTTTGAGCACCAGAATCAAGGCTGCCGCACCAACACTACCTTGCTGGTTGTAAAGTAAAGTTTATTTAATAATTTCACTAGTAGGCTTACATTAACAACGCAATGAAGATACTGTGAGAATCCCCTAATCGCCACACTGCAGCATCTCTTTGCGTACACCAAGGGAGAATTTAGCATGACCAATGCACCGACCGCAATCCCACCCAAACCCTATCCCCATAACCGCATGCATTTACCCTAGCTAGTCCCGCCTGACACTAAGGGGCAATTTAGCAGGGCCAATCCACCTAACCGGCACATCTTGGGACTACGGGAGGAAACCGGAGCATCCGGCGGAAACCCGTGCAGACACGGGGGGAATGTGCAAACTCCACACAGACAGTGACCCAAGCCGCGAATCGAACCCGGGTCCCTGGCGCTGTGAGGCAGCGGTGCTAACACACTGTGCCACTGTGAAGCACATTCAGATGTCCTGAAGTTATGAAGGGTGCTATCGAGATGCTATGGCTGTGGGAGCTGTGATGATGTTCCTGGATTTACCACCTCTGCTACCTGGAAAGGAACAGTTGGGGAATACATGACAACATTCACATTCAACCACGAACGATGACATTAATTTTTGGGTCTAATGTGTAATTGTTTTTGTCCAGTTTCTGAACTTCCTGTTAACTATAGTTAATTATTATGAATGGTATTTTCATTTTTAAACAAAATCCTCTTGACTGGTTCCGGTGTATCTGTGCCAGTTATTAAGACAGTACTATTATCTCTGCCTTGCAGTGCATGTTGGAGAGTTTTTGCAAGTCTTTCCTGCTCTGAACTGATTCAAGGAAGACGACCATAGTTCAAACAGGAAGTCTTTCTGAAGCTCTCTGCCCTTTGTGTCCTATTTTTACATCCTCCAGCTAACAAGCAAAGACCCAAACTGTACTCCAGGCAACATTTTACCTTATTTCCTTCCCCAGCGCTTACAAATAAAGGCAGTTACCTGGATGGACAATCAGAAGGAAGTGCCCCCCCCCCACCCCTTTCCCAAGGCTGACACTCTGCCACTGTACTGAGGGGGTGCTGCATTGTCAGAGGAGCTGCTTTTCAGACCAGACACTAACCTGAGATCCCGATCTGCCCGGGTGGATGTAAAAAAAATAATCCTGCGGCGCTATTTCGAAGTAGAGCGAAGTAATTAGAACATAGAACATTACAGCGCAGAACAGGCCCTTCGGCCCACGATGTTGCGCCGACCAGTTCAAAACAATGACCCACTAACCTAAACCAATCCCTTTTCGTCCATAAACCTATCCACGGAATAGGTCCTGGTCCTGGTTGTCCTGGTCAACGTTCATCCCTCATCATTATCTCATTACTGTGTGTGGGAGCTTGCTGTGCACATAGAAATCATAGAAACATAGGAGCAGGAGGAGGCCATTTGGCCCTTCGAGCCTGCTCCTCCATTCATTAAGATCGTGGCTGATTATCCAACTCAATAACCTAATCCTGCTTTCTCCCCATAACCTTTGATCCCATTCGCCCCAGTGCAAAATCCAGCCGCCTCTTGAATACATTCACTATTTTGGCATCAGCTACTTCCTGTGGTAATGAATTCCACAGGCTCACCACTCTTTGGGTGAAGAAATGTCTCCTCACCTCCGTCCTAAATGGTCTGCCCCGAATCCTCAGACTGTGACCCCTGGTTCTGGACTCCCCCACCATCGGGAACATCCTCCCTGCATCTACCCCGTCTAGTCCTGTTGAATTTGAAGGGATGGAATTCCTAGGGGGTTACGCAGGAGAAAACCAACGATTCCGTAATTAAAAACCCCAAATGCTGCAAACCTGCAGTAGTGCCCCGTGGAGAAAGAAGCCTGGTTATCGTTTCAAATCGATGAGCTTTCACAGAACCTGCAATTCAATTCTAATAGCTGTTTAGAGAATCCTTCCATCAAAAGACAAATTGATGATTATTTAGCATGTTATTGTCTCTCTGTTTCACACACGTGACTTGCTTGGAAGTGCAAATGACCTGTTTTAATTCGTGCAAATACAATGTCCACTTGGTGCAGGAGAAGCATTCGCCAAGCGACTGTGAAATGGGTGATGTGTGCGTCTGTTTTTTCTCTTTGCTGGTTATTGGGTAATAATTACATTTGTGTTGTAACATTCAGCAGGATTGCTTACACACCGAGTTGGGAAATTTCTCTGAATTACTACTGTAGTGTTTGGCAAGTTTCTCATCATCGGATTCTGGGGAATGGGGTGGTCAAGTCCCCCAGGAAACTCCCATTGCTGGATCAGCAACTCAAATGGTTCAGCTTTGCCTAATTTGTGGGGGGAATGCAGTCGGTGGCACAGTGGGTTAGCACTGCTGCCTCGCAGCATCAGGGACCCCAGTTCAATTCCTGGCTTGGGTCACTGTCTGTGTGAAATTTGCATGTTCTCCCCACGTCTGCGTGGGTTTCCTCCGGGTGCTCTGGTTTCCTCCCACAGCCTGAAAGACGTGCTTGTTAGATATATTGGCCGTGCTAAATTCTCGCTCAGCTTACCCGAACAGGCGCCGGATGTGGCGACTAGGGGATTTTCACAGTAACCTCATTACAGTGTTAATGTTAAATCTGCTTGTGACACTAATAAATAAAAAAAACTTCTTTGACCATTTTGATTTATTAGTGTCACATGATGGAGTTTAACAGGGACAAATTTGAAGGCCCAATACAGATAGGAAATATACGGTAAATGGCAGAACTCTTAAGAGTATTGATAGGCAAGGGACCTGGGTGTAAAGGTACACAGGTCACTGAAACTGGCAACGCAGGTGGACAAAGTAGTTAAGAAGGCATACGGCATGCTTGCCTTCATCGGCCGGGGCATTGAGTTTAAAAATTGGCAAGTCATTTTGCAGCTTTATAGAACATTAGTTAGGCCACACTTGGAATATAGTGTTCAATTCTGTTGCCACACTACCAGAAGGATGTGGAGGCTTTGGAGAGGATACAGAAAAGATTTACCAGGATGTTGCCTGGTTACAGATGACATTAGCTCTCTGGAGAGGTCAGAGAAACTTCATTTGTTCTCACTGAATGACGGAGATTGAGGGGTGACCTGATAGAAATCTGCAAGATTATGAGGGGCATGGACAGAGTGGATAGTCAGAAACTTTTTCCCAGGGTGGAAGAGTCAATTACTCAGGGGCACAGGTTTAAGGTGCAAGGGGTAGGTTTAAAAGAAATGTAGAAGGAAAGTTTTTTACACAGAGGGTGGTGGGTGCCTGGAACTCGCTTCTGGGGAAGATAATGGAAGCAGATATGATAGTGACATTTAAGGGGTGTCTTGACAAATACGTGAAAAGGAGGGAAGGGAGAGATATGGTCCCTGCAAGGGTTAGTTCAGTCGGGCAGCATGGTCAGTGCAGGGTTGGAGACCTGAAGAGCCTATTCCTGTACTGTAATTTTCTTTGTTCTGTGTTCTTTGTATTAGAATACAGTGAACAGTATTGTTTTTTGCGTGCTAAACAAACTAAGTTCATAGAGATGGAGAGGAGAGGGTGCAGAATGTAGTATTAAAGTCATAGCTACGGTGTAGAGAAAGATCAGCTTTATGTGATGTAAGTCCATTCAAAAGTCTGATAGCAGCAGAGAAGAAGCTGTTCTTGAGCTGGTTGTTGCGTGACCTCAGACTTCTGCACCTTTTTCCTGACGAAAGATGGCGGAAGAGCAATCTGTCAGGCATCAAGGTGTCCTAGCAAAACTGGAATCAATGGGAATCGGGGGAAAACCCTCTCCGCTGGTTGGAGTCACACCTGGCACAAGGGGAGATGGTTGTGGTGATTGGAGGTCAATCATCTCAGCCCCATGGCAGGAGTTCCTCAGGCTGGCCCAACCATCTTCAGTTGCTTTATCAATGTGTCCCATTGCTTGTTCTATGATCCTAGCCTCTCTTTACCAACATCTGCCACTTGTCAGCCCAATTGCACATTTTGGAATCTGCTACCTTTGTTTTATTGACAGTTGCAGGAGCTAACAGTCGGAACATCATTTCCATGATATCAATGTTTGCAGATTTATTCTGTTTCTTGCACTGAGTGACTGGATGACCTCCACTTATCAAATTTTGATACCATCCATGAGGCAGGATAAATCAATAGCTTAGCACTGGTAGCTAAATGATGGTTGTGTGCATCCTATACTTAGAAGAAACCCAAGGGGCAGATTTTTTTTAATTTCTTCGTGGGATGTGGGTGTCACTGGCTGGGCCAGCATTTATTGCCCATCCCTGAGGGCATTTAAGAGTCAACCACATTACTGTGGATCTGGAGTCACAGGTAGGTCAGACTGGGTAAGGACGGCAGATTTCCTTCCCTCAAGGATATTAGTGAACCAGATGGGTTTTTATTGACAATGGTCAATCTTGGTCATCATTAGACTTTTAATTCCAGATTTTTATTGCATTCAAATTTCATCATCTGACATGGTGGGATTCGAACCCGAGAATTACTCTGGGTCTCTGGATTACTAGTCTAGGGACAATGCCAGTATGCCAATGCCTCCCCCTTAAGTCCTTCTCTATGAAGGGATGTTCCGTGGTTCTGTCCGATGGCAGACTATCGTGCTCAGTCATCCTCGTGCGTTTCTTCTGGAGTTACTGCCTCGTTTTAACTACAGCTTGTGACGACTCCTGTTGAAAGATTGGCCCTGACAGCTGCTGTCACAGTTCCTAAGCAAACGGTGCCACCACCCTGAATTTTGTTTCAACCATTCCCCCACGCGTTGCAGGAGGGGCATCATCTCCTTGGGGGGGTTAGTGGTCAGTTTTGTTGCAGCCTTAGTTCAAGTTAAACTGACGCTGGGTTTGAGGTTTAATTTACATAGCAACATGATCCCACGCGGTCTACGAAAACTAAGCCTAGTCCATCCACATGCGCCAGATAGAGTCTGACCCTCCCTTATCAACATTTATCTTTTTTCAAAAATGAACACCTGAAAGTAAGTATTTGACGGACATTCGCGCCTAAACAGTAAAGGGAAACTGTGGAGGAAGTCTTGGAAATTGGAAGCAGGAGTAGGCCATTCGGCCCTTCGATCCTGCTCCGGCATTCCTCAAAGGCAGAAAATGCTGGAAAATCTCAGCAGGTCTGACAGCATCTGTGGGGAGAGAGTAGAGCCAACGTTTCAAGTCAGAGCTTAATTAGGGGGAAACCAGATTGAGTACACTTGGGAAAAAGCAGTAGAAGGTTACACTGATGGGGTTGGAGATGACTTGTGTGTGTGCTGTAGCACTGGTCGAGACCCCATTTTGCCAAACAGTTTTTTCATGTGCTGTAAATTCGATGTAGTCATGTGTCATTCATTCCCAGCCAGCTCCTGAATTTCCTCATTCGCAGTTGTTGTAATTTAACAATATATTTCTCACCTTATCCTCAGGTTATACTCGTGTCTGGCTAATGGCAGCGCAGATGAATTCCAAAGAGGGGAACAACTGTTCCGAGTGCGGGCAGTCAAGGATCCACTGCAGATAGGTGAGTTAGTGCTTAAAAGCATCAGTTCTTCTGTTGAAGGGTGGAGTCTTGTATCGAGCCATCTTGTATTGGGATTTTGGAAGGTAGCTAACTGTGCTGGGTTGGTAAGGTTAGACTGGATGGCACCTCACAGTCGAGATTTGCAAGGATATTACCAGGACTGGAGATTCTATGCCCCAGAGGGATGTTCGGATGCTGTGGCTTTTGTTAGAACAGAGCAGAGCTGAGGGAAGGTTTAATTGAGATACATAAAATCATTAGAGGCCTGCACGATAGGAGGGATCTGTTTCAGTGGAACGGTTAATAATCAGAGGGCGTAAATGTACAGAAATTGGTCATTGGAAATGGGATTAGGCGGATAACTGTTTTGGGCCAGCACAGACAAGATGGGCTGAATGGCCACCTTCTGTGAATAGATTTCTATGATTCCATAGTAAGAGCTATTTCCTATTTGTCTATCATCTCGCTTGGCTTTTTAACTTGATTTCTTTCCCCCTTTGGGTTATCGCTGTCGGATTGGGGAGTTCAGTGAGTGTCGGCTGGGGAGGGGAGGGGTCAGGTCCTGATTGGTCAGCAGGAGTTATTCTGCTTGCATGGACTATCGCGACACCACCTGGTCTATTGGCCAACCAACGGCATCTTTATCTGTCTAGCCACTGGTGGCTTACCTTGGCAGCCAGCCTTGGACTACCACAATGCGACCGGCGCGGTGGCAAAAAGTGTGGAATGTGGTGATTCTTTTTCTCATTTATTCATGGGCTTTGGGCATCACTGCGGGTCTGGAGTCACGTGTAGGCCAGACCGGGTGAAGGTGGCAGATTCCCTTCCCTGAAGGGCATCGGTGGACCCAGATGGGTTTTTACGACAATGGTTTCATTGTAATCATTAAACATTTTAATTCCAGATTTTTGTTGAATTCAGATCTCACCATCTGGCATGGTAGGATTTGAACCTGGGTCCCCCAAACTGTCATCTTGTTCTGTAGATTATAAATCCAGTTACAACCCCACCACACCACTGCTGAGAGTATCTGTTTGCGAATTCTATTGAACCGGAACTTGAACATTATTTTTTAACCTCTGTGTAGAAGTTAAGTCAGTAAGTAGTCTCACAACACCAGGTTAAAGTCCAACACGTTTATTCGGTAGCAAAAGCCACTAGCTTTTGGAGTGCTGCCCCTTTGTCAGGTGAGTCAGATGTGTGTTGGACTTTAACCTGGTGTTGTGAGACTTCTTGCTGTGTTTACCCCAGTCCAACGCTGGCATCTCCACATCATAGATGTTGAGTCAGACTGCAAAGCTTCCATATTATTAGCTATACAGTGTAATTTTATATCGTGAGCTTTATAAACCATTGTCTAAATATTTGAAAACTTCTGAACCTTGGTTTGTATCAGTTGAATTATAAGTCGAATGCAGTTTCCAGAGGTTTTGACCTGGATATTCCAGGTTGAGGCATATCTCAATGCAAAAACTGCAGCCGTGCAGAAAGTTGCAAAAGAGAGTCAGCGGCCCAGGATAAACTTTAGCTGAAGGTTTTCCCTCTTGGTTGGGACAATTTTGCCAAACTGTACCCAGGGAGAGGGCAGCACGGTGGTTAGCACTGCTACCTCGCAGCGCCAGGGTCCAGGGTTCAAATCTGGCCTCGGGTGACTCTGTGGAGTTTGCACGTTCTCCCCCGTGTCTGCGTGAGTTTTCCTCTGGGTGCTCCGGCTTCCTCCCATAGTCCAAAGATGTGCGGGTTAGATGGATTGACCATGCTAAACGTGTCATGGGGGACTAGCTGGGTGGATAAGTGGGGTTATGGAGATGGGGTCTGGGTGGGATTGTGGTCTCTGCAGACCTGATGGGCTGAATGGCCTGTTCCTGCACTGTAGGGATTCTGTGTGTGCTGAATTTATGGAATTCACTTCCACAGAAAGTAGTTGAGGCCAAAGTATTGTTTTCAATGGTTTCAAGAAGAAATTAGATATAACTCTTGGGGCTAAAGCAAGTTCAAAGAGCCGAATGGCCTCCTCCTGCTTCTATTTTCCTATGTTTAAAATAGAATTACTGGGGTTAGATGGTGGAGGCTGCGGTAACATTTACAAATTGGATCGATGAGGAAAAGGCGATGAGGAGATATTGGAGCAGGTTAAAGCATATGGGGCCCTTTCCATTGCTGGGATTTTCCAGTCCTGTCTAAGTTGACGGACCTTTCAAAGACATTTTCCAACCCCGGCCCTGTCACAATAGGCTGCAAAACTCAGTCCATGCAACTAGGACTATTTTTATGTGAAAAATGTAAAATGTTTATTTATTAGTGTCTCAAGTAGGCCTATATTAACATTGCAATGAAGGTACTGTGAAAATCCCCCAGTTGCCGCACTCTGGCGCCTGTTCGGGTACATTGAGGGAGAATTTAGCATGGCCAATGCACACTAACCCGCACGTCTTTGGACTGTGGGAGGAAACCGAAGCACGTGGAGGAAACCCACGCAGACACGGCAAGAACATGCAAAACTCCACACAGACAGTGACCCAAGCCGGGAATCAAACACAGGTCCCTGGCACTGTGAGGCAGCAGTGCTAACCACTGTGCCATCTTGCTGCCCAGAGAGTTCAGCCACTTACTGATGAGAGCCAAAGCTAAGAGGCCCAGCAGATCTGCTGGGACATTGCTGGTCTTTAACCCACGAGGAATGGGTGCACCCATTTCTCCAAGTAGGGAGTTACTGGGTCCAAGCCCCATTGCAGGAATGGCACATGGATTCCAGGCTGCTGCTGCCGAGAGAGTGCTGCACTGCCAGAGGTGCCTTCTTTTCAATGAGGCATTAAACCGAGGCCTATTTGGGTGAGTAGGATTGTATTTGCTGGAGTTCACAAAAATAAGGTGGGGGGGGGGGTCTCACAGAATCCTCTAAAATTCTAACGGGACAAGACAGGGTAAATGTAAGTAGGATATTCCCGATGGTGGGGGTGTCCAGAACCAGGGGTACAGACTGAGGATACAGGATAGGCGGTTTAGGATAAAGAAGAGGAGAAATTTCTTCACCCAGAGAGTGGACAGCCTGTAGAATTCGCTACTACAGAAAGTAGTTGAGGCCAAAACCTTGTGTGTTTTCAAGAAGTAATTAGATATACTTGTGGCGAAGGGGATCAAAGGACATGGTGGGGGGAGGTGGGACCAGGATGCTGAGTTGGACAATCAGCCATGATCACAATGAATGGCAGAGCAGGCTTGAAGGGCTGAATGGCCTCCTCCTGCTTTCAGTTTGTGTTTCTATGATCCTATGGCACTTTGGTTGAATAAGAGCAGTGGAGTTTCCCAGCCAACTTATAATCCTCCAAATAACAGCAAAACTGCCTATTTAACCCCTGTGCTTGTGGACCCTTGCTGGGTGCAGATTGGTCACCGTGTTTGGATAACAACATTTAAAGAAGTGCTTCATTGGCTTTGAAGTACTTTGGGCATCCATGGAAACGCCAACTGTGCTGTCTGTGTACTTCCTCTCTCCTTCCACTGTTGTGTTTGCCCATTCCTTTTGTAAAGATGTTGAGCATTAACAGGGCTAGAGGGAGCAAAGTGAGACTTCCATTGACTGGCCATGCTAGTGCGCAAAGAAGTGTTCAGAGTAGGAGATTCATTTCAACAGAGCGGCTCCTTGTGAGAGGAAATGTTTAGAAAAACCATTTCCAATGGCGGAGCAGACCCGATGGGCTGAATGGCCTAATTCTTATGGTCCTATGGGCCCATTGTATGCTTGTTTCTGGTTGGACTTACAGCGAGGGGACGGTTTAAGCTTCATTACACTTGTCTGAGATTCTGGCAAAGGTGCTTGGACCTGTGCACGGGGGTGTGCTAGTTTACTGCAGCCCTACCCCAGCTGAGAATTGACCACATAAAGGTTGGAACTGATACAGTATCTTTGACACTGGGTTTGGAAGCTGCTGTTCTTTTTGTGTGGCCAGTTTCCATGGCACGCTGGCAGTGTTAGATCATTTTCCATCTGCGCGGGTGTGACTGAGGCCTGCCTGTAGCTTTGCCCACATTTGCCATGAAGCCTGACTGTGCACCCATCTGTACGCAGGCCCCTCCACTCTCCACGTCTCAACAAGCATTCCAATTTCCTGTGGTTCGCTTGGCTCGATGGGTACAGGGTTTGCTTCTCTCCTGAAGACAGGGCAGTTCCTGAACCACTGTCCACCTTCACCCCTCCTAAATGGGCTGTTTTTGATCCACCTCCCCGTTTGAATTTTAGGCCTCACTCTACCATATCTGGCTGAGTGACATGTATGCTTTCCTTCTGTTAACCGACTGAAAGAGAACCTCGGTTTACTGACCAGTCCATTGATGAGTTTGAGACCAAACATTGCCTTATCTCATCCGTAACCTGCCTCTGCAAATGGTTAGGTTTGCGATGCTGTTTGAGGTCAGCCATTTTAGATGGAGCTTCACTTTTTTAGCAAATGAGTTGGTTCCTGTCTTCCAAGCTCCCCCTCCAGGTTCCCTTGTGCTGCTCACTTTGGGGAAGTGTCATTGAACAGTTGACTTTGTTGGTTGGCCGCTCGCGATGCAGAGCGATGCCAACAGCGCAAGTTCAGTTCCTGTACCAGCTGAGGTTTATTCACCTTGGGAAGCGATGGCCTGGTGGTGTTATCACCAGACTATTAATCCAGAAACTCAGCTGGTATTCTGGGGACCCAGGTTTGACTCTTGCCACGGTGGAATTTGAATTCAATTAAAATATTTGGATTTAAGAATCTACTGATGACCATGGAACCATTGTGGGAAAACTCCACCTGGTTCACTGATGGCCTTTGAGAAAGGAAATCTGCCGTCCTTACCTGGTCTGGCCTACACGTGACTCCAGAGCCACAGCAATGTCGCTGACTCTCAACCGCCCTCCAAGGGCAGCTAGGGATGGGCAATAAATGCTGGCCAGCCAGGACACCCATGTCCCACGAATAAATTTTTTAGAAATGAAGGCACTCCTTTCTTAGCTTTGCCCCCACCCCCACTCCCCACCGAGGTGTGGTGACCTCAGGTTAAATTACCCCCAGTCAGCTCTCCCTCTCGAAAGGGCAGAGCACCCTATGATCATCTGGGGCAATGATGACTTTACCTTTTACCTTGCATTGTGTCAGGGTAGGAAACAGTTAAAGAGGAATCCCCTACAGTGCAGAAGGAGGCCATTTGGCCCATTGAGACTGCACTGGCAGCAATCCCACCCAGGCCCTAATGTGTAACCCCACGTGTTCACTCTGCTAATCCCCCTGAATGCTAAGGGTCAATTTAGCAAGGCCAATTCACCGACTCGCACATCTTTGGACTGTGGGAGGAAACCAGAGCACCCGGAGGGAACCCACGCAGACACCATAGAATCATAGAACCTTACAGTGCAGAAAGAGGCCCTTTGGCCCATCGAGTCTGCACTGAACACAATCCCACCCAGGCCCTACCCCCATATCCCTACATATTATACCCACTAATCCCTCTAACCTATACATCCCAGGATACTAAGGGGCAATTTCTTAGCATGACCAATCAACCTAACCCGCACATCTTTGGACTGTGGGAGGAAACCGGAGCACCCGGAAGAAACCCACGCAGACACGAGAAGAATGTGCAAACTTCACACAGACAGTGACCCGAGCCGGGAATCGAACCCAGGTCCCTGGTGCTGTGAAACAGCAGTCTTACCCACTGTGCTACCCAAGTAGTTGGAGGTAAATAGGTTAAGAACGTCACTGTGTGCAATTAAAGGGACAGACAGGTACATGGATGAGAGAGGTGTGGAGGGATATGGCCCAGGTGCAGGTCAGTGGGAGTAGGCAGAAAGATGGTTCGGCACAGCCAGAAGGCCTGTTTCTGAGCCTTACTGTTCTATGGTTCTAGGTAGGGATTGAGGAGTAGAGTTTTACATTAACAAGAATAAAGCTGCGGAGAAGAAGAGGTGACTTGCTTTCTGTCTTTTTTATGTGCTAGCCATTGGAGTTGGCCATATTGTATGTCATTGGTGATTAGCCTTCAATGAAGGTGACATTTATTGAGGCAAGCTTTCTTCTTTACAAAAAGCCTAACCATTATAAATCAACCAAAGTTTGTTGCAGAATGAATTGTTTCTCTCTGCTGTTTATGTCAGCAGCAGGCTGGGTCAGTTGGCACCCTCTGGTGACTTGGCTTAAGTTGCCATATGTGTGACCAGCAGATGGGAGTTGACAAACTGTTTGACTGTGGGACTTTCGCAACTGAGTCCAGTCGTGAGCTGTGGGCAGCCCATATTGTGAGCACCGACTTGGCCGGAGAATAGTAATCGGAGGAACCTGAGAGAAAATCTCCCATGTAGTTCGCAGGGCAGCGTGACAACAAAAAGCTAAAGTTTATTTATTAGTCACAAGTAAGGCTTACCTTAACACTGCAATTAAGTTACTGTGAAAATCCCCTAGTCACCACACTCCGGCGCCTGTTCGAATCAACGTACCTGACCGGCACATCTTTCAGACTGTGGGAGGAAACTGGAGCACCTGGAGGAAACCCACACAGACACGAGGAGGATGTGCAGACTCCACACAGACAATGACCCAAGCCAGGAATTGGTCCCTGGTGCAGTGAGGCAGCGGTTCCAACCACCGTGCCGCCCCCAAAAGCGGGTGAACGTTGGAAAGAGCATTTGTGAAAGGAAGAGTCTAACAAAGTTTTGAGATCTCCCATTGTCTGATTTAAGTTTTGAATGTATGGTGGCTTTTGGACCATCTTCCATGACCCTTTTGGCATGGAAACCCTCACCCACAGAGCATAGTGGAAACTAACAGAAATATTACAATGCGGTAAAGGTTTGTTTGGATAAAACATTTGGCACTTAAAGTCAGTGCTTGAAGAATGTTTGGCTTTGTGTAGCGTGTCCATTGTAATAGTTTATTTAGCAAAGGAACTTCTCAATGGGGTGTGACTAAGCAGAAGTTAAAATGTTGGATCCTTATCTGCATTTGGAATTTTTTCCTACATTTGTTGTTCTACATTTTAAAGACATTCACCATGACAGTGTTTTGTGCAGACTTGAAACTTGTGTGTGCCTTATTACCAGGTGAGGAGGGGGTGACTCCCCTCTCTTCAGCCACCTTGGTTGGCCACAGCAAAAGTTTTGGTTTCTTTTTCATGAGGATATGTCTTTTTCCACCTCCAAATGCATTTAACTATGAGCAATGAGGAGCAAATTGAAAAACGGTTTTCTTGAGTCAAAGGAAGAGCAATTTCATTGACCATGAAACTTAAGGGAAGAATAATCAACATCGCTCGCACGGGTGTCTGAAGGAAAGTTAGACTCCAATGTGGAGAGAAAAGTTCAAAGAACATGTAGTTAATTGTCCATGAGGTGTAGATTGTTAAACGTTGTGGGCGATTTGGATTGGCTGGTTTAGTGGATTCGGTCTGATGGAGGAGATCACAGAAAAATAGAACAGATTGAATAATGGAATCCCTTCAGTGCAGAAGGAGGTCGTTCGGCCCATTGAATCTGCACTGACCACAATCATACCCAAGCCCTATTCCCATAGCCTCATACATTTACCCACGTTAGTCCCCCCGACACTAAGGGCAATTTAGCATGGCCAGTCCACCTGAATAGTGTAAAAGAAGATCGCAAGAAACACTGGATGGATTCAGGTTGATTTGCTTGTTCTTAGCGATGTTGGCTAAAATGCTACATCGTGAGTGAACTGTGCCTCAGCAGGCGTCCAGTTTATCTTGGCTTAATTGTCATCTGGAAGACAGGCGCCTTCGATAATGCAGCACTCTCTCTCAGAGCCGGGTTATCAGCCTAGATTCTGTTATGCAGTTTCCTTCGACAACACCTTCCAAACAGGCGAAATCTTCCACGGAGGAGGAGAAGGGCAGCAGGTGCATGGGAACATCACCACCTGCAAGTTCCCCTCCAAGTTTCAACTTGTGACTTAAGGAGCAGCTGGACAAATACATCACTAGGATGGGAATAGAGGGATCTGGTCCCCGGAAGGGGAGGGGATTTTAGTTCAGTCGTTCAGTAGTTTAGTTTAGCATGGTTGGTGCAGGCTGGGAGGGTCAAAGGGCCTGTTCCCGTGCTGTAATTTTCTTTGTTCAAGTTGCACATCATCTTGTCTTGGAAATATATTGTCATTTCTTTGACGCTGTTGGGTCAAAATCCTGCAATTCCCTCCCTTAGCATTGTGTGTGTATCTACTCCTCATGGACAGCAGTGGTTCAAGAAGATGGCTCACCATCATCATTCTCAAGGGCAATTAGGGATGGGCAATAATTGCCAGCCTAGCCAACGGCGCCCACATCCTGTGAAAGAGTAAATACGTTTAATCAAAGATCCACAGTGGGATTTGGAATGTTTTTACATTTTCTTTCATTTTATGTAACAGAATGTTAGTAGTTAATTTGGTGTTATAGCGTCATAGAGCTTTACAGCATGGAACCAGGCCCTTCAGCCCAACTTGTCCATGCCAGCCTTTTTTTTAACCCCTAAGTTAATCCCAATTGCCCGCATTTGGCCCATATCCCTCTATACCCATTTTACCCATGTAACTGTCTAAATGCTTTTTAAAAGATAAAATTGTACCCGCCTCTACTACTACCTCTTGACAGCTTGTTCCAGACACTCACCACCCTATTGTGTGAAAAAATTGCCCCTCTGGACCCTTTTGTATCTCTCCCCTCTCACCTTAAACCTATGCCCTCTAGATTCCCCTACCTTTGGGAAAAGATGTTGACTATTTACATTATCTATATCCCACTTTATTTTACAGACCTTTATAAAGTCACCCCTCAGCCCCCTACGCTCCAGAGGAAAAAGTCCCAGTCTATCCGTCGAGTCCTGGTAGCATCCTAGTAGATTTTTTCTGCACTCTTTCTAGTTTAATAATATCCTATTTATAATAGGGTGACCAGAATTGCACACAGTATTCCAAGTGTGGCCATACCAATGTCTTGTACAACTTCCACAAGACGTCCCAACGCAATGTTCTGACCAATGAAATGAAATGTTCAGTGTTGAGCACTAGTTGTGGGAGAGCAATGTACATGTAGTATTCACAGCCCAGAGACAGGCCATTCAGCCCGACAGGTCTATGCTGGTGTTCATGACTGTCTTGTGCGTCTCCACCCGCCGCCACTTTATTTCATCTCATCCTAACAACGTATCATCCTATTCGTTTCTTTCTCCTATAATTTTCTTAAATGCATCAAAAGTGTTGATGTCTGTAAATACACAAATTGAATGTGTGAGATATTCAGCATTAACACTGTGTCAACTCTCTGCTACACAACATCAGTTGCATCTGTGTAATCGCCTGAGTTTGCCCTGTAGCTATCTCTAATGGCATGCTTTAGCTGGTTCTGTTTTGTGATGGGGAGGTTTTTCTTTTTGGGTGGCCTTGTGGTGCAGTGGGGTTATCGTCCCTGCCTCTGAACCAGGAGCTCTGGGTTCGAGTCCCAGTGGTAGTCACGATGTGGAGATGCCAGCGTTGGACTGGGGTAAACACAGTCAGAAGTCTCACAATGCCAGGTTAAAGTCCAACACGTTTATTTGGTAGCAAATGCCACTAAAAGCATTTGCCCTGTTTGTGATTAGAACTTTCACTCAGCTATGAAAGGGCTGCCAGCCCTCCGAAAGCTAGTGGCTTTTGCTATCAAATAAACCTGTTGGACTTTAACCTGGTGTTGTGAGACTTCTTACTTCGAGTCCCACCCCAGGACCTGATGGCCAAGGAAGGCGCGTTCATAACGCGGCCAACAGGTTGGGATTGTCAATCTGCAAATCCTTCCAAACGTGCCAATGGCTGGCGGTAAGAGAGACCTGGTCAGCCACGCTTGATGTGGAGCGGGGCCCCTCAAGCTATAACTCCCTGGCGACAGACTAATGACCTGTTCCGGCAGTTACCAGCTATTGGCAACAAACAAAAATTGGCTTTGGTGCATCACTAATCTTTTAAAGTTTATTTATCAGTGTCACAAGGAGGCTTACATTAACACTGCAGTGAAGTTACTGTGAAAATCCCCTAGTCGCCACACTCCGGTGCCTGTTCGAGTACACAGGGAGAATTTAGCACGGCCAATGCACCCTAACCAGCACGTCTTTCAGACTATGGAAGGAAACTGGAGCACCCGGAGGAAACCCACGCAGGCACGGGGAGAATATGCAGACTCCACACAGACAGTGACCCAAGCTGGGAATCGAACCCGGGTGAACACTAGGTGCGGGAAGAGAATTAGAATGTTTGTTTCTTTTTCCACCTTTTTGCACTCCCAAGTCTTTGATTACTAGGCTCCATTGTTAGTGTGATTGGGGCAGCAGGGTAGCGCAGAGGTTGGCACTGCTGCCTCACAGCGCCAGGGACCAGGCTTCGATTCCCAGCTTCGGTCAGTGTCAGTGTGGAGTTTGCACACTCTCCCCATGTCTGCATGGGTTTCCTTCTGGTGCGAAAGACATACTGATTAGGTGCATTGGCCGTGCTAAATTCTCCCTCAGTGTACTCAAACAGGCACCGGAGTGTGGCAACTAGGGGATTTTTGCTGTAACTTCATTGCAGTGTTAATGTCAGCCTACTTGTGACATGAGTAAATGAAAAATAAAGAGACCAAGTCTAAATGCGCCAGCCTGGCTCTGGCCTTATACTTTGGTAACTGTGGTCCAATTTAAAAACCTCATATTATGCAGTGTTGCTGATATCCTACAAGGTAGTGGATTATCCCAATGGAATGCACTACTGGCTGCATCCTCTGCCCTGATGACTATTGTTACTCTATTTAAGAGATTTAGACACAGTGATTCCAGTAGAGCCCACTCTGAGTAGCTCCTTCAGTTCTCGGCTCCATCCCTTGGGAAGTATATATATTTTTATTTGTTTGTGGGAAATTGGCCAGCATTTATTGCCCATCCCTAGTTGCCCTTGGAGTCAACCACATTGCTGTGGCTCTGGGGTCACATATAGGGCAGATCGGGTGAGGACAGCAGATTTCCTTCCCTAAAGGATGTTAGTGAACCAGATGGGAGTTTCCGACAATGGTTTCACAGTCACCAGTAGATTCTTAATTCCGGATATTTTTATTGAATTCAAATCCCACTATTTGCCATGGTGGGATTTGAACCCGGGTCCCAGAGCATTGGCTGAGTTTCTGGATTAATAGTCCAGCGATAATACCACTAAGCCATTGCCTCCCCTTCTATCTTAGCTTTGGAGAGGGGAGAAGGGTGCAAGGGACCCATTCAATACAATGATATGAGGGCTGAAAGAGTTAAAATGCAAAGACAGGTTGCGGAGATTAGAGTTGTAATCCTTTGAAGATTAAGGTCTAATTTGGTCTAATTGAGGTGTTAAAGGTGATTAAAGGATTTGGTAGGGTAACTAGACAAATGATCTTGGGGTGGGTCGACAGCAGTCCAGAACAAGGAGAACAAAGAGAGCTAAGCTGTTTTGGGGTGGTGGGTAATATTGAAAAGCACTTATAAAGGGAAATCTGCAGCACTGCGTCCCTCCAAAACAATATTGAGGCTCGTTGGGGGTGGGAGGTCGTACTGAAATATCAGAACTGAGATGAATAGCTTTTGTTGGGTCAGGGTAAGAGGGGATTTGGAACCGAGATGTGGAAACGAAGCCATGTTGCACGTCCACCATGATCAGATTAGATGGTTTGATAGGTGCAAGAAGCTGAAAGGCCACCTCCTGTTCCTATGAGCGTGGGGGTGGAGCGAATGGAATTTTTTTCCCCATGGTATATTAATATGCCACATGCCACCCCTGAATTGATGCGTCAGCCATGCTAAATTCTCCCTCGATGTACCTGAACAGGTGCCGGGGTGTGGCGACTAGGGAATTTTCACAGCAACTTCATTGCAGTGTTAATGTTAGCCTACTTGTGACTAATAAAAAAAAACTTTTTGAACAGCTCAGAAACTTGGAGAACTATCACCTTGTGGTCAATTGTGGCCATTTTCTCAATCTATCCAATTGTTGTTCTTTTTAAATTAAACACTTTAAACAAGAAGATGCTAGAGAAACATTTTTTAGCATTCTTTTTATTGAACCTTTTTGGCCATGATAGGTAGCTAAAGACTTAGCCAGAGAGGTAGGTTTAAAGGAAGACAGTAAGGCAGAGAAATTTAGAGAGAAATTTCAACACTTAAGGCCTCGATTGATGAAGGCTTTCGTTAGAGGAACAGTTAAAATCAGGATGTGCAAGAGGCCAGAATTGGAGGATAGCAGAGATCCCAGAGGGTTATAGGGCTGGGCAGGTTTATACACGATGAGGAGAGTGAAAAATGGAGTTGAAAAGAAGGGTGAGAAATTTAAGGATGAGGTGGAGACAGACCAGGAACCAGTTGGGTGGCACAGTGGTTAGCACTGCTGCCTCACAGCTCCAGGGACCTGGGTTCGATTCCCGACTTAGGTCACTGTGCGGAGTCTGCACGTTCTCCCCGTGTCTGTGTGGGTTTCCTCCGGAGGCTCCGGTTTCCTCCCACAAGATTGTGTGCTCAGCCCCTTACTATATTCCTGATAGACGTACGACTGGTCCCTCCATGCCAATGCTATAGTTAAGCAAGCCCACCAATGTCTTTCCTTCCTTGGGAGGCCAATGAAATTTGGTGTGTCCACTACAACTCTCACCAATTTTTACCAAGATGTGCAGGTTAGGTTGTTTGGTCATACTAAATTGACCCTAGTGTCGGGGTGGGGGGTTAGTAGTGCAAATACGTGGGGTTGCAGGAATGGGGCCTGGGTGGGATTGTGGTCGGCGCAATGACCTCCTTCTGCACCGTAGGGATTCTGTGATTCAGTTCTAGTTATCCGGGGCAGGAGTATCCCAATTCTGATTCCCCAATCCAAATTGTCCACCTGTCTGTCTGAGATTGTGCGATGAATCCCAAGTGAAAACGCATCCAACCATCTGGTGAATGAAGATTAATTTTAGACACCGACTGGGCTGTTTATGAAGGAAATTTGTCAACGCAACATTTTGAAATTTGAGTAATTAGTTTTTCCTTCGGAAGATGGAGTGTACAAACTTCAAGTGTGGCCTACAGTTTTTGGGAGGTCAATGTGGCCCCCCTAACATTAATTAATACACCAGAATTATTGAGAGCAATGCTTATAAATATTATTGTCAGTTTTTACCTTGCAAATGTATCAAGTGATCAATTTAGTTGACAGCCCTGAGACACAAGTGTATATGATTTAGCGAGATTGCCTTGAATAATGTTGTTCCCTTTTTAGATGTTTGTAGTCCCTTCAATCAAGGGCTGATTTTGGGTAGTCCATGGTGGAACTAACCTAATGCTAATTTAGAAATGATATAAAGGGCATTGATGACTTAACAAACTGAAATCACCACTTGCTGGAAGCAACTGTCTTGTATCATCACAGTAAGTCTCTCAACACCAGGTTAAAGTCCAGCAGCTTTATTGGACATTAACCTGGTGGTGAGGGTTCTGTGCCCACCCCAGTCCAACACCAGCATCTCCGTCTTCCTGTATGGTCAGCTTGCAGAACAGCCAATGAGAAGTACATTAACATTATTTAGCTTGGACAGTATTGTACATCAAAAGAAACCCAGATAAAGTGAGCTGTCAGCTGCCCTTTGAATTCACGGCACTGGGGAACATCGGAACAGGAGTCGGCCATTCCTTGGCAACCTAACTCCATGTTAGATTGTTCCCCCTTGATGTGGAGTTGCCAGCATTGGACTGGGGTAGTCACAGTAAGTAAGCTTCACCACTCACCTGATGAAGGGGCAGTGCTCTGAAAGCTTGTGCTACCAAATAAACGTGTTGGACTTTAATCTGGTGTTGTAAGACTACTTACTGTGATTATCCCCCTTTAAACCAAAAAAAACTCTCAACCTCAGATACATTAGCCTTTAGATGGATGCAGTGGAGGTTTACCAGAATGATACCTGCACTTTACAGTGTTAAATAAATTGAGTTTATTTATTAGTCACAAGTCGGCTTATGATAACACCGCAAAGAAGTTACTGCGAAAATCCAGTAGTGGCCACACTCCGGCGCCTGTTCAGGTACACTGAGGGGGAATTTAGCACAGTCAATGCATCTAACCAGCACGTCTTTCAGACAGCAGAAGGAAACCGGAGCACCCGGAGGAAACCCACACACAGACACGGGGAGAACGTGCAGACTCCACACAGACAGTGACCCAAACTGCGAATAGAACCTGAGTCCCAGGTGCTTTGAGGCAGCAGTGCTGACCACTGTGCCGCGCTCATAACAACAATGAGAGGTTGCATAAACCAAATTAGTATTTCCTGGAATTTATAAGGACTGATTATATCGAAGCTTTCAAGATATGAAGGACATGATAGGATCGGTAGAGGGATCCTATTTCTGCTGTCAATCAAAAGAGAAAATGCAGGAAAATCTCAGCAGGTCTGGCAGCGTCTGTAAGGAGAGAAAAGAGCTGACGTTTCGAGTCCAGATGACCCTTTGCCAAAGCTAAAAGGCAGAGAAAGTGGGAGATATTTATACTGCAAGGGGAGGGAATGAAAGATGAGTCATAACCACAGAAACCAGGGGAAAGGCTGCTAATGACGGTCCATAGAGAGATTAGAAGGTGTGGATGGCCAAACGGCAGAGAAGCTCAAATCAGAGAGTAAACTGAAATCAGAGGGGGGTGGGGGAGAGATGGGTGAGAGAGAGGTAAAACTGAGAAAAGGGGAGAAAGGGAAGCAAAGGGGGGATGGAAGAGAGGGGAGGGGAAGAAAAATGAAGATAATAAAGAAATAAAAGGTAGGGAACAGTTAAAAATTAAATTTTCCTTTAAATTATTTCTGCTGATTGTGTATGCGCGGTAGGGAGGGAGTTGGGAGGAAGGATGGGGAGGGGAGGGAGTGGAGTGGGGGGGTAGCATTCTAAGACTAAAGGTCATAGCCTAAACATTGGAACTAGGTATTTCTGGAATGAAGTTCGGAAACAGGTTTTGACACACTCAGATTGGTAGAAGCTGCAACACTTTGACAAATGGCAATTGATATTGTATTAATTGTTAATTTTAAATCTGAGATTGTTGGTTTGAAGTGGGGGGGATAATAGACATGGAGTTAGATTGCCTAGGATGGCCTACTCCTGTTCCTACGTCCCTCAGTGCCATGAATTCAAAGGGCAGCTGGTAGCTCACTCTGCCTGGTTTCCTTTGATGTACAAGGTATTTCTGTAAATATTGTTTACAGGCTGACCGTATAGGAAGGTGGAGATGCTGGTATCAGACTGGGGTGGGCACGGAAGTCTCAACACCAGGTTAAAGTCCAAATAAACCTGCTGGACTTTAACCTGGTGTTGAGAGACTTCTTACTGTGACCACACAAGAAGATTGCTTCCAGCAAGCAGTGATTTCAGTTTATTTAATCATCAAACTGGTGCATAACTCCGGGGCATCTCTTCACGAGTAAATATTACATCAAAAGATCTGTTTCATTCCCCATGTTCGGTTCATTTTTTTTGCTCCATATTTGCATAAGGAGTAGTAGCAGTACAGGCCATTCAGCCCCTTGAGCCGATTCTCATCCCAGCCTCATATCCATCTTCCCCGCTCACCATAACCCTTCATCCTGCTTCTAATTAAAAATCTATCCTTTGCCTCCTCCGATTTGTTCAGTGTTCCGGCGTCCACTCCACTCTGAGATACAGAATTCCACAGATTCATGACCCTTTGAGTGAAGTAATTCCTCCTCATCTCTGCTTTAAATCTGCTACCCCTTAACCTAAAACTATGACCTCTCATTCTAGATCCTCCCACAAGAGGAAACATCCATTCTACATCTCCCCATCAGCCCCTTTTAGCATCTTATATACCTCGATTCTTCTTAACTCCAGCGAGTATAGGATTAAACTTTAGACCTAAATTTAGCACAAATATCATTAATTTTATAATCTCTCGATTTGTTTATGGGGTGGCACGGTGGTCAGCACTGCTGCCTCACAGTGTCAGGGGGCTGAGTTCAATTCCAGCCTCGGGTGACTGTGTGGAGTTTGCACACTCTCCCCCATGTCTGTGTGAGCATTTTCTGGGTGCTCCGGTTTCCTCCCATACTCCAAAGATTAGTTAGATGGATTGGCCATGATAAATTACCCCTTAGTGTCCCAAGATGTGCAGTTTAGGTGGATTGGCTGTGCTAAATTTCCCCTGGGTGTCCCAAGATATGTAGGTTAGGTGGATTGGCCATGCTAAATTGCCCCTTAGTGTCCTGAGATGTGCCTGTTAGGTGGATTGGCCATGTTAAAAGGGAGTCACGGCAGTAGGGCAGGGGGAGAGAACCTGGGTGAGATACTCTGTCAAGAAAATCGGTGAGACTTGGTGGGCCAAATAGCCTCTTCTGCACTGTAGGGATTGTATGATTCTATAATTCCAAAGACGGGAGTTCAGAAACCACAATAATAAATTTTTTTAATTGAATTGAATTAGACCATGAGAGAGAATCTGACTGATAGAAAGCTGAAGCCAGTAAATGTTTCCCTGAAGCTGTTGGATTGTCGTAAGCTGCCAACTGGCTTGCAAATGTCCTTTGTGAAAGAAGGGACTGGCTATCGTTCTGTTCTATATGTGGCTCTGGTTCTACAACGGTGTGGTGACTTGCCCGCCGTCCATACCCCCAGGCTCGCCTTTGACCAGGAAGTTAACTTGGAAAAAGTCTCATAAACACTGTGGCTATAAGGGGCAGGTCAGGGGCTACGAATTCTGTCAGTAACTGCCCTGCGGACTTCCCCCAAATCCTTCTACCATCTACGTCTCAAGTCCAGAGTTTGATTGTGTACCTTGAATTTTGCTAGCTGAGTCCAGCTCCAACAAGACTGCAGAGACTCAGCACCATCCAGGACCAAGCAGTCTACCAGATTGGCATCCCTTTACCAGATTGGCACCTCTTCCACCAAACTTCAACTTCCACTCTCTCTCCAGGTATCTGCCATAGCTCGCTTAGTGACATTCTTACTCCTGAACCCCAAGTTTGGGGATTCAGCATCCATGCCTGAGGCTTGAGCACAAAGAGCTAGAAAGACATTCCAGTGCGGTAACATAGGGGTGCTGCACTGCCAGTGGCGCTGTCTTTTATATATATTTTTAAATTTATCAGTGTCATAGATGGGCTTACATTAACACTGCAATGAAGTTACTGTGGAAAATCCCCAAATCGCCACACTCCTGTTTGGGTACACTGAGGGAGAATTTAGCACGGCCAGTGCGCCTAACCAGAACGTCTTTCGGACTGTGGGAGGAAACTGGAGCACCCAGAGGAAACCCATGCAGACACGGGGAGACAGTGACCCAAGCCAGGAATTGAACCTGGCTCTGTGAGGCTGCAGTGCTAACCACTGTGCCGTCCCATATGAGGTGAGAGGATCAGATTAGAGTAAACGATACCGTATATTTCAAAGGAGATCAGTGGAGTCCTCCCTAGTGCCCTAGGCAATATTTATCCCTCAATCAGTGTCACTAAAACCAGGTTAACTGGTTATTATCATATTGCTGTTTGTGGGATCTTACTGTGCTCAAATTGATTGCCAAGTTTCCTGCAAAATGACACTTCGAAAGTAATTCATTGTCTCTCCAGTGTGTTGGGACATCATAAGTTCTTGAAAGGCTCCTTAACAGTGTACCACGTCTACAGTATTTGCTACCAACAAGACTGTATCATAGAATCCCTACAGTGCAGAAGGAGGCCATTCGACCCATCGAACCTGCGCTGACACCAATCCCACCCGGCCTTACCCTTGTAACCACATATATTTACCCTACTCATCCCCCTGACACTAAGGGAGAATTTACCATGGCCAATCCCCCTAACCTGCATATCTTTAGAAAAGGTGGCGGGAACATCTGGTCTCAACAATTATAGTGTGACGATGGTGGGTTGCCAGCCCTGCCAGAGACCTTCCTCTCAGAGGAAGTTGTTTCTTATCTCATTGCCCAGATTTAAATGACTGTCGACTGGAAATCCATCCCCCCTCTCCCGTGCCTTGTCCCCATCTTATCAACGTCCTAACAGCAGCATTTCACACCATTCCTGGAATATTTCCAGACCAATATAGTATGCACGATTCAGGACTTTAAAAATACGGAGTGAGGGATCATAGAATCCCTGCAGTGCCGGAGGCCATTCTGCACCAACTCTCAGACAGAGCATCCCAATCCTGCCCTATCCTGAAACCCCACGTATTTACCTGGCTAATCCCCCTAATCTGCACAATTTGAGACAATTTCCCACGACCAATCCACTGAACCATATCTTTGGATAAGGGGCAATTTAGCACGGCCAATCCACCTAACCTGCACATCTTTGGACACTAAGGGGCAACTTGCCATTGCTAATCCCCCTAACCTGCACACCTTTGGACACTAAGCAGCAATTTCCCATGGCCAAACCACCTAACTACATCTTTGGACAAGGGGCAGTTTAGCATGGCCAATCTGCTTAACCTGCACATCATTGGACACTAGGGGGCAATTTACCAAGGGCAATCCACCTAATTTACATATCTTTGATACGAAGGGGCAATTTAGCAAGGTCAGTCCACCTAACCTGCGCATCTTTGTGAGGCAACAGTGCTAACCACTGTGCCAGTGTGCTGCCTGTTGTGTTCTGTTTTGTTTTTGGTATTGTCAGTACGTGGTAAACTTGCCTGTTTGGAGGATTGCCATCCGACCTTCTACCAAGACCTTCCCTGTTGGCACAGCTGGGATCAAGACTTGGTATGCATGGGAGTTGCGAGTGTAAACCCAGGCCTCACTCCATGGTTTACGATGCAATAATGCACTCTGTTACTCCTATTACTCACCGCAGTAATACTTCATTCCTGGAGTAGCCCACTCGAATACAACTGGGCGACAGTCACCTCTGACACTGTTACACTGCAGCGAGGAATTGTATTTACAACATTGACGTGTGGACTGGAGAAGGAATGTCAGCCTGTCTCTATCACATTGTAGCAGGCCTTCACAAAAATGCAGAAAAACACCTCCAGAATTTTGTCGTAGAATGAATAGCTACAGTGTGGAGAGGACACTCTCTGTATTGTAACAGAAGGGCATGTTTGGAACCCATTAGTGTGAGGTGAAGTGTCACAGAAGATCTTTTCCTTCGCAGTTCAAAGTCTGCAGCAAAAATGTTGTCTTAACCAGAGCACAGATATGTGAGTCGCAGAATAGGGTAATGCTGAGGGGCTTGTGTTAGGGTAATGTATGCTTTAATAAGTAGGTATGTTTTCTTCCTTTGTGGGATGGGGGTGTCGCTGGCAAGGACAATATTTGTTGCCATCCCTAATTGCCCTTAAACTGAGCAGCTTGTTGGGCCAGTGGTTAGCACTGCTACCTCACAGCACCAGGGATCTGGGCTCATTTTAAAGTTTTTTTTTTAAGTTTATTTGTTAGTGTAATAAGTAGGCTTACATTAACACTGCAATGATGTTAATGTGAACATTCCCAAGTCGCCACACTCTGGAGCCTGTGCAGGTACACTGAGGGAGAATTTGGCATGGTCAACGCACCTAGCCTGCCCGTCTTTCGGACTGTGGGAGGAAACTGGAGCACCCGGAGGAAACCCACGCAGACACGGGGAGAATGTGCAAACTCCACACAGACGGTGACCCAAGCCAGGAATCGAACCTGGATCCTTGGCGCTGTGAGGCAGCATTGTGCCACTGCGCAGCCCCATTTCCACTTTGCGTGACTGTTCTCCCCGTGTCTGCGTGGGTTTCCTCCAGGTGCTCTGGTTCCCTCCTGTACTCCAAAGGTGTGCAGATTGGGTGGATTGGCCATGCTAAATTGCCTCTTAGTGGCCCAAGGTGTGGAGGTTAAATGGATTAGCTGTGGTAAATGTGTGGGGTTATGCGAAGTGGGCAGGGAAGAGGGACTGGGTAAGATACTCTGTCAGAGAGTCAGTGCAGATTTGATGGGCTGAATGGCCTCTTCTGCATTGTAGGGATTCAATGATTTCAGATGGAAGCTTAGAGTCAACCACATTGCTGTGGTTCTGGAGTCACATGTAAGTCAGACCAGGTAAAGGGCAGATTTCCTTCCCTAAAGGACATTAGCGAACCAGATGGGGTTTTCCGATAACCAACAATGGTTTTACAGTCACCATCACTGATGATAGTTTTATATTCCAGACTTATTAATTGAATTTAAATTCCATCAGCTGTCGGGTTGGCATTTGAGCTCATACCTCTTGAACTCTCATTGCCAGCAAGGATTAGGTAGCTCATGAAGCCCAATGATTTGGGCAGTCCTCCAATCTTTGTGTTAATTATACTGTGTACACTCTTAGTCTCCTTACTTGAGAGAGGATATACTGGCACTGGAGGGGGTGCAGAGGAGATTCACTAAATTGATTCCAGAGTTGAAAGGTTTGGCTTATGAGGAGAGACTGAGTAGACTGGGGCTATACTCATTGGAATTCAGAAGAATGAGGGGAGATCTTATAGGAACATATAAGATTATGAAGGGAATGGATAAGGTAGAAGTAGGGAGGTTGTTTCCACTGGTGGGTGAAACCAGAACCAACCTCAAAATAAGGAGGAGCAGATTTAGGACTGAGTTGAGGAGGAAGTTCGTCACATAAAGGGTTGTGAATCTGTGGAATTCTCTGTCCAGTGAAGCAGTTGAGGCTACCTCATTGAATGTTTTTAAGGCAATGATAGATAACTGTTTGAACAGTAAAGGAATTAAGGGTTATGGTGAGCGGGTGGGTAAGTGGAGCTGAGTCCATGAAAAGATCAGCCATGATCATATTGAATGGCGGAGCAGGCTTGAGGGGCCAGGTGGTCGACCCCTGCTCCTAGTTCTTATGGATCTTATTGTATTGAATTTCCCTCTAAGCGGGGCGTCAGTTGCATCTCTAGGAGCTTCCTGAAACTAGTTAAAAAGAGAAAATGCTGGAAAAACTCAGTGGGTCTGGCAGCATCTGAAAAGAGAGAAACAGAGTTAACGTTTGGAGCCCAATGTGATTCTTGTTCAGAACTGTTTTCTCTCTATTTCAGATTTCCAGCATTTTGGCTTCATCTGAAATTGTGATTGAGTGAGGAGGTACATGTGTATCTCTCTGAATAAATGCTTTAAAAAAGTGTGTCGTAGATGGGTTCCAGATCTATTCTTCATTCATCTTCAAGGATTATAACACTTAGAAAGCAGATCCTTTCTTGATTGAATGAAAGTCAAGACAGAATTGTATTTCTATTGAACTTTTTAATTACCTCAGCGTGTCCCAAAGTGCTCCACAACCATTTAAGATCTTTATTTCCTCTCCAAGTATAGTCCCTGGTGTGTTGTAGAGAATGTGGCAACTATTTTGCCCAAGCAAGGTCCCGCAAATGAACACTAGATCATCTGTTTTTGCGATGTTGATTGAGGGCCAAATATTGGGCAGGGCACAGGGCGAGAGTGACCTTGTGCTTTTCTTCACAACAGTGCCATAGTATTCCTCGTGGCTATCTGAGATGGAAAGCAAGGTGGTTGTTTAACTTCTCATCTGGAAAGTGCAGTACTCCCTCTGTGTTGTGCTGATGTATCAGGCTAGATTAACCTCGAGAGTGGGGACTAGGAATCTTCTCCCCCTAAGGTTAGAAAACTAGCATTTGAGCCAAGGATGTGCATTGGTGGGGGGTGTGTGTAGGGGGGTGTGTATCGGGGGGCGCTGTGTGTGGATATGTGTGTCTCGGGGGGATGATGTGTGTGTGTGTGGATGAGTGTATATCGGGGTGCTGTGGGTGGGTGTGTATGGGGGTGCTGTGGGTGGGTGTGTGTCAGGGGGTTTTGTGTGTGTGTGTGTGTCGGGGGACTGTGTGTGGGTGGGTGTGTATTGGGGGGCTGTGTGTGTATCGGGGGGATGTGTGTCTGTCGGGGGGTTTTGTGTGTGGGTGGGTGTGTGTTGGGGGGTTTTGTGTGTGGGTGGGTGTGTGTCGGGGGTCTGTGTGTCTGTCGGGGGGTTTTGTGTGTGGGTGGGTGTGTGTCGGGGGGTTTTGTGTGTGTGTGGGTGGGTGTGTGTCGGGGGGTTTTGTGTGTGGGTGGGTGTGTGTCGGGGGGTTTTGTGTGTGGGTGGGTGTGTGTCGGGGGTCTGTGTGTCTGTTGGGGGGTTTTGTGTGTGGATGGGTGTATGTCAGGGGGCTGTGTGTGGGTGAGTGTGTATCGGGGGTATGTGTGTGTTGGGGGGGGTTTGTGTGTGTATGTGTTCACACCCATGTCACTCTGAGCCTGCATTTTTCAGTGTGCTCATTCAAGAAATTCCTCATCAATCAATCAATCCTTGAGGCAATTTGAGATTTTTCCAAGTCTAGCTGGCTTCTCATGAATTATGTACATTGGAAATGCTGGTTCGGCAATTTTCCAATGTCTCGATATTCCAGTGTAGCTGTAACACAAACATCATCTGCCAAATTGTGGCATTGAGGTGTTCATTAAGTGCTAACAAGAGTTTAACTGAACACCCATTGGTTGTAATCTGTCCATACGTATCATTTAGTGATCAGTGATGTTGCTATTTCCGCTGTAATATCTGTCCTTTATACATTAAAGTTGTGAATTGTTTTGCAAACAAAGTTCTGTGGTGTTGGAAAATCCACTTATAAAATTCTGTGAGCATGTTGCCTCTCTCTCATAGAATCCCAGAAGGAGGCCATTCGGCCCATTGAGTCTACATCGACCACAATCCCACCCAGGCCCTACTCCTGCAACCCCATGTATTTACCTTGCTAATCCCCCTGACACTAAGGGACAATTTAGCATGGCCAATGCACCTAACCTGCACATCTTTGTAGTGTGGGAGGAAACCAGAGCACCCAGAGGAAACCCATGCAGACACGGGGAGAATGTGCAAACTCCACACAGACAGTGATCTGAGGCCAGAATCGAACCCAGGTCCCTGGCGCCGTGAGGCAGCAGTGCTGACCACCGTGCCACCGTTCACCACTGGGGATTTGAAAGCAGCCCAGGTAACTGTGGTGAGAGCACAGCATCTCCAAAAGGTCTTCTGTGAAACGCCTTTCTGAAGTTTCAACCCAATTCTTAACAGACAAAACTAATAATCATCAAGGTGTGACTCTCACCAGAGGTTAGCATGGCTGATGTGGGCAAATGGGAATGTGTGTCAGGGTTGGGTTCTTTGGCTGGGGGTTTTGAAGAGGCATGCGGCCGCACATCAGCCCAGGGGAACGTTAGCCCACCAGCACTGGAGTGTAGAAGTGAAGAATCTTCACTTCCCCAACACAGATGCCTTTCATTTTTGAGCAGTTTTATTTTTAATTAATTTTTATCTGGATAGGACGGCACAATGGCACAGTAGTTAGCACTGCAGCCTCACAGCGCCAGGGACCTGGGTTCAATTCCGGCCTCGATGACTCTCTGTGCGGAGACTGCACATTCACCCTGTGTCTATGCGGGTTTCCTCCAGGTGCTCTGGTCTCCTCCCACCGTGCAAAGATATTGCCCCTTACTGTCAGGCGGACTAGCAGGTTAAATACATGAGGTTAAGCGGTTAGGGACTCAATGTGATTGTGGTCAGTACATGTGCGATGGGCTGAATGGCCTCCCTCTGAACTGTAGGGATTCTATAATTCATCCAATTTGGTTGGAATATTTCATTTTACTAAAGGCTGTTTATGTACTTATTTTATCCAGCTTTTTTGCTGAATAATGGAGGATGATTTAGATCTGCTTGTCCAAGCCTTTGTTATCAAGTGTTTCCATCAGTGTCTACCTGGTTTAGTTAAAGCTTATTTATTAGTGTCATAGAAGGTGGCACAGTGGTTAGCGCTACTGCCTCACAGCATAAGGGACCAGGGATCAATTCCTGGCGTGGGTGACTATCTGTGGGAGTTTGCACGCTCTCCCCATGTCTGCGTGGGTTTCCTCCAGGCGCTCCAGTTTCCTCCCACAGTCTAAAAGACATGATGGTTAGAGTGCATTGACTCGAACAGGTGCCGGAGTGTGGCGACTAGGGGAATTTCACACTAACTTCATTGCAGTGTTAATGTAAGCCTTACTTGTGCCTAATAACTAAACTTTTTTGGAAACAAGTTAAGCTTACATTAACACTGCAATGAAGTATACTCCGGTGCCTGTTCAGGTATGCTAAGGGAGAATTTAGCTTGACCAATGCACCTAGCCAGTATGTCTTTCGGATTGTAGGAGGAAGCTGGAGCGCTCAGAGTGAACCCACGCAGACACGGGGAGAACGTACAAACTCCACACGGACAGTGACCTGAGCCAGGAATCAAATCCAGGTATCCAGCGTTGTGAGGCAGCAGTGCTAACCACTATGCCACTGAACTTATGACATTTAAAGTTATGTAACAAAAGTTGTGGCAATTAGGCGGGTTTTGAATTGGTTATTCTAGAACGTAGGAATTTTTTTCTGTTGTACGTAAGGACATAATACAGAAAGTCAGTCTGGGGACCTGGGTTCGAATCCCACTCGGCAGATGGTGGAATTTGAGTTCAATTTTTTAAAAATCTGGAATTAAGAATCTACAGATGACCGTGAAACCGTTGTCGATTGTTGGAAAAGCCCATCGGGTTCACTAATGTCCTTTAGGGAAGAAAATGGTGATGAATGTGTGGAATCTGCTGTCACAGAAAGTAGTTAAGGCCAAAACGTTGTCTGATTTCAAGAAGAAATTAGATATAGCTCTCAGGATTAAAGGGATCAAGGGATATTAAGGGGAAGAGGGAGGGGGTCAGGATATTGAATTCAATGATCAGCCATGATCAAAATGAATGGCAGAGCAGGCTCGAAGGGCCGAATAGCCGCCTCCTGCTTCTGGATTCTATGTTAAATCTGAAGTCCTTACCCGGTCTGGCCTACATGTGACTCCAGACCCACAGCAATGTGGTTGACTCTCAACTGCCCTCAGCTAAATAGGGATGGGCAATAAATGCTGGCCAGCCAGTGACACTCACATCCCACGAACGAATAAGGAAAAGGTGAGTAATTACAGCACCACCACTGGTGACTGGGTGAAGTAATAGCGTGACATGTTTACATAGGCAATTCCCATGAAGAATGTGGACATGGGAATTTACAATGGAGTAAAGTTTGTACAAAAGCGCGCCAACCCGATGACAGGAAGTGCATGCAGATAGAGGATTTGTTAATCAGGTGAGCACGGATCACTTCAAACTTTTTTCTTTTCTCTTCCTCCATCCCTGCCCCAAACAGGATTTCACCTGAGTGCTACGGTGGTTCCTCCGCAGACTGCACAAGCTAAGGGAGCATTCAATGTGGCTGTTATGTTTGACCGCTGCAGGATAACCTCGTGTAGTTGTACCTGTGGTGCAGGAGCTAAATGGTGCGCTCACGTGGTGGCTCTTTGCCTATTCAGAATACACAATGTAAGTACGGTGTACATTTAGATTATTTGTTATTCTAATTTTAGATAGGAACCATTGTGCAATATTTCTTTTACAAGTTAGCATCACAAATAGGCTTACATTAACTCTGGAATGAAGTTACTGTGAAAATCCCCTGGTTGATTTGATTTATTATTGTCGCATGTATTAGTATATAGTGAAAAGTATTGTTTCTTGTGCGCTGTACAGACAAAACATACTGTTCATAGAGAAGGAAAGGAGAGAGTGCAGAATGTAGTGTTACAGTCATAGCTAGGGTGTAGAGAAAGATCAATTCAGTGCAAGGTAGGTAAATTCAAAACTCAGGTGGCTGCAGGGAAGAAGCTGTTCTTGAGTCGATTTGGTACGTGACCTCAGACTTTTGTATCTTTTTCCCAAAGGAAGAAGGTGGAAGAGAGAATGTCCGGGGTGCGTGGGGTCCTTAATTATGCTGGCTGCTTTTCTGAGGCAGCGGGAAGTGAAGACAGAGTCAGCACATGGGAGGCTGGTTTGCGCGATGGATTGGGCTATATTCATGACTTTTGTAGTTTCTTGCGGCCTTGGGCAGAGCAGGAGCCCATACCAAGCTGTGATACAACCAGAAAGAATGCTTTCTATGGTGCAGCTGTAAAAGTTGGTGAAAGTCGTATCTCACACTCCACCTATTCGGGTAAATGGGAGAATTTAGCATGGCCAGTGCACCTAACCGGCACGTCTTTCAGACTGTGAGAGGTAATCGAAGCACCTGGAGGAAGCCCATGCAGACACTGCGAGAACATACAAACTCCACACAGACAGTGATCCAAACTGGGAATTGAACCCGGGTCCCTGGCGCAGTCAGGCCGCAGTGCTAACCATTGTGCCACCGTGCCGTCCCTGATGTTTTCAGGTGGTTTGGCTTTAATCAATGGAAACAGTCCAACGGTCAGTCATTTTGTAATCTGTTGGCAGAGAATTTTGTCCCAAACTTTCACAGCCCAGAAATAATCTACTTGTCCCCTGCCGAACTCCAAATAACAATCCTTCCGCATTCTGATCTTTCGTCATACATTTTTAATAATTCATTTTTCGTTGAGTGCCGGAACATCGACTGTGGAGGCAAACTAGCCACTTGGAAAATCTTGATCTTGAACTCTCTGCCTCAAATCAAATCCTAAGAGGAGTTAATTTAAATTTCTGTTTTGTCTCTCACTTCCACTTCTGTGCATAAGACTTATTGTCAACTCTAGCTTTCCCATGTCCTTTGTTGGTGACTTGCATTTACTTTCTGTGTCGTTTGTTTGTGTTCTGATTGGATTTTGTTTAACATTCCTCTTTATTTGCTACAGAGAGACTTTTCTTGGCACTCATCAGCAGAGAGGGTACAGAAAAGATTTACCAGGATGTTGCCTGGTATGAAGGGCATTAGCAATGAGGAGAGGTTGGAGAAATTTGGTTTGTTCTCACTGGAACGATGAAGGTTGGGTTGATAGAAGTCTTGGGGCGGTACAGTGGTTAGCACCAGGGACCTGGGTTCAATTCCAGTCTCAGGTCACTGTCTGTGTGGAGTTTGCATGTTCTCCCCATATCTGCGTGGGTTTCATCCGGGTGCTCCGATTTCCCCCCACAGTCCAAAGATGTGCAGGTTAGCTGGATTGGCCATGCTAAGTTGTCAGTAGTGTTGGAGGATTAGCAGGGTAAATATGTGGGGTTACGGGAATAGGGGCTGGGTGGGATTGTGCAGACTCAATGGGCCAAATGGCCGCCTTCTGCATTGTAGGGATTCTATTCTATTCTGTTTAAGATTACGAGGGGCACGGACAGAGTGGATAGTCAGAAGCTTTTTCTCAGGGTGCAAGAATCAATTACTTGGGGGCACAGGCTTAAGGAGCAAGGGGCAAGGTTTAAAGGAGATGTACCAGGCAAGTTTTTTACACAGAGGGTAGTAGGTGCCTGGGACTTGCTGCTGGGGAGGGTAGTAGAAGCAGATATGATAGTGAGTTTTAAGGGGCATCTTGACAAATACGTGAATAGGATGGGAATAGAGGGATATGGTTCCCCAGATGGGTAGGAGGTTTTAGTTAAGTCGGGCAGCATGGTCGGTGCAGCTTGGAGGACCAAAGTTCTTGTGTTGTCATTCTCTTTGTTCTTTGACCCAAAGTGCTCTACAGGAACATTGTCAGACAGAAAGCCACATCAGGAGTTGTGACTAATAGCTTGACCCAAGAGATACATTTTAAGAGGGTCTTCGAGGTGGAGAGGCAGAAAGGTTTAAGGGGGAAATTTCCGAGATTAGTGCTTTGGCAGGTGAAGGCGAGGCCAGCAGTGGAGAAGCCAAACTGGAGAGGACCAAGAGGCCAGAGTTGGAGGAGCGCAGAGTTCTCAAAGGAGGGGCTGGAGGAGGCGATGCTGTTCAGCTCAGTAAATGCCGGGGAAACAATAGCAGGGATTTGAAGACCCTGTTGACCCTTGCCATGCCCTCACAGGCCACTGGGGTCCTGCAATCGCAGTTTGTGTGCACTGGGAAGTTTAAGAGAGCAGAATGTGATGACAAATGTCTTCTCTCCCCATGATGTGTGATTGGTCCACCAATTTTCTTTGTGACGAGGTGTGCTGTCCAACTGAGGCCTCAACGTTTCTGTAGCTTGGTGCAGTTGGAGCTTAGCCAATCCCAGTGAACATGACTGGGAAAGATGGTGGAATATGACCTGAATCAATGATGTTGGGATGATGCCAAAACTTAAGCTCCGAGCCTTGTTCACTGTAAATGTAGCAAATACCATGAGCTTGCCAAGCAAGATGCCTTGGCTGGGGGGTGGTGAAGGAGTTTTTATTCACTAACATGCTACCAGGACTTGATGGTTTGAGTTATCAGGAGAGGCTGGATAGACTGGGACTTTTTTCCCTGGGCTGTAGGAGGCTGAGGGATGAGCTTATAGAGATCCGTAAAATATTGAGAAGTATAGATAAGATAGTCAACATCTTTTCCCAAAAGTAGGGGAGTCTGAAACTAGAGGGCATAGGTTTAAGGTGAGAGGAGAGAGATACAAAAGGGTTCAGAGGGACAATATTTTCACAAACAGAACATATATAGACTCAAACTCAATTACAAGATAATCAGTGCTCTGAAAGCTCATGCTACCAAATAAACCTGGTGGACTTTAACCTGTTGTTGTAAGACTACTTACTATGCCTACCCCAGTCCAATGCTGGCACCTCCACATCATGGCAATATTTTCACACACACAGGGTGGTGAGTGGCTGGAATGAGCTGCCAGAGGCAGCAGTAGAGGCGGGGACAACTTTGTCCTTTACAAAGCATTTAGACAGTTACATGGGTACACAGGGATATAGGCCAAACGTGGGCAATTGGGACTAGTTTAGTGGTTAAATAAAAAGGGCGGTATGTACAAGTTGGGCCTGTTTCCATGCTGTAGGCGCAGGCTAGCCTGGTTGGTCTATTGCCCGTCTGTCAGTTTTATTCGTTGGTAAGTTGCAAGTACTATTTTAAGAGAACAGGAATAAACCTGCAAATTGTTCGTGTTGCTGTAGAGTCATAGAGGTTTTCAGCAGGGAAACAGGTCCTTTGGCCCATCTTGTCCATGCTGCCATTTTTTTTTAAAGCCCTAAACTAATCCCAATTGCCTGCATTTGGCCCATATTCCCTCTATACCCATCTTACCCATGGAACTGTCTAAATGCTTTTTAAAAGACAAAATTGTACCCGCCTCTGCTACTACCTCTGGCAGCTCGTTCCAGACACTCACCACCCTCTGTGTGAAAAAATTGCCCCTCTGGACACTTCTCACACACCAAATGAATTGGAAGCATCGCATTGCCCGGGTGATAAGATCGTCGCATGGCACTGCCAAGTGAGGGGGAAAGGTCACCGGGAGTAGGCTGGAATGTGGGGTTGAGGTGGCAAGCAGGTCAGACGTGATTAAAGGGCCGAGGTGCCTACTCCTGCTCCTATTTCAGATGCTTGTGTGACCAGAAGCTTGGTCAAGGATGTAGGAATCTCGTCACCTGTTGTCCTCACTGAAGTAACGGGGGGAGTTCTTCCATCCTGCCCGCCATGGCAATTGTAGCGGGTGGGGGGGGGGGTGGCGAACCATGCAAAGTTCCATTCACCTCAGCTGGGATTTTCCAGTTTCGGAAATGCTCCTCCGCACGTAAAATAAAACACAAATATGATGCTCCTTTATTCAGATAATTAGAGATTAGATCACTGGGCTTTATCTCCAAAGGGTCAGACCCTCTATCTGCCCGTCAGACTGGGCAATGCAGAAGGTGCTGGGGTGCATTTACTTTGCACGTGTTACGGCTCCTGTCAAAAGTGTTGGGAACTTTGCTCTACAGCTTTGGAGTTGGGAAAAAGTGGGAATGCTTTGTGAGATTGTTGTCATATGGACGGCTCTATAAATCCACACAGATGTTTGCCTGTGTCACCACAGCCTCAACAATGGGTGCACTCCACTCTAACCCTCTATCCCCATGCTTTCCTTGTACCATCCTGACATTAATCCCCCTCCTTAAATGGGATTGACTGGACTATTGGCTTCTGCACGTTCCCGATCTCCGGCCTCCCACCGTCCAAGAGCAGACTTTGGGTCTTTCATAGAATCCCTATAGCGCGGAAGGAGGCTATTCAGCCCATCGAGCCTGCACCGCCCGACAGTCCCACCCTGGCCCTATCCTTGTATCTCGTGTATTTATGCTGCTGGTCCCCCGGCACTAAAGGTCAGTTTAGCACAGCCAGTCCACCTAACCCGCTCACCTTTGGAGTGTGGGAGGAAACCGGAGCACCCGAAGAAAACCCATGCAGGCACGGGGAGAAACTCCACACAGACAGTGACCCAAGGCTGGAATTGAACCTGGGTCCCTGGCACTGTGAGTCCGCAATGCTAACCACTGTGCCATCCAAGCTGCCTGTTATTTAGTGTGACTGACTCCTGCCCCTTACTCACCTTTCACAGTTTCCCTATACTGAGCAACCTCAAAGTGAAATAGACACTGAGTGAGTGAAATATGAAGGCCCTGTTTTATCTAACTGTACAGGAGGCAGAAAGAGAGAAGTCCAATTGATCCAAGATATTCCTTCACTCCCTTGAGTGTCAAATAACCCTGGAGCAAAAGCACCCTCCGGGAAGGGGTTGGGGATGATGCAGTTGATTTCTTGAGTACTTTTACGTCAATCCGACAGCAGTTTCCTGGCTCAGGGAGTGTTAGGTATCACTTTTGGAATCTTACAGCTCTGGGATCCAAATGTGGCATAATTCATGATCATTTGCTGACTCGTGTATCTTGTGACCTGGAGTTCAGGTCAGAGTGCCTCTCAGTTATTGAATAATTCATAGTGCTGGAACAGTGAGTAAAAACGCTGACCTGTAAATCCCTCAGATCTGGCCACTGCTTTTCCTCAATTTCTGCGTCTAATTTGCTTTACGAAGCCGCCTTTAAATCAACCGGATTTGTTTATGCAGCACCCTATTTGAATTTTTATCAAGGATTTGATGTGGGTGACATTTGGAGCAATGGCATTTTTGTTGTTGTCCATCACACAGGGGGCATTGGGGCAAACCAGGTAGGGTAGGTAGGTCTCCTTTCCCTGGATCACTGTGCTCAGCGGCCGTTTTCACTGCCGCAAGTATCTGATTCCAGTTGGACTTGGCTTTTGGGGGAATCAACAAAAGGAAATTAGGAGAGCAAAGAGGAGCCCCAAAATATCACTGGGAGATAAGATTAAGGAAAACACCCCCAAGGCACTTTATAAATATATTACGGTGACACAGTGGTTAGCACTGGTGCCTCACAGCGCCAGGGAACCGGGTACATTTCCGGCCTTGGTTCACTGTGTGGAGTTTGCACATTGTCCCCATATCTGCGTGGGTTTCCTCCGGGTGCTCCGGTTTCCTCCCACACGCCAGAGATGTACGGGTTAGGTTGATTGGCCATGCTAAATTGACCCTTAGTGTCAGGGCGATTAGTGAGTAAAGTGCTTGGTGTTACGAGGGTGGGATTGTTGTCGGTGCAGGCTCGATGGGCCGAATGGCCACCTCCTGCAGTGTTGGGATCCTATGATTAAGAGCAAGAGGATGACCGGGGAAAGAGAAGCCGCCTTTCGAGGTTAAATCTGTGCATGAGGATGTGGGCGAGGTCTTAAATTAATGTTTTTCTTCTGTACTGACTAAGGGGAAAGACATTGTAGCTGGAGACTTCAGTTGGGACGGTGATTAAGGTTAATAAGGAGGAGGTATTAGATGTTTTAGCAGGCATAAAGGTGCATAAATCCTCAGGGTCTGATGAGATGTATCCCAGGCTACTATTGGAGGCAAGGGAAGAGCTTGCAGGGGCCCTGATGGAGAGATTTAAATCTTCGCTGGCCACAGGTGAAGTGTCAGATAACTGCAGGATCGTTACTGTGGTACCGTTATTCAAGAAAGGCAGCAGGGATAAGCTAGGTAATTACCGGCCAGTTAGTCTAATATCAGTGGGAGGGAAATTATTACAGAAACTTCTGAGGGTCAGGATTAATCAACATTTGGCAGCGATAGTCAGCACAGATTTGTTGGTGGGAGATCCTATCTCACCAATCAAGTTTTTTGAAAAGGTAATTAAATACATTAATTAGAGAAGTGCAGGTTTACATGGACTTCAGTCAGGTCTTTGACAAGGTCCCACATGGAAAGCTGGCCCAAAAGGTTAGGGTCCATGGGGTCCAAGTTGGCAAATTGGATCCAAAGTTGGCTTGTTACAAGGCGGTGAAGAATGATGGTGGAGGGTTCTTTTATGATTGGAAGCATGTAACCAGCGATATACCACAGGGGTTGGTGCTGGGCCTGTTCGCTATATACATTAATGAATGAATGTAGAAAGTATAATTAGTAAGTTTGCAGATGACACAAAATTGGTGGTGTTGTTGATAGTGACGGGGATAGTCTGAGGCTACACACTGATAAACTGGTAAACTTTTTAGTTCAGTTTATTTATTATTAGTCACAAGTAAGACTTACATTAACGCTACAATGAAGTTACTGTGAAATTCCCCTAGTTGTCACATTCTGGCGCCTGTTCGGGTCAATGCGCCTAACCAGCACATCTTTCAGACTGCGGGAGGAAACCGGAGCACCCAGAGGAAACCCACGCAGAAACGGAGGAGAACGTGCAGAATCTGCACAGTCACCCCAGCCAGGAATCGAATCTGGGTCCTAGGAGCTGTGAGGCAGCAGTGCTAACCACCGTGCCGTTGGGCAGAGCAATGGCAGACAGATTTTGATCCTGATGAGTGTGAGGTGATGCATTTTGGGAGGTCTAATAAGGGTGGGATCTACACAATGATTGGTAGGTTCTTAAGGAATATTGAGGAACAAAGGGATCTTGGGGCACAAGTCCGTGGATCCCTGAAGGTAGCAGCACAGATAGATGGAGTGGTGAAGAAGGCATATGGAATGCTTGTCTTCATTAACCGGGGCATAGTACACAGGAATAGGGAGATCCTAGTACAAATTTATAAAACATTGGTTGGCTATAGTTGAAGTACTGTGTGCAGTTCTGGTCACCACATTACTGGAAGGATGCAATGGCACTGGAGAGGGTGCAGAGGAGATACACCAGGATGCTGTTTGGGATTGAAAGTTTTAGCTATGAGGAGAGACTGGATAGGCTGGGTTTGTTTTCCCCTGGATTTTCATCCGGTGATATTCGTTTAGTTAACAGGTGGAAAAAGAATCTGCTAGTGTTTAGAGGGTGCCTGGTTATGAGGATGAATTGCAAGTAAATCTCATTTAAATTGACGGTAAATATGAGAAGTGATGGATGATATTGGTGTGAAGTGGTGCTAACGGAAATTGCGACAACTTGCAGTTTACGTCATACTAGTGATGGATAGAACGCCAATCCCAAAGGCATTTCTCGGAAGTGTAATCGAGCGAAAGCGATGCCACGGAAGATGCTACAGAAGCTGTTAGCAAAGGTGGCCAAATTTGGGGTCACAGAGGTGACTCTTTTAAGAAGAGTCAGGAGAGACTGGAAAGGCTCATGGGTGGAATTTCAGGGCCTGGGGTCCAAATGGCTGAAGGCATGGATGTTGGGAAGATGGAAGGGTGCTTGTCTGAGGAACAGAAAGTTCTGGAAGGTGACTGGGCATTCTTTCTGGTTGTATCACGGCTTGGTATGGGCTCCTGCTCTGTCCAAGACAACAAGAAACTATGAAGGGTCATGAATGAAGCCCAGTCCATCACACAAACCAACCTCCCATCCATTGACTCTGTCGACACTTACCGCTGAGGGGAAAAGCCAACTTTTCCCATCAGTGAAAGCCAACTGTTGGGAAAAGTCACCAACTTTTACAGATGCATCAAATTGAAAAGATTAATTTGTGTGTTGGGTAGAATAGGATATTGAGGCTGAGATCAGCCAAGTGTACCCTACGGTGGTGTTGGGAACATAGGAACAGGAGAAGTCCATTCAGCCCCTCGATCCTGTTCTGTCATTTAATGAGATCATGGATCAATATTAACTTCTTCCCACTACCTTGATTTTATAAATCCCTTGGCTGCTCCGAGTAGCAAAAATCTATTGATCTCAGACTTATTAAAATTATTTGAGCAGGCACGAGCTGCGTCTTGGCAGCAAGATCCAAACTTCTGTCACTGTTTTGTGTTGCGGTGTTTCTTAATTTGTCTCCAGATTGACCTGATTCAGCTTTTAAGGTTATATTGCAGCTGTAAAAGCCACATCTGGAGTACTGTGCACAGTTTTGGTCTCCTTACTTGAGAAAGGATATACTGGCACTGGAGGGGGTGCAGAGGAGATTCACTCAGTTGATTCTGGAGTTGAGAGGGTTGGTTTATGAGGAGAGACTGAGTACACTGGGGCTATATTGGAATTCAGAAGAATGAGGGGGGATCTTATAGAAGCATATAAAATAAGGAAGGGAATAGATAAGATAAAAAGGAGGGAGGTGAAACTAGAACTGGCAGCCTCAAAATAAGGGGGAACAGATTTAGGACTGAGCTGAGGAGGAACTTCTTCACCCAAAGAGTTGTGAATCGGTGGAATTCCCTGACCAGTGAAAGAGTTGAGGCTACCTCATTGAATGTTTTTAAGGCAAAAGTAGATCGATTTTTGAACAGTAAAAGAATTGAGGGTTATGGTGAGCGGGCGGGTAAATGGAGCTGAATCCACAAAAAGATCAGCCATGATCTTACTGAATGCGGAGTAGGCTCGAGGGGCCTACTCCTGCTCTTGGTTCTTATTCCCACGTCCTGGGCTGTCCACTGGTTTAAAAAAAAAGCAATCACTACGTACTCGATAGATTCCTTCAAATCTCAATCAAATTGCCCCCCAGTTTTCCAGGGAATAAAAGCCCTTTTTTATGTAATTCCTCTTCACAATCTCCATCTGATTGGGCCTTTAAGAGCATAAAGATTTAGTTGTCAACAGTTATTTGTAGAACCAAGTTTAAAGATTCTGTTAATAAGTAATGACTTCTCATACTCTTGGCATTGTTCCTGTGTAAGCAGTACGCAGTGAGTAGTGCTGGGTCTGTTGCCTGTGCAACACTCCTTTGGGAGAAAGTTGAAGAAAGTTCATGTTTTTCAAAGTAGCCTTGTGGTAGTAAATGCGCTGGAGGAGTTGGAAAGAGAGGTGTAGCTGTCCTCTCGCTTGCTCTCTGTCTCACGCTGTTGTGGGCTCACTGCACCACCCCAAAGGGTGAGGACAGTAGGAGGGTAATTAAGCCTTGGGGTTGTTGCAGCATGTAGCAGTTGATGGCTTCCTGGGAGTTGGTCATCAGTCCGTCCATTACACCACAATATGACTGCACAGGCTGAGGAAAGGGCGGGGAAACAGAACAGAGTGATGAGAATGAATATCCTCGATTATAGGACTAAAACTAGAGGGCACAGGTTTAAGTTGAGAGGGGAGAGATACAAAAGGGCCCAGAGGGGCAATTTTTTTCACTGAGAGTGGTGAGTGTCTGGAACAAGCTGCTAAAGGTAGCAGTAGAGGTGGGTACAATTTTGTCTTTTAAAAAGCCTTTACATGGGTATAGAGGGATGTGGGCCAAATGTGGACAATTGGGACTGGCTTAGGGGTTTTAAAAAAAAGGAGCAGCATGGACAAGTCGGGCCGAAGGGCCTGTTTCCATGCTGTAATTCTCTATGACTGGAAGGTCACACTGAGAGTGGGCAGCCTGTGGAATTCACAGAAAGCAACTGAGGCCAAAACACGGCATGTTTTCAAGAAGCAGTTAGATGTAGCACTTTGGGCAAAGGACCTCAAAAGATATGGGGGTTTTTGAACCAAGAAAATTCAAACATTAGCAAGTAAAATACATCTCCAATAAAGAGAGAAATTTAACTAGTCGATACACTGAAGATGAATCTCAAAACATGCATTCCCAGGTCAGTGTGGCTTTAAACACAGCTACCGTGTCTCCCTCCTGAACAGCACGGAGTGCAATGTGATTTCCCAATCAGATTTCTTTTTACCCTTTTTCTCCAACTCCATAGCAGCTGCCGCTAAAGTTTTACTTCTCAGAATCTAAGCATGCTGTAGCCAAGAGATCCAATTCACCCCTTTGTCTGAATTACCACACTCTCACTTCAGTCGTGAAGGGATAGCTCTCGAAGCAAAAGCGCTGGCTTTCCCCCAAGGCGCAAGGGTCACCACGATTGCAACAGCGGCGATACCTTAAGATTGCTTCGTTGGCTGTGAATGACTTCAGGGATTCCCTGAGGTTGTGAAAGGCGCTATATTAATGCAGATTCTTTGTCCAGTGAATATGTGGGCAATGGACAGTCCAAGTCCTAATGGGTACACCTGGAATCAGGGTGAGTGCCAGTGTATTTATCTCCCATCATTGCTTCAAGTATGGACGTCACTGTGGCTCCCTCCTGTACATTGTTTTGCACTATTCCTTTCTAATAAATTTCAAATGTATTTCTGCACTCAGTGTGCCCTCAGATAATCGCACTGAGTAATACCTACAAAATCATAGAATTCCTACAGTGCAGAAGGAGGCCATTCAGCCCATCGAGCCTGCACTGACAGCAATCCAACTCCAGCTCCTATCCTCACGACCCTACATGTTTACCCTGCTGATGTCTCTAACCTACACATCACGGGACACTAAAAGCCAATTTAGTGTGGCCAATCAACGTAATCTGCACATCTTTGGGAGGAAACCGGAGCACCCAGAGGAAACCCACGCAGACACAGAGAGAATGTGCAAACTCTACAAAGACAGTGACCCAAGCCGGGAATTGAACCCAGATTCTTGGAGCTGTGAGGCAGCAGTGCTAATCACTGTGCTACTGTGCCACTACTCAAGCTTATTCCTGCTAGTTATTGCTGTGGGTAGGAATTTTTATTCAAGGCTGATTCTTGGGATGGTAGGTCTGTCATGTGAGGAAAGACTAAATTGGTTCGGATTATATTCATTGGAGTTTAGAAGTGTGAGAGGGGAGTACTGCTGCCTCTCAGTGCCAGGGACCCAGGTTCAATTCCAGCCTCAGGTCACTGTGTGGAGTTTGCACGTTCTCCCCATATCTGCGTGGGTTTCCTTTGGCTGCTCCTGTTTCTTCCCACGCTCCCAAAGATGTGCGGGTTAGGTGGATTGGCCATGCTAAGTTTCCCCTTAGTGTCAGGGGGAATAGCAGGGTCAATCTGTGGGGTTAATGGAATAGGGCCTGGGTGGGATGTGCCAGTATAGACTCAGTGGGCTGAATGGCGTCCTGCTGTACTGTAGGGATTCTATGATTTCATAGAAACTTAGAAAATTCTAACGGGATGAGACAGGGTAGATTCAGAAAGAATGTTCCCGATGGTGGGGTCAGCCCAGAGCAAGGGAGTCATAGTTTGGAGATAAACCTTTTAGCACTGAGGCGAAGAGAAATTTCTTCACCCAGAGGGTGGTGAAGGCGTGGAATTCACTACCACAGAAAGTAGTTGAGGTCAAAACATTTGTGTGATTTCAAGAAGAAATTAGATATATTTCTCGAGGCTAAAGGGATATGGGGGGAATCAGGGTATTGAATTCGATGGTCAGCCATGATCATTATGAACGGTGGAGCAGGCTCGAAGGGCTGAATGGCCTACTCCTGCTTCGAGTTTCTACGTTGTAGGAATTCATTGGCCATCTGAGATATTTTAACAAGTAAACCTGCAAGAGTTTAAACCCAATGGATTGAGAATCAAAATCTTTGAGGACAAGATATTAATCATTGTTATTGATCTTCGGGCCACAAATTAAACATCCAATTTCTAATCTGCACATATCCAAGATGGCGCTGGAACGAGGCTACTTCTCGCAGGCTGCACCCTGCGCACCTTTCAATTCTATCTTTTCCTCTTGTTTTATGTTTTTAAAACTTCGTTCTAGCTCTTTTCTATGACTGCAACACTACGTTCTGCACTCTCTCCTCTCTGTGAATGGTATGCTTTGTCTGTATAGTGTGCAAAAAACAATACTTTTCACTGTATACTAATGCATGTGACAATAATAAATCAATTTTGTAGTATTTTTCATAGGCTTGAAGGATAACTGAACGGTAATCTCGAAATATTTTAGAGGTCCTTTCTGGCTCTTCAAGTCCAATGCCTGAGGATCTTGTGTGATTGTCGTTTAAAGAACTTGTATTTTTGTTCCTCTACTTTTTAGATTCTTTTTTGCCCCTTGGCCCCCGCCAACCTTTCTGTCAAAGCACCACTTGTGAAAGCTCACAACCAAAGAGTTGTGAATCTGTGGAATTCCCTGCCTAGTGAAGTAGGCTGCCTCGTTGAATGTTTTTAAGGCAAGAACAGATAGTAAAGGAATTAAGGGTTATGGCCAGTGGGCGGGTAAGAGGAGCTGAATCCACGAAAAGAACGGCCATGACCTTATTGAATGGTGGAGCAGGCCCGAGGGGCCAGGTGGCCTATTCCCCTCCCTAGTTCTAGTGTTTTTATGCTTCTTCCTTTCTCTCGAAGGCCTCAGCGGTGTGCTTGCGAGCACCGGTGTCTGAATCACTGTCCCGGCTGCAGAGGGATCAGCTGCAGAAGTTTGCCCAGTACTTGATCAGCGAATTGCCTCAGCAGGTAAGGAATTATCGGCTAACCGGTGAGAACCATTGGAATTGGTGCAAAATCCTGACACCGTTCCACTGTTGTCCGTCTGGATGAATGAAACTAGGGGGCAATAACTGTTGAGTGTAGCTTTTAAATTGTTCAGAAAGTAACTTTGTCAAAACGATCACAGTTTACATAATGTTCTGTAACCTCTCCAGTTCAAATATTTATTTTTTGTGAGACGCCAGTTGTCTGGAAATGCTTAGAGCAGATTTGCAGCATCATTTTAATACGGTACGTTGGAAGTGGAAATAGAATCTTCGAATCCCTACAGTGCAGAAGGAGGCCATTCGGCCCATCGGGTCTTCACTGTCTCCCCAACATATTTTTATGCTTCGGGTAATTTTTTAAAATTAATGGGACGTGGGCTTCGCTGGCTGGCCAGCCAGCATTTATTGCCCATCCCTAGTTACCTGAAGACAGTTGAGAGTCAACCACATTGCTGTGGCTCTGGAGTCACATGTAGGCCAGACCAGGTAAGGACGGCAGATTTCCTTCCCTAAAGGATATTAGTGAACCCAGATAGCTTTCTCCAACAAGTGACGATGGTTTCACGGTCATCAGTAGATTCTTAATTCCAGATACTTTTTGAATTCAAATTCCCTCATCTGCTGTGGCAGGATTCGAACCTGGTCCCCAGAACATTAACTGAGTTTCTGGATTAGTAGTCTAGCGATAATACCAGTAAGCCATCGCCTCCCACATTTCTGCATGGCATTTTCTGGCTCTCTCACTTTTTGTTAGGATTCTAACTTTATCCTATAATCCAAAAGAAAGCCAAATCCAGAAACGTCTCCAGCCCAATCATTCCAGGCTGAAGAGGTTACAGCGGAGTATACTTTTCTTTTTAAACAAGAGTTGTTTCTAAGAGGTTTGGAAATGGGAAAGTGGAGTTGATTCTCATAGTTCGCTGTCATTTCATACTGTGTTTTCATAGAATCCCTACAGTGCAGAAGCAGGCCATTCGTTCCATCGAGTCTGCACTGATCACAATCCCACCCAGGCCCTATCACCATAACCCCCTATTTACTCTAGCTAGTCCCCCTGACATTAGGGGGTAATTTAGCTGGGCCAACTTACCTAACCCGCGCGTCTTTCAACTGTGGGAGGAAACCGGAGCACCCGGAGGAAACCCAGGCAGACACAGGGAGAACGTGCAAACTTCACGCAGACAGTGACCTAAGCCGAAAATCGAACTCTGGTCTCAAACATGCTCAGTGACTGAGCCGCTGCAGAGAGTGCCAAAGACTTTCTTGAGTGAAGAAATTCCTCCTCGTCACAGTCTGCCCCTTACTCTGACGCCTCTCTTTGATTCTCGACTCACCAACCAGAGCGATCGTCTTATCCACATCTACCCTGTCCCCCTCTGTGAGAATCTTAGAAGTGTCACGGGGGGGATGATCTGATGCATTTTTTGAGATAGGATGTAAAGTTGTGCTTAAATTGTTGCCAAAATCTTGTTAGGTGGGAGATCAGTTGTTTTATTGAATTCTTGCCTTGTGGACTCATTTCTCTCTCTCTCGTCCCCTGCAGATTCTGCCCACTGCACAAAGACTCTTGGATGAGCTGCTTTCTTCCCAGTCGACAGCGATTAACACCGTCTGCGGGGCTCCAGGTAACCGATAACCGGCATCTGGTGCCATTTGTGTTACAGTTTGGCCGTTGTACGTGGAAGTGGTAGAAATAATGGCTGGGCATTGTTCAGGCAGGGGAAATGATGGAGCAGCTGGGGAGAGTAGTTCCCTCTTGTGGGAGAATCCAGAACCAGCGAGGAGGAAGGATCAGTGCTTAACAGTGAGGGCACAGTAGGAAGTCTTATAACACCAGGTTAGACTCCAATAGATTTATTTGGAATCACGAGTGCTCCTTCATTAGGTGAGTCCACTGGACTTTAACCTGGTATTGTGAGACTTCTTATTGTGCCCACCTCAGTCCAACACCGGCATCTCCACATCATAAAAATAAGGGGTCCACAGAGCAGAGTGGTGCCGCAGATGCATGCTGGGCCCATCACCCAGAGGATCAAAACCATTCTCTGCTATTGTCTATCAACGATGATAATAAAACCACTTGACTACAATTCCAAAACACTTGTGATTGGTTCATTGGTCTTGGGGTATGATTCGCTCTTAGGGAACTGTATTAAAATGCAGGAGCTCCCGAGTTCAAATCCCAGGCGCACCTCACGTTTCATTTATGGGCGGCATGGTGGCATAGTGGTTGTTGGCACTGCTGCCTCACAGTGATGGGGACCTGGGTTCAATTCCTGGCTTGGATCACTGTCTGTGTGGAGTTTGCATGCTCTCCCCATGTCTGTGTGGGTTTCCTCTGGGGACTCTGGTTTCCTCCCACATTCCAAAGATGTGCAGGTTGGGCGGATTGGCCATGCTAAATTGTCCCTTAGTGTCAGGGGAACTAGCTAGGGTAAATGCACGGGGTTGCGGGGATAGTGCCGGGGTGGAATTGTGGTTGGTACAGACTCGATGGGCCAAATGGCCTCCTTCTGCACTATAAGAATTCCATAAGGTAAAATCTTTCACTGGGGGCTTGAGAGTCTTTGGAACTCTTTTCCTGAGTAGGTGTTGGGAGCAGGGTGTTTGAGTCTGAGGGGTGGGGGAACAGACAGAATTCTGGCCCTAGATTTTGAGGAAAGCCTCTGGGTGAGGGGAAGAAATTCAATTATTCTGGCTGCAGTTTTGAAAGATAATTGGAGAGCTAATTAACAATTGGAGCCTGCTGCAGTCCACGAGGGCAGGTAAAATAGGACAGCTACGTCTTATGAGATTAGAATGCTGCGTCTGGAGTAATAATGGATGGGGTTTGAATAACTTACCGCAGCAAGTGGAAACGCAACAATACAGTAGAAGCAAGGCGACTTTATAATACAATTGTCACGATAGACCCCAAAGGGAGCTTTCATCCGCACCTTGCAAGTAATTAAGATGATATCCACAGTTTAGACTCTGTAGATTAGTGACCGTAATCTAATACTGCCGTGCTTGCAGCAGTTCCTGTGCCATATTAAATGTTCTCATTGCTATGCTAGATTTGAACACTGGCTGGGGCTTTGCCATCTTAAATTGCAGCAACTAGTAAGAAACAAGGTTAAGAAATTGTAGAATTGCAATGTATAAACCTTCATGAGCCAAGAAAGGTCTCCTGCAGGTTATAGACCCTCCATTAAAGCTTTCATGGGAAAAGGAAAATCATAGAATCCCTATAGTGTGAAAGGAGGCCATTTGGCCCATTGAGTTAGCACCAACTCTCATTCAGAACATCTTAGATCATGAGGCATCGGAGCAGAATTAGGCCATTCGACCCATCGAGTCTGCTCCGCCATTCAATCATGGCTCATATGATGTTCATCCATATTATACTCACACCCAACCCTCCTGCCCTATCCTCATAACCCCACCGATTTATCCTTCTGATCCTCCTAACCTACACATCATGAGGTATTAAGGGGCAATTTAGCATAGTCAATGCACTTAACCTGCACACCTTTGGAGTGTGGGAGGAAACGGGAGCACACGGAGGAAACCCACACAGACACGGGGAGAACGTGCAGACTCCACACAGACGGTGACCCAAGGCTGGAATTGAACCCGGATCTCAGCACTGTGAGGCAGCAGTGCTAATCACCGTGCCACTCCATGTTTAAGTAAAGTTCTGTTTTTTTGGAGGTTCTAATCCCCTTTGTTTTTATCTTCTTGCATGATCTCGAGTGTTATACTGCCACAACGTAACGTTACGTATCCCACAGACAAGAACCTAAATAGAGAACTTTGCCAAACCAAATGCAAGAATGACTCAGACAAAACCCACTCCAACTTCCTCCTTTCGGAATCGAAATTTATAACCACCGAGATCGCTTTGACTGATGTGCGAGTTCACAAAACACTGCGATAGATTTTCACCCCAACAAACTCCCTAGTGCTGATCACGCCTCCTATATTTCCAGTGAAATTTATCGCTGCCATACCCATTGTTCTTTGCTCAGATGGAGGTCAGGCATGTTAATCTGGAGCAGACACCCAGCATCAGTGTTTAAGCCCTTGGGTATTACGCAGCCCGGCACACGGGGCAGTTCTTTACCTGAATGCTGAAATCTGACCATTATGAGGAGTTCCGGCGGAGTTGCATTTAAGGGGTGGTTAAGCCTTGAGGGTGAAAGGAATAGAAAGATTTGGCGATGGGGCGAGATGTCAATTGTTGCAAGTAGCACAGACTGGAAGGGCCGAATGTGCTGCAACTATCGTAACGTAACATCTTGTACTGTTGGCTGAACAGGTATTTGTTTTTTAATTGTCTAATTCTGTTGCCAGCTTTTATCTGTGGGAAACCTTAAGTTCATTTGAAAAAGTTGATTGCTATTGACAGATCCCACCGCGGGACCATCTGCTTCAGACCAGAGCACCTGGTACCTTGATGAATCCACACTTAGTGACAACATCAAGAAAACCCTCCACAAGTTCTGTGGCCCCTCGCCTGTCGTGTTCAGGTAATCCTTTTTCCTCAATCCCTTCTTCCATTGGCTTTCCTGTAGGTCACGTTTGTTCCCTCGGTGTCAGCTACAGCCCAGTGGGTAGCATTTGCGTCTCTGAGTCAGGCAGCCGTGGGTTCGGGTACCGCCGCACTCCCCCACCACCAGGAGGCTCGAAGACGATAATTGAAGCTGACGCTCCAGTGTGTCCCCAGTATAGCATAGCCTTCAGCTGCGACGTTAAACCCAGGCCTTTTCCGCTCTCTTTGCAAAGCGTTTGCCGTACTGCTTTGAAGGCGGCCAGGAGGGACCCTCCCTGGTGTCCTAGCCAATATTTATCCTTCCGTCAACATCACACACACAAAAAAAACGAACAGATTGCCTGGTCATTAAAACGATGCTGTTTGTGGGAGCGTGCTGTGTTTAAGGTGGCTGTCACACTTCCTGCATCACAACCAGGATTACACCAGGGCAACGCTGTGGCACAGTGGTTAGCACTGCTGCCTCACAGCGGCAAGGACCTGGGTTCGATTCCCAGCTTGAGTCACTGTCTGTGCGGAGTCTGCAAATTCTCCCTGTATCTGCGTGGGTTTCCCCCAGGTGCTCCGGTTTCCTCCCACAGTCCGAAAGATGTTGCTGGTTAGGTGCATTGGCCGTGCTAAATTCTCCCTCAGTGTACCCGAACAGGCGCCAGCATATGGTGACTAGGGGATTTTCACAGTAACTTCAGTGCAGTGTTAATGCAAGCCTACTTGTGACACTAGTAAATAAACTGTTAGCATCACAAGTGAGCTGGAAGGCGATGGCCTAGTGGTAACATCGCTAGACTATTAATCCAGAAACTCAACCAATGTTCTGGGGACCCAGGTTCAAATCCTGCCACAGCAGATGGTGGAATTTGAATTCAATGAAAAATAAATCTGGAATTAAGAATCTACTGATGACCGTGAAACCATTGTCAATTGTCACTAATGTTCTTCAGGGAAGGAAATCTGCCCTCCTTACTTGGTTTGGCCCCCAGAGCCCCAGCAATGTAGTTGATTCTCAACTGCCCTCGGGCAACTATGGATGGGCAATAAATGCTGGCTAGCTAGCAACGCCTGTGTCCACGAATGAATAAAAAAAAGGTATATACTATTATCAGGCATCGACATAGTGGGCCGAAGGGCCTGTTTCTGCACCGTATGATTCTAGGAGTGGGAGTAGGCCATTCAGCCCCTCAAGCCTGTTCTGGCATTTGTTGAGGTCAGGGCTGACCTGTTTGTGGCTGTGACTCCATTTTCTTGTCCCCCATAACGCTGGAATCCCTTGTCAAAAAATTTTCTTAACTCAGCCTTGAATAGGTTCAGTGAGCCAGCCTCCACTGCTTTCTGTGTGGAAGGGAATTCCACAGATTAATGAGTCTGTGACAGAGCATCTTACCCAGGACTTATCACCTCCATAAGTTCTGTTTGCAAGATTAACACTCCGCGAAGACAGACTGACCCTTTAGCCAAAGAGCTACACCCATTATACCTGCTGCCGTGCCCGAGGATCGCTAGCTTCCCTGATCTGTACAGTTTGTACCTTCTCAGTTCACGTACAATGTTAATATTCCAGCAATAAAACATTAAGATGGACCTTCGGTTGAAATATTGCTTTGCTAGTGAAATATACCTTTGAGCACAGTTTAATTAAAAAAATTGAAGCTATTAGTTTTCTCCAACGTCTATTTATTTATTTCTGCTAATGTAGCCCATCTCAATTCTAAAACTCACTCTAATTTAATCTTAATTTAATCCAATCTAATATTCATCTGATGAACTTAATCTAATGGAACCCAACTTTTCTCAATAGCATTTGAGGATAAAATGGTTGGTGATGCCAGCGCCCTTCTGTGCACGAGGTTACAGTGCTGTAACTGTTGTATCAGGCTGGTGTGTAGTAACTCATATAAGCAGTGGCTCCCACAAACAAGGGCAGCAGGTACATGGGGATACCACCGCCAGCAAGTGCCCCACCAAATCGCGCACTACCCTGTCCTGGAAATATGCTGCCGTTCCTTCATAGCCACTGGGTCAAAATCCGACGTGGAGTTTGCACGTTCTCCTCGTGCCTGTGTGGGTTTCTTCCAGCTGCTCCGGTTTCCTTCCACAGTCCAAAAGACAGGTGCGTTGTCTGTGCTAAATTCTCCCTCAGTGTACCCAAACAGGCGCCGGAGGGTGGCGACCAGGGGATTTTCACAGTAACTTCATTGCAGTGTGAATGTAAGCCTTACTTGTGACACTAATAGCTAAACTTTAAAACTAATATAGAAACATAGAAAGTAGTAGCAAGAGGAGGCCATTCAGCCCTTTGGGCCTGCTTTGCCATTCATTGAATTCAATATCCTGGTTCCCCCCACTTTCTCCCCCCATTTCCCTTGATCCCTTTAACCCAAAGAGCAATATCTAAGATAGAAACATATTTTTTATTCATTCATGGACATCGCTGGTTGGCCAGCATTTATTGCCCATCTGTAGTTGCCCTTGGAGGGCAGTTGAGAGTCAACCACATTGCTGTGCTTCTGGAGTCACATGTAGGCCAGACCAGGTAAGGACAGCAGATTTCCTTCCCTAAAGGACATTAGTGAACCAAATAGGTTTTTCCGACAATGGTTTCATGGTTACCAGTAGGTTCTTAATTCCAAATTTTTTTTTATATTGAATTCAAATTCCATTTGCCACGGTGGGATTTGAACCCGGGTCCCCAGAACATTAGCTGAGTTTCTGGATTAATAGTCTAGTGATAATACCACTAGGCCAGCGCCTTCCTGTAACAATATAATCTGTTTCTAATAGAGTCTCAATTTGTCCATGCCACCCTTTTTAAAAAAAAATCCCCAAACTAATTCCAATTGCCCACATTTGGCCCATATCCCTCTATGCCCATTGTACCCACGTAACTACCTAAATACTTCAAGACAAAATTGTACCCACCTCTACTATTACCTCAGACAGTTTGTTCCAGACACTCACTGCCCTGTGTGTGAAAAAATTGCCCTCTGAACTCTTTCGTATCTCTCCCCTCTCACCTTAAACCTATGCCCTCTAGTTTTAGACTCCCCTACCTTTGGGAAAAGATATTGACTATCCACATTATTTCATAGACCTCTATAAGATCACCCCTCAGCCTTTGACGTGTCAGGGAAAAAAAATGTCCCGGTCTATCCAGCCTCTCCTTATAACTCAATCCACCAAGTCCCGGTAGCGTCCTAGTAAATCTTTCCTGCACTCTTTCTTGTTTAATAATATCCTTTCTATAATAGGGTGACCAGAACTACACACAGTATTCCAAGTGTGACCTTACCAATGTCTTGTACAACTTCAACAAGACGTCTCAACACCCGTATTCAATGTTCTGAGCAATGAAACCAAGCATGCCGAGTGCGGCCTTCACCACTCTGTCCGGTTTTTGCTCTCCCTGCAGTGATGTTAACTCCTTGTACTTATCGTCAACGGAACCACCGGCTGCTGCAGAGTGGGCTTGTCTCCTACGACCCCTTCGCGGGCGAGAGCCTGAGGGCATCTGGAACCTTTTATCTATTGTCCGCGAGATGTTCAAACGCCGTGACAGCAACGCAGCTCCCCTCCTCGAAATCCTCACCGACCAGTGTTTGACCTATGAGCAGGTAAGGCTGTGGGGGCATTCGGTTCCTGTGAACACCATTCCTCCAGCTGTCTTTGGTTTCCATCTGGGAAATGCTGGTTACCTGCGGTTGGTGAGGGCGTCAGGAAAGGTCACACTCGGGCATTCACTTTGCAGTGGAAATTGGAGCAGGGACAGAGTTGTTGGGGGGGGTGGGGGAGGCTGCATGGTGGCACAGTTGTTGGCACTGCTGTCTCAGAGCGCCAGGGACCCAGGCTCAATTCCAGCCTCAGGTCTGTGCAGAGTCTGCACGTTCTCCCCGTGTCTGCGTGGGTTTCCTCCGGGTGCTCCAGTTTCCTCCCACAGTCCAAAGATATGCAGGTTAGGTGCATTGGCTGTGCTAAATTCTCCCTCACTGTGCCCGAACTGGCACCAGAGTGTGGCGACCAGGGGATTTTCACAGTAACTTCATTACAGTGTTAATGTAAGCCTTACTTGTGACACTAGTAAGATGTGTGGGTTAGGTTGACTGGCCATGCTAAATTGACCCTAGTGTCGAGGGGATTAGCAGGGTAAATGTGTGGGGTTACGGAGATAGGTTCTGGGTAGGATTATGATCGGAACAGACTTAATGGGCCGAATAGCGGACTTCCTGTACTGTAGGGATTTTATGATTCTGAACTGTAAGGTTAAAGCCATGGGTATTTAAGAACCTAGCATTGATGAAATGCTCAAGTCCAATGTCTGTGGCAAACTGAAATTCCTCTATGCTCATCTGATGATTTTTGTCCCAATCCCTTTTAGATAATCGGGTGGTGGTACAGCGTTCGGACCTCTGCCTCACACAGCAGCGCCAGTGGTCACACAGGCCGCAGTAACGGTCAGTCGGAAGTGGCAGCTCATGCGTGTGCCAGCATGTGTGACGAGATGGTGGCCCTCTGGAGGTTGGCAGTGCTGGACCCCACCATGAGTCCTCACAGGTAATTCAACGCTGCTGTTGCCGTGGAGAAACCGAGGTAATCCCTACTTTCCCCTAGTGCGGGACCCAAACACAACTGAAGAGATTTGGTTATCTCAAACTCTTCGGGTATGTTGAGTGTGGAGTTTAAAGTTGCAAGGTTGTTGAGTTTTGTTTATTTGCTATCTTTGTTATATGGAGTGGGTTTGTGCCAATAAAGAAGGATAATAGACATTGCCGTTTGAAAATATTGGAGAGAGAGAGCAGAGCTGTGATGTCCTCGAAATCTCTCGGGTCTGAATAAAAAGATTTCTATTGATGTGACACCTTCCATGAACCCCCGGTTGACCCCAAAGTGCTTCACAAAGTGTGATCACAGTTGTACCAAAGAGTCTGGAGTATGAAAGGACTTGCTTCAAATTCCAGAACTGCCTCCATTTTGAACAGCTAGAGATAAACAGAGCACGGTGGCACAGTGGTTAGCACTGCTGCCTCACAGCGCCTGGGACCCGGGTTCGATTCCCGGCTTGGGTCACTGTCTCTGTGGAGTCTGCACATTCTTCCTGTGTCTGTGTAGGATTCCTCCCGCTGCTCCAGTTTCCTCCCACCCTCCAAAGATGTGCGGATTAGGTGGATTGGCCATACTAACTTGCCCCTTAGTGTCAGGGGGATTAGCAGAGTAAACATGTGGGGTTACGGGTATTGTTGTCGGTGCAGGCTCAAAGGGCCACATTGCCTCCTCCTGCACTGTTGGGATTCTGTATGGCAAGCACCGCTGTGACTGTGTATGGATGGATTGAGTATTTAAGATGGAGGAAAGGATGCTGTTTGTGTCGTCTGCATTGCACTGGTTAACATGGCTGTGTGGAGAGGTGGTCGCAAGGGAAAGGGAGTCACATAGTCCTGATGCTCCAAGTTTGAGGCAGGCCTGATGGAACGGCTGGTCTTTTCCTGGGTTTGTGATCAGATTGAGGTGGAAGTGCAGGTTATTGGGCAGATCCACACCTTGCGCCTGAAGAGTTTTACCATTCTTGGTAGACTTCTCTGCGCACGCCAACATGATATTGTATCAACGCAAAGGCATCAAGGCCAAGTTGGAGACTCCAAGTGTTGAATTGATTGGGGCTGTTTAAATCCAAACGTAGGTAGGAATTCTCCAGTCTCGCATTGCTGCCGGCTAGAATGGAGAATTTGCCACTCGGCCAAGTCACTGCAGCGGGACTGGAGAATCCCAACGCAGGCAAGGTTGGAGAATCCTGGCGCATCCATTTAAAATTCATAATCCGTTGTTCAAATCATGAAAGAACAAAGTGAACTGGATCTGGCGCACCCTCACCGGATGTAGCAGAACTTTCTTTGCGCCGGGCGACCTTTTCTTCACGTTGTCTCGCCGACTGAACGTTTTTTTCTTGCCGTTGCAGGAGGAAAGAGCTTTGTTTGCAGCTCAGGCAGTGGCACCTGAAGGTGATTGAAATTGTGAAGAGAGGCCAGCATCGCAAGTCGTTGGATAAGCTCTTCCAGGGCTTCAAGCCCGCGGTGGAGGCCTGCTACTTCAGCTGGGAGGAGGCCTTCCCCATCCCAGGCATCACCTACAACAGCAGCGAGAAGAAGAGCAGCTTCTGCTGGGCCAAGGCCATGCAGCACAAGAGCAGCAAGGCCTGTGGGGAGGCGCCGAGCGCCGATCCGGCCTGCGAGGCCAGCGGCGTGGCGCCGCCAAAGACCCACGGGCCCGAGGCCACCGGGGCGAAGCTGGCGTCCGTCGGCAAAGGCAGGAGCCCGCCAGAAATGGCCGTCCGGCCAAAAGAGAGCGCGGCCAAAAGGAAAGCTACCTCCGACGCCTCGCGGTCCAGCCTGAGCCGGGCGCCGACTGACGCCGACAAGCCCGTCTATAAGCCGAGCGCAACCAAATCTAAACTACCTCAGGGGAAAGGCTCCGCCGGCAAACATTCAGGGAACAGGAGGACCAGCAGCGAGGACAGCTCACTGGAGCCCGACCTGGCGGAGCTCGGCCTGGATGACAGCAATCTGGCCCTCGGCGCTGAGGCTTGCAACACCTTTGACTTTGACGACGGCCCGGCCAATAGCTACAAGGGCTTGTACCCGGACGAGAGCGAAGGCTTCTTTGTTGAGGGCTTTGACCCCGAAGCGAACGGCGCCACGGCGAAGGGGCAGGCTGGCGAACCGGCCGAGGAGATGAGCAACGGCGAGCAGGAAGCTCTGGCGGAGACGGACTCCCTGTCGAAAACACTCGGCCCGGAAATGGCCGAGGGCGCTGTGACGGGTGAGGATGATTACCAAGTCTACTACCTTAACCCACAGGAAGTGGCTAAAGAGGAAGAAAAACAAGATGGCGGCAACGAAGAGGAGCAGGACATCTTTGCCGGTCTGAAGCCCCTTGAGCAGGAGAATAGGATGGAGGTAAACACTTCGTTTTCTTAATAAATCGTTAACTTTTGCCAAAACAGTTATGTCGTGGTCCTGGCAGAGAATTAGTTGAGTTGAGATCGTGAGTTCAAATTCCATTGTGGCAAACTATGAAACAAGAACTTAATCAGAACAGAAATTTCCCCCAAATGTTGTTCTTTCGTTTTTAAAACAAAAGCCTCAACTCGTTCACAAATGTCCTTCAGGGAACTGAAGCTGCCACTCCACTTCAATCTGGCCCACTCGCACTTCAATCTCCGCACTGTTATTCTCCCTCATTCTTTGCCAGCGTGAGTCAGGGAGGTTACTCAGTTGGAGGTGAGTTTCTCAGGTAGATTGCAGCAGTTTAAGAATGCAGCCTGGTGTCAATCCAGAGGAAAGTAGGATGGACCAAAGCCAAGCATATCCTGAAAACACTTACAAAAGTTTTTCAGTCAGGTAACCAGTGGCCAGTAGCGGCACAGTGGTTAGCACTGCTGCCTCACAGCGCCAGGAACCAGGTTCAATTCCCGGCTTGGGCCACTGTCTGTGTGGAGTTTGCATATTCTCCCTGTGTCTGCATGGGTTTCCTCCGCGTGCTCCGGTTCCCTCCCACAGTCCAAGGATGTGTGGGTTAGGTGCATTGACCATGCTAAATTGCCCTTTGGTGTCAGGGTACTAGCTAGGGTAAATGCTTGGAGTTATGGGGATAGGGTCTGGGTGGGATTGTGGTTGGTGCTGTCTGGATGGGCCAAATGACCTCTTTGTGCACTGTTAGATTTTATATAACAACCTTGAGAACAAAAGACAGATTTCTGTTTAGGTGTGAAAGAGTTCAGAGGTTGACTGACCTACCCCATGTTTCTAGAAATACCTGTATAATTTCAGATTTCCAGCAATTATAGACTTTCCTTTCAATCCCCACGGGCTTTTTGTACATTTGAGATGCAGTCTTAGACCAGTAACCTGGGTTGGAGGGCATGAAACAAGTGAGTACCAGCCCCCAGGCGATAACCTTGAAGGTGAATCAAGAATCTTCCTCCTGCATCCCGCTTGCAGTAATTCCCAATGTGGGTGAAGCTCAGGTGTTGGGATGCTTGAATAATCAATTCTGGGAGAAGTGGGAATGATCCTCATCCCTTCTGGATCTGGATTCCAAATGAGACCATACAGGCCGGGTGAAAGTTCCCATCCTTTGCACGTGGGGAGGTGGTGGCTTAGTGTTCTTGTCACCGGACTATTAATCCAGAGATGCAGGGTAATGCCCTGGGGACCCAGTATCGAATCCCGCCATGGCAGATGGTGAAATGTAAATTCAATAAAAATCTGGCAACCATTGTCACAAAAACCCATCTGGTTCACTAATGTCCCTTTAGGGAAGGAAATCCACCATCCTTACCTGGTCTGGCCTATGTGTGATTCCAGACCAAACCAATGCGATTGGCTTTTAACTGCTCTCTGAAATGCTCACAAAATCATTGAATCCATACAGTCCAAGAGGCCATTCAGCCTATTGAGTCTGCACCAACAACAATCTCCCCTAGGTCATATCCCCGTAACCCCGCATGTTTACCCCACTAATCCCTCTAACCTATGCATCCTGGGACACTAAGGGGCAACTTAGCATGGCCAGTACACCTAACCCGCACATCTTTGGACTGTGGGAGAAAACCGGAGCACCTGAAGGAAACCCAAGCAAACACAGGGAGAACATGCAAGCTATGCACAGAGAGGGACTCGAGCCGAGAATCGAACGCAGATCCCTAAGCTTGAGGCAGTAGTGCTAATCACTGTACCACCCATAAGTGTGAAATTCTCAGGCATTAGGTAACTTTTGCTAGTCTCAATCCCTTGCTACCGTTTTTTATTCATTCATGGGACGTGGGTATCGCTGGCTGGACAGCATTTATTGCCCTTCCCTAATTGCCCTTGGAGGGCAGTTGAGAATCAACCACATTGCTGTGACTCTGGAGTCACATGTAGGGTAGGCCAGACCAGGTAAGGACAGCAGATTTCCTTCTCTAGAGGACATTAGTGAACCAGATGGGTTTCTCCGAAAATTGACAATGGTTTCATGGTCCTCAATAGATTCATAATTCCAGGTATTTTTTATTGAATTCAAATTCCACCATCTGCCGTGGTGGGATTTGAACTCAAGTCCCCAGAGCATCAGCTGAGTTTCTGGATTAATAGTTCAGCGATGATACCATTAGGCCGTTGCAAAGCCAAACAAGCCATATAGTTCAAGGGCAGCTAGGAATGGGCAACAAATATTGGACCTTACCAGTGATGCCCACATTCCCATGAAAAAATAAATCCCATGATGAGAAAAAGTAGGAAGCAGGGATATCTCTGCTTATGGTGGCAGGTTTCATCTGGTTCTTGGTTCCCTGTTGTGGGTGTAACTGGGCTCTGTTTTCTCTAGGTATTGTTTGCCTGCGCTGAGGCACTTTATGCTCACGGCTACAACAACGAGGCCTGTCGACTTGCGATTGACCTCGCCAGAGATCTCTTGGCCAATCCTCCGGATTTGAAGGTGGAACAACCTCAGACGAAGGTAAAAAAAAACTATAAAATTGCATTCACGTTTGATTCCCGTCGGTGTCTATACTCATTTTTCCTGAATTATTAGGAAGAAGGTTAGTTTGGTGAACATACGGCCTTCCTGAGCTTTTAATGATTGCACCACCAACTCTCTTAAAGACCACTTGCATTCAGGTAGGGGGTTTGAGGAAGACCGTTTTCGCCCAGAGGGTGGTGGGAATCTGGAGCTGCCTGGAAGGGTAGCAGAGGTGGGAACCCTCACAAAGAAACATTTAGATGAGCAGTTGGAACGCCATCGCACACAAGGCTATGGGCCAAGTGATGGAAAATGTTTTAAAGTTTATTCATTAGCGTCACAAGTAGGTTTACATTAACACTGCAATGAAGTTACTGTGAAAATCCCCTAGTTGCCGCACTCCGGCGCCTGTTCGGGTACACAGAGGGAGAATTTAGCATGGCCAGTGCATCTAACCAGCACGTCTTTCAAACGGAGGAAACCCACACAGACACGGGGAGAATGTGCAGACCCCGCACAGTCACCCAAGGTGGGAATTGAACCTGGGTCCCTGCTGCTGTGAGGCAGCAGTGCTAACCATTGTGCCACCATGCAGCCCTTGATGCTTGATAGCCAGTGCAGACCTGATGGGCCAAAGGGCCTCTTACTGAGCTGTGAAGCTCTGTGATTAACGTCCCAGCGCGCTCTGCACAGTTGTTAAAAGACACATTTGACACCGAGAGGGAGAATTGGAACAGGAAGCTTGGTCAAAGAGATAGGGCTTGAGGAGTGGCTTCAAGAAGGAGTGAGAATTGGAGCAGTTTGGGAAAAGAATTCCAGAGCCAAGGACCTGGGCAGCTGAAGGTGCAGCCCACCAGCTGGGATGTAATGAAAATGGTGAGGATGAGGAGCGAATTGGGGAATTGCAGAGTTTTTGATGGATTTGTAGGATTGGAAGATTCTGCACAAACGGGGGAAGGAATGAGGCTAATGTGAAGATGACAATCATGCTATTGCCAGACAGGAATACAGTGCATTAAATCAGCCAGACCTGACTCGGGCATCTCCACCTGTGAACTAGTTTGGTTGGGTAGCTGTCAAAAAAATGTGGGACAATCTAAAACCAGACTACAACGCAAAGATAGAAATAAATAGATACAGTTGTGAATTCACTATTCAATAATAGTAAATTTCTTTATCGAGGGAGTGGTGAGAATATGGAACTCGCTACCACATAGAGGCGAATATCACAGAGGCATTTAATTTTGATTTGATTTATTATTATCACATGTATTAATATACAGTCAAAAGTATTGTTTCTTGCACGCTATACAGACAAAACATGCTGTTCGTAGACAAGGAAAGGAGAGGATGCAGAATGTAGTGTTACAGTTATAGCTAGGGTGTAGAGAAAGATCAACTTAGTGCGAAGTAGGTCCAGTCAAAAGTCTGACAGCAGCAGGGAAGAAGTGGTTCTTGAGTCGGTTGGTACGTGACCTCAGACTTTTATATCTTTTTCCCAATGGAAGAAGGTGGAAGAGAGAATGTCCGGAGTGCATGGGGTCCTTAATTATGCTGGCTGCTTTGCCGAGGCAGTGGGAAGTATAGACAGATTCCGTGGATGGGAGGCTGGTTTGTGTGATGGATTGGGCTACATTCACAATCTTTCGTAGTTTCTTGCGGTCTTGGTCAGAGCAGGAGCCCATACCGAGCTGTGATACAACCAGAAAGAATGCTTTCTATGCTACATCTGGACAAGTTGGTGAGAGTTGTGGAAATGAGGAACTGGATCAACATGAGGAAGAAAGAAATGGCCGATGTGTAGAGTGCGATAGAGTGGTGAAAGTAGGCTCATGTGGGACATAAAGGTTGGCATAGACTGGTTAGGGCCGAATGGTCAGCTTTTGTACTGGAGTTGACGTAACTCTGTCTCCACGTAAAAAGAAATTATCTTGCTGTATAACAAATTGAAGTATTTTGTTTTTCCCCTGGACTGATATGTGTTGAGAAGGGGACTTGAGAGTTGTAGAGGTGTAGAACAGCGCTGCAAAGGGAGAGATGTTGCTGAAGTGGTTAGCACTGCTGTCTCACAGGAATCCAAGTTCAATTCCAGCCTCGGGTGACTGTGTGGAATTTGCACCTTCTCCCCTTGTCTGGTGGGTTTCCTCACACAGTCCAAAGATGAGTGGGTTAGGTGGATTGGCTATGATTAATGTGTGGGCTTACGGGGGATAGTGCAGGAGTGTGGGCCTGGGCAGTGTGCTCTCTCTTGGAGAATCAGTGCAGACTCAATAGGCCGGGAGGGGTTCTATAATGATGCATTAATATGGGAAACATATTTGGTGAAGCTTTTAATTCATCACCTTAGATCAATTCTATTAGTGTCGCGAGATATGGATGCAGTGACGCCCATGTTGTGATCCTGCCTTGTACAACTTGAAATGCTGTGAGGGTGCTCAAACTGTGGAACGACCAAACCTAATTGGATTGTTGGATGTTTCTCAGTTTGAACACTGGAAAACCGTGTGTGAGGCTAAAAATAGTGGCTCTGATTCGCTGTGATTCTAGCAATACAGCTGAAGTGGCATGACGTGAACTTTGAGTTGCTGTTTTGCTTTTACATTGCAAACATTTAAGATAATTGACAACAGAGCCAAAAGTCGGGGTTGGGGGGGGTGGCGGTCTGAACAGAATTTTTGTAAAGCAGTGGGTTCTGATGATCTGAAAAATGCTGACTGAACGACCGGTGGTAAATTTCAAAAGGAAATTGAATAAGTATTTTAAAAAGGAAAAGTACCCAGGGCCCTGGGGAGTTGAATTGATGGGAAAGTTGTTTCAGAGTGCATGATGAGCTAAATGGCTGTGTAATTCTGCCCATTTTAACTCTGATAGTGTGAGTATTGAAAATTGATGTCCTGCTATAGCACGCAGCAAACTAGTGAAATCCAATTCCATCATCGTTCTGTTCTTGTGTTGGTGCCTGTTTTGGTGGCCTGTAGCCTCTTGGTGGCTAGTTTTGTTTCTCGCTGAGAGGGGTGAGTCTTTGGATCTCTTGTCCTCAAAAGGCGATGGAAGCTATAATATTTTTAAGGCAGAGCAGGGCAAATTCTTAACCTTTCACCCAAATGATTAGTTATTAGGGTGAAGGTTACAATCAGATCAGTCTGACGTTATTGAAGATGGAACAGGCTCGAGAGGCCGTTCCTAAACTGTGCGTTCGAATGAATAATGTTTTCTCCCCTGATACTGGGAATTCTTATGTTGAGTTCTGCTGAAGGGATGACCGTGTGTAAATGTATTTCTCTCTTTCAGGGCAAGAAGAACAAAGTTTCGACTCACAAGCAAACGCTAATTGCCACCAACACCCTGGCGAAAGCTGCCTTCTTACTCATCGTCCTGAGTGAGAGGCAGGAGCTCCACAATCTAGCCTACAGCATCGGTATGTTTTCCTTGGAGCTGCAGAGGCCACCAGCATCAACGAAAGCCCTGGAGGTGAGGAAGGGACAAAGGAGAACCTGCCTTTCGCTCGTAATTTACAAAAGGACGTGAGCTTCCTTGGCGATGCTGCCTCTTTGCTGGGAGGGTAACGTTAAACCCAGTTAATGTGTGTGGATCATTGAACAGTTACAGTGCGGTTTGCCACTTGATTCAAAGCCAACAAAAGCAGGATTGGGAATGCAGGGAGAGGAACACTTCCTGCATTCTTTGCCTGGATGATCCCTGTGGCTATGACATTCAAATTAGTGTGGACATATTCAAGGATATAGAGGCTCCTGATGGGTGGCACATTGACAATGGCAAGTACAGCATCATAGAAGAATCATAGAATCCCTGCAGTGCAGAAGGAGGCCATTCAGCCCATTGAGCCTACATTGACAGCAATCCCATCCAAGCCCTATTCCCATAACTCCACATATTTACCCCGCTAGTACCCCTGACACCAAAGGAGAATTCAGCATGGCCAAGCAACCTAACCTGCATGTCTTTGGACTGTGGGAGGAAACCAGAGCACCCGGAGGAAACCCACGCAGACACGGGGGAGAAAGTGCAAGCTCCATACAGATGGTCATCCGAGGCTAGAATCGAACCCGAGTCCCTGGCAGTGCTAACCACTGTGCCACCCAGAATATTTCCCAATCCCCTAAGATTTGGAATTAAACAACTGGGACAAAATTGTGCCCCCACTCGTGGGCTTTTGGCAGTGCAGTGCAACCATCTTATCACCCCGGCAACGTGATGCATCCAATTCAGTTGGCGTGTGAGAATTGCTTGCCCGTTATTGGAGCAGTGATAGAGAGAGTTGATCTTCTGGAGCTCAGGAGATTCCGTGGAGGAAAGGGCGATTGCTTTTGGGAGATTAAACATCGAGTGTTCTCTCACATCTATGTAAGGAATTGTCAAAGTTATTTTTTTTTGTGGATTCACATACTGAAGACAGCAGTAAATGTGATTTAATTAGAAAATTAAAATCTTATTCCCTCTACCCTTCTGGCTTTTTAAAGATTTCTGCCATTGATTTAATTAAAAATTCTGTAAAAAATTCGAGCAGATTTCGCAGTCATTTAGAAGAATATAAATGTTCCAGACCAGAGCTCGCTTTCTGATTTTCTTTTTTAAAAAAACCTTAGCATTTCCAAGCAGTACTGTCGAAATAGGAGAGTGATTGTGCTGTAGGGACAATGTCACTGGAGGAGTAATCCAGAGATCCGGGCTAATGCTCTGGGGACACAGGCAGCAGAGAGTCAGTGCAGACTCAATGGGCTGAATGGCTTCCTTCTGCACCGCAAGGATTCTATGCGATTGACTCTTCATTATACAGGGTAGATGCAGGGAGGATATTCCTGATGGTGGGGGAGTCCAGAACCAGGGGTCACAGTCTGAGGATACGGGGTAGACCATTTAGGATGGAGGTGAGGAGACATTTCTTCACCCAAAGAGTGGTGAGCCTGTAGAATTCATTACCACAGGAAGTAGTTGATGTCAGAATATTCAACGTATTCAAGAGGCAGCTGGATATAGTAGTTGGGGGCGAATGGGATCCATGATTATGGAGAGAAAACAGGATTAGGCTACTGAGTTGGTTGATCAGACATGATCGTAATGAATGGTGGTGCAGGCTCAAAGGGCCGAATGGCCTCTTCCTGCTTCTATCTCCTATGTTTCTACGTAACTGCCCTTTAAGACGGCTTAGTGAGCCTCTTAGCTCAAGGGCAATTTGGGTTGAGCAACAAAGGCTGGCCTTATCAGTCATACTCACACCCCATGAAAGAATAAATATTTTTTTTGAAAAGGCAAAATGGTTCCATTCCAGTTTGGGACGTAGCTATTTGAGTGCCATTATGTACATCAATATACGGCCACAGCATATGTGTGAATGTTTTCTCAAAAGTGAAAACATTATGTTCAGCACACCTGACTAAATTAACTCTAGACAGGATTTTTAAAAAGTCCATGGGACATGAGTGTCGCTGGCTGGCATTTATTGCCCATCCCTAGTTGCCCAAGGGCAGCTGAGAGTAAACCACATTGCTGTGGCTCCGAAGTCACATGTAGGCCAGACCAGGTAAGGACTGCAGATTCCCTTCCCTAAAGGACATTAGTAAACCAGATGGGATTTTCTGACAATCAACAAAGGTTTAATAGTTCTTGCTGGATCCTTAATTCTAGATTTTTAAAATTGAATTCAAATTCCACCAGCTACTGTGGTGGGACTCGAACCCAGGTCCCCAGAAGATTAGCTGAGTTTCTGGATTAATAGTCTAGCGATAATACCACAAGGTCATCGCTTCCCCTTCTCACTGGCCAGATTTGAAGGCACAACATTGCAATTGATTTGATTTATTATTATTACATGTATTAGTATACAGTGAAAAGTATTGTGCGCTATACTATCATAGAGAAGGAAAGGAGAGGGTGCAGAATGTAGTGTTACAGTCATAGCTAGGGTGTAGAGAAAGATCAACTTAATATAAGGTAGGTCCATTCAAAAATCTGACAGCAGCAGGGAAGAAGCTATTCTTGAGTCGGTTGGTCCGTGACCTCAGACTTTTGTATCTTCTTCCCAATGGAAGAAGGTGGAAGAGGATATGTTGACAATGATCCTGTCTGCGTTTTGTATTCCAAAATATCCCATTAGTCTTCGGTATCACTGCAGCGATCATGATTTATTGGTTTTTCTTTGAGTAATTATAATCTCGGAGTGGAACGCATTGGCACACACCCTCAAAGTGTTTCCCTCTTTCAGGTGAAGCTGGCTTACCAGGAGTCGGAGATTGTGGCACTGTTGAAGAAGATCCCGCTTGGTGTCAGTGAGATGAATACGATCCGGGAAAGGGCGGAACAGCTGAGGGAAGGAAACTTCTGCGATTACCGGCCTGTTCTGCCCCTCATGTTGGCCAGTTTCATCTTTGACGTTTTGTGCACTCCAGGTAATGTTCTGCAACTTAATTTGTCAGTCGTGCGTAGTTACATCTTACCTACAACGCAAGATGAGCCATTTGGCCTAATGTATCTGGGCCGGGATTACATTCCAAACAGCCCTCCTCCCTTCTGTCACCTGATCAGCTTATCATCGAATCCCTACAGTGCAGAAGGAGGCCATTCGGCCCATCGAGTGTGATCACAATCCCATCCAGGTTCTATTCCCATAACCCCAGTTATTTACTCTGCAAAGCCCCCTGACACTAAGGAGCAATATAGCAAGGCCAATCCACCTAACCCACACGTCTCAAAGATAATTCATTATTATCCCTGAATTGCTTGGTTAATCTAATTGGCAAAGACGTTCGCCTTATTCTCTGCATACAGATGTAGGGAACATTAACTGGATCTGAAATATAGGTCCAACATTATTTCAGAAAGGTTTACTCTTGATTTTTAATTTAGTTTAATTTTATTAAATAAATAGTGTTTGTGAGCTACTCCATTCTGGGAAAATGCTAGGGCATTGCAATGTGGATAAGAGGCCTGCCTTAACCAAGTAAAGAATAAGAGGGTCTGTTTTATCATGTCTACAAGGCTAGACCATTATGTCAAAATCTTTGATGATTCACACTGAAATAGTGATGTGATTGCTCACGAGATGGAGGTGTGAATTGGCAATAGGATTCTGGGAAAGCTGATGATCTCTCTGGAGATCTTCTGAATCCCGTTCTGAAGCAGCTTTGCCAATATCTACGCCAGACCTTGGTGAGGAACCAGACCTCGGTTGGTTGATAACTGCTTCAAAATGATTTTTTCCCCCCCCCATTTCTTTCCGCTACCTCAGACTCTTGAATAGTTTAGCCACCGATGCCTTCTGCTGCCTTATCAGAAGGGGAGTGAGAGATCGACAAAATATGCTAGTTAGTGGTCCTGGTATGGACTTGCGAGCTGAAAGTAAAATATAGAATCGTAGAGTCTTACAGTGCAGATGGTGGGCGTTTGGCCCATCATATCTGCACCACAATCCCACCCAGGCCCTATCCACATAACCCCATGCATTTACCCCAGCTAGTCCCCTTGACACTAAGGGGATATTTAACCTGGCCAATCCACTAACCCGCACATCGTTGGACAGTGGGAGGAAACCAGAGCACCTGGATGAAAGCTATCTAAACACTGGGAGAACATGCAAACCCCACACAGACAATGACTCAGGCTGGGAATCGAACCCTGGTCTGTGGTGCTTGCAGTACAAGCCACTGTGCCATCCTGGAGGAGAATTGGACCATTTGGCTCATCAAGCCTGCTCCACCAATCAATCCTGGCTGATATGTTTCCCAACCCTATTCTTCCCCCTTTTCCAGTGACCTTTGATCCCCTTACCAATCAAGAACCCATCTCTGTCTTAAATACACTCAATAACCTGACCTCCACAGACTTCTGAATTCCACAGATTCACCATGAAGAAATTTTTGCTGATCTTGGTTCTAAAGGGTCATTCCTTTACTCTGAGGCTGTGCCCTCGGATCCCAGTCTCTCTGACTAATGGAAACATCTTCCCCACGTCCACTCTAACCAGGCCTTTCAGTATTCTGTAATGAGACTCCCCCCTCTAAAAATTCAATTAAATAACCCTTGGTCAGTCAGTGTGCTCGCCAACACTTTTTACTTTCTCAAATGAGAAATGTTTGAGTGTTTTTCTCTTTCAGTATTTGATTTGCGTGCAACACAAATAGTAAGTGTATTGACAATTTAAATTAGCAGCAAATGGGAATGCACCGCTGTTGTGATATGAGAGAATGTGGTAACCAGGATAATTTGGCAGAGCCCTTGTGATGGGCAGAGAGAGCACTGGCAGTGACCTGAAAGACCTCCATCTGAGTGAAGAAGACCCAAGCTTTTGGGATCTGAAGAAGGCGAGATCATGAGTGGGTACTGCCCATGGGTGGCGCAGTGGTTAGCACTGCTGCCTCACAGTGCCAGGGACCCAAGTTCGATTCCGGCCTCGGGTGACTGTCTGTGTGGAACTTGCATGTGCTCCCTGTGTCTGCGTGGTCTACCTCCGGGGGCTCCGGTTTCCTCCCACACTCCAAAGTTGTGTGGGTCAGGTTGATTGGCCATGCTAAATCACTCCATGGTAGCCAAAGTTGTGCAGGTTAGATGGATTGGCCATGCTAAATTGCTCCTTAATGTCCAAAAATGTGTTGCTTAGGTGGATTGGCCATTCTAAATTGCCTCTTAGTACTGGGGGGACTAGCTAGGGTAAATGCATGCGGTTATGGGGATAGGGGTCTGGGTGGGATTGTTGTAGGTGCAGGCTTGATGGGCTGAATGGCCTCCTCCTGCACTGTCGGGATTCGATGATGATTCGATGATTTTATTTAAAAATGCCCAATTGAGTGATCATTCATCCTCTATGAATCATTGTTTTTCTCTCTCGAGTGTGCTGTCAGCCACAACGAGTACACTGGGAAGATCATAGCCAAGTTTCTGACTCTGTTTCTCTTACAGTCGTCTCGCCAACTGGCTCAAGGCCTCCCAGTCGTAATCGCAACAATGAGATGCCTGGAGATGAGGAGCTCGGCTTTGAAGCAGCTGTTGCTGCTTTGGGTAAGTTGGAAGTTTGTCCCTACAGTTCCTGCAACAATAACGCAATGGGATCCACTGTTTCGGCTTCATAGAAATAAAAATAAAGGGCGGCTCGGTGGTTAGCACTGCTGCTTCACAGTACCAGGGGCTTGGGTTTAATTCCGGCCTTAGGTCTGTGTGAAGTTGGCACATTCTCCCCATGTCTGCGTGGGTTTCCTCTGGGTGCTCCGGTTTCCTTCCACAGTCCAAAGATGTGCGGGTTAGGGGGATTGGCCATGCTAAATTGCCCCTTAGTGTCAGGGGGATTAAGCAGGGTAAATTTAAGGGGTTACTGGAATAGGGCCTGGATGGGATTGTGGTCAGTGCAGACTCGATGGGCCGAATGGCTCCTGCGCCACAGGATTCAATGATTCTAATAGCGGATTGCCTTTGAAAAAGTAAGACGCCCCAACGCATTAGGAAACAAAATTTGAGTCCAGGCCACATTGGGAGATGTTAATGATTTTAAAACCTAGTACATCTTAACAAGTATCTAAAGGGAGGAGGACAGGTTTGAGAGAACTGGCAAGATGTTCCAGAGTTTGGGACTATGGCAACCAAAGGTACAGCCACCACTGGTGGGCCAATTAAAACCGGGGATGCTTTTTATTATTCGTTCAGGCGATGTGGGTGTTGTTGACTGTTGTTGGTATTTATTGCCCATCCCTAATTGCTATTTCCAGGGCAGTTGAGAGTCGAGCACATTGCTGTGGCTCTGGAGTCACATGTAGGCCAGACCAAGTAAGGATGGCAGATTTCCATCCTTAAAGGGCATTAGTCAGTGGGTTTTGATGACAATCAACAATGGTTATCCTTAGACCTTTCATTCCAGATTTTTATTGAATTCAGATTTCGCCATCTGCCATGGTGGGATTCAAATGTGGTTCCTCAGAAGATTTGCCTAGATCTCTGGATTACTAATCCAGGGACCACCTCCTCCCCTTAGAGCAATGCAGATATCTCGGAGATAAGGAAAAGACAGACATGAAGGGATTTGAAAAGTAGGATGAAAATTTTAAACTTGAGGCAATATTTAACCAGAGACCTGTATAATAAGTCAGCGAGTGCAGGGGCGAATGGGAATTAGTTTACACTGACCAACTATTTGATGATTCAAAAGTAATCCATTTAAAAATGAAAGATATAATTCTGATCATATTGTTTCCTGATTAACTTCTACCAGAACAGCTATCGTTATCTTCAGTTTCGTTTGTAATTTGATCCATCTGCTTTTGATAAGTTGATTAGCTTTACTCGAACATGACTGAAGTTTGCTAAATATTGGATGTATTGCTGGCAAGGTCAGAATTTATTGCCCATCCTTAATTGCCCTCAAGAAAAGGGTGGAGAGCCACTACGGTGAACTGCTGCTGCCCACTGTAGGTGCACCCACAGTGCTGTTAGAGAGGGAGTTCCAGGATTTTGATCCAGCGACAGTGAGGGAATGGCAAGTCAGAATGGTGAATGGCTTGGAGGGGTGGTGGTGTGTCTGCTGTCATTGTCCTTCTAGGTGGTAGAGATCATGAGTGTGGAAGTTGCCGCCTAAGGAATCTTGGTGAGTTGCTGCAGTGCATCTGGTACATGGTCCACTGTGCTTGCTGTCACTTTACATCTCAGGTTAGGGGAGTGAATGTTTAGTGTTGGGGTTGTGGTAATACGGTTGCACTTATCCAGACAAGTGGGGAGTATTCCATCAGACTCTTGACTTGTGCCTTGTAGATGGTGGATAGGCTTTTGGGAGTCAGGTGAGTTACTCACTGCAGAATTCCCGACCTCTGACATGCTTTTGCAGCCACATATTTGTATGGTTAGTCCAGTTTCCGGTCAGTGGTGACCCCCAAGATGTTGAAGGTGGAAGATGGGGTGGCACAGTAGTTAGCACTGCTGCCTCACAGCGCCGTGGATACAAATTTGATTCCCGGCTTGGGTCACTGTCTGTGTGGAGTCTGCACATTCTCCCCATGTCTGGGCGGGTTTACTCCGGGTGCTCCAGTTTCTTCCCATGGTCCGAAAGACTTGCTGGTTAGGTAGATTGGCCGTGTTAAATTCTCCCTCAGTGAAACCAAACTGGCACCGGAGTGTGGCGACTGGGGGGTTTTCACAGTAACTTCATTACAGTGTTAATGTAAGCCTACTTGTACCACTAATAAACTTTCAACAGCATTGCCATCTGTGTTTTAGTGTCAAGTGGAGTCCATTATTCTCTTGTTTATTGGAGATAGTCATTGCCTGGCAATTGTGTGGCGTAACTGTTACTTAACAGCCCAAGGCAGAATATAATCCAGATCTTGCTACATCTGGGAACTGACCTTTTCATTAGGTGAGGATTTATGAATGGAAAGAAAGCCCTTTTGGCTAATTATCAAATGAGAATGGCTTCTCTTTTTATTCAATTGTATTTCTCTGTGAAGTGAACCAAGCTGGACTTTTTTAGCAACTGAATTCACTCTATTTTAGGTTGAGCTAATTTTCAAACAGCATCAGTGAATTTCTAACATCAAGGAAGAGTTTACCATTCCATATCGGTGCAGAGTTGATGGGCCGAATGGCTTCTTATGCGTTGCAGAGATTCTGTGATCCAGTATCTTCTTCACAATCTCAGGACCCCACCGTCCAGATCCAGTAGCTTATTTTTGAGATGTAATCAATCTTGTGCAGACAAAGATGGTGCCAAGTGTGCATAGAGCAAGAGAATGAATGGCTAGTTAATGGGTCGGAGGTCTCGTGGCGCAGTAGATTAGCGTCCCTACCCCCGAGCCAGAAGCTCTGAGTTCGAGTCCCATCCCGGAACATGATGACCATGGATGGTACGTAGATAACATGACCAAACAGATCAGGCTATGAGGCTAAAGGGACGCTCCTTTAAAACAGAGATGAGGGGGAATTTCTTCAGCCAGAGAGTGGTGAATCTGTGGAACTCTTTGCCGTAGAAGGCTGTGGAGGCCAGCTCATTGAATGTCTTTAAGACAGTGATAGTTCGGTTCTTGATCAATAAGGGGATCAGGGTTATGGGGAAAAGGCAGGAGAATGGGGATGAGAAAAATATCAGCCATGATTGAATGGCAACGCAGACTTGGTGGGCCGAATGGCCTAATTCTGCTCTTAGATCTTATGGTCATGTTAAATAGTAATTATTTTTAAAGACTTTCAATGGCTGTGCGCTCCCAAGGTCGTAAAAAGTGCTAATATGATAAATTTTCTTGCTTCTAATTAAATGTCGATGAACATTTTCTCTAGCCATGAAATTGTGCTTGGCAGTGACCTAAAGATCTAATAATTGCAGTTGGGAAGGAAGTGAGACTGATTAGAAATTTATAACGCCCTCCTGAAGCTCGGGTTCACCAGATTGATTCTGGGGATGAAGGGTTGACGTATGAGGAGAGATTAAACAGCTTAGGATTGTACTCGCTGGAGTTTAGAAGAATGAGAGGGGATCTGATCAAGGGATATAAAATTCTAAAAGGGATTGATAGAGTAAATGTAGACCAAAAGTTTCCTCTTATGGAGCACTCTCGAACAAGAGGTCACAGTTATAGGTTGAGAGGCAGTAGATTTAACATTGAGATGAGGAGGGAATGCTTCTCGCAGAGGGTGGTGAATTTGTGGAACTCACTGCCCCATAGAGCGGTGGAGTCTGAATCATTGAATAGTCTCAAGAAGAAGAGAGATATTCCTAATGAAAAAAAAGGGATTTGGGGAACAGGTGGGAAGGTAGACTTGAGACCAGGGAGCCATGATCTGATTGAATGGTGGAGCAGGCTCGAAGGGCTGAATTTGCCAAATTCTCCTCGTTCCTATGTTCCGGTGTTCATGTTGCTGCTCAAGCTTCAGCCACCGATTACAACTTTGGGACATTCTGCTCTGATAAATGTGCTCACTAAGTTCAGGTTGATGTTCTGAAAGACCTGCCTCGTTCTGCTGCCTCTCGGGATCAGAAATGTGGGCCTTAATATCATGGTGTCACAGTGCTAACCACTGTGCCACGGGCGGCACGGTGACACAGTGGTTAGCGCTCTTGCCTCTCAGCGCCAGGGGCCCGTGTTCGATTCCTGCCTCAGGTGACTATGTGTGGAGTCTGCACATTCTCCCCGTGTCTGCATGGGTTTCCTCCTGGAGTTCCGGTTTCCTCCCACACTCCAAAGATGTGCGGATTAGGTAAATTGCCCCTTAGTGTCCTGAGATGTGTAGATTAGCGGGATAAATATGTGGGGATAGGGCCAAGGTAGACTTGATGGGCTGAATGGCCTCCTTCTACACTGCAGGGATTCTATGATTCTAAGTAAGAGTGTCATTGTTGCGATGAACGTGTATTCAATCGGTAACCTCGAGGCTGGTAAAACTCATCAAGTTTTCTTCGTTTATCCCCCCAGGTATGAAAACCACCATAAGTGAAGCGGAACACCCTCTGTTATGTGAAGGCACCAGGCGGGAGAAAGGAGATCTTGCACTTGCCCTCATGATCACTTACAAAGATGATCAAGCTAAGCTTAAAAAAGTAAGCATGACACTGCGATCTGTCATGGTTTTGTTTGTCACGGGTGAGCTGTCGGTTTATAACTTTACAAATGTCGGGAACATGCTATTGAGTCATTTGTAGCATGCAGGGAGGCCATTCAGCCCATTGAGTCTCTGTACTGTATTAAAGGCAGTCCCATTCTCCTGTCTATTGCTGGAACCCCCCAGATTATTTATTGCTCATTCCTATCCAATTTCCTTTTAAGATCGTTCACCGCCTCTGTTTCCTCCACCCTTGTAAGCAACGATTTGGATGATCATTCGCACTCGCTGCATAGATAAAGTCTGTCCTCACATCTCCCCTGCATTACTGTCCCCGAGTCCTTGCACCATCAGCTAATGAGTGAGCTCGGAGGGCTGAATGGCCTACTATTTCTTATGCTCTGGTATAATTCAATGTGCCCTGCGTGATACAAACCCGAAGACCGGCAACGGAAAATATTCAACTTGCTGGCTTACAGCAACCTGAGCAGGTGAACAAAAGCAAATGTCCAATGATGCCATGGAGTCCCTAGCTATTTTTTAATACACCTTCTCAGGATCATGTAGGTGCTAGTTAAAGCTTTGCCAAATGGGTGACACGGTGGTTTGTCTCATGGTCATGATGTGGGTATGCCGGCGTTGGACTGGCGTTAACACAGTAAAAAGTCTGACAACACCAGGTTTTAGTCCAACCGATTTATTTGATAATAGACTCACGAGCTTTCGGGGTTAGCCCCTTCGTCAGGTGAATGGAACTCTCCATTCACCTGACGAAGGGGCTAACCCCGAAAGCTTGTGAGTCTATTATCAAATAAATCGGTTGGACTAAAACCTGGTGTTGTCAGACTTTTTTACTGTGTTTGCCTCATGGTGCCAGAGACCCAGATTCGATTCCAGCTTGGGATGACTCTGCGGGTGTTGCACACTTTCCCTGTGTCTGCATGGGATTCCTCCAAGTGCTACATAGATGGGCAGGTTAGGTGGATTGGCCATGCTAAATTGCTCCTTAGTGTCCAAAGATGGATTGACCATAGGAAATGTGTGGGGTTATGGGGATAGGACCTGGGTAAGATAACTGTCAAAGAGTCAGTGCAAACTCAATGAGTCGAATGGTCTTTCTTGCACTGTGGGGTGGGGATGCTACGATTCTACAGAGCTTGGTCTTCACTAAGGATGTTCTTTCTTTTCCCCAATTGAAATGTTGCTTCTTCTAGATTCTGGACAAGTTGTTGGACAGAGAGAGCCAAACGCATAAACCTCAAACGCTCAGCTCCTTCTACTCATCGAGCAAGCCGCTGGCCACCAGTCAGAAGTCCCCCTCAAAGCACATGTCACAGACAGCCTCCAGTGTCCATCAGATGGCAAGCACCTCATCCGCACCTCAGCAGGCTAGTGTGGCAGCCCCCGTGCAGAACACTCCAACAGAGAACTTTCCAGAAGGATCTACGCAGGGTATGTACGATTTCCATCCATCTTTCCTCATTTTTTGATTTTTTTGCTGATGATTCTATCAGTGAGCGCCCCTCCCCCCCCTTCCCATTTCATTGAAAGATTGTCAGACCTGATTGATGGGAGCTGGAGATGTGTGAGAGAGTCCACTGCTCTTTGGGCATGCCCAGAGTTGCCAACTGCGCATAAATGTATTCACGGACATCTTTTGTATCATACAACCTATCCTCACACTCCAACCATTAAACAGTCAGCACACTGGTGGGGGGGGGGGAGGCACGGTGACACAGTGGTTTGCACTGCCACCTCACAGCGCCAGGGACCCAGCTTTGATTCCCAGCTTGGGTCATTGTCTGTGCGGCATCTGCACATTCACCCCGTGTCTGAGTGGGTTTCATGGAATCATAGGAACCCTACAGTGCGGAAGGGAGGCCATTCGGGCCATCGAATTCGCATCGACCACAATCCCACTCCAGGCCCTATCCCCACAACCTCGCTAATTTGCCTTGCTAATCCCCCTAACCTGCACATCCTGGGACACTATGGGGTCATTTAGCATGGCCAATCAATCTAACCTGCACATCTTTGGACTGTGGGATGAAACCGGAGCACCTGGAGGAAACCCACAGGGGGAGAGGGCGCAAACTCCACACAGACAGTGGCCCCAAGCTGGGAATCGAACCCAAGTCCCTGGCGCTGTGAGACAGCAGTGCTAACAACTCTGCCACCGTGCTGCCCACAGGCTCCGGAGCAGTGGAATCCTCTGGATTCCTCCCACCATCCTACAACATGCAGGTTAAGTGCGTTGGCCATGCGAATTTCCCCCTCAGTGTACCCGAACAGGCTCCGGAGTGTGACAATTAGGGTAACTTCATTGCAGTGTTAATGTAAGCCCACTTGTGTCACTAATACTTAAACTTAAATAAATAAACTTAAACTTAAGCCATAACTAGTTGGCCAGATGGCGGGTTCGCCATGCAGAGCGGCGCCAACAGCGTGGGTTCAATTCCCGTACCAGTTAATGCTATTCACAAAGGCACCGTCTTCTCAATCTTATCCCTCGCCCGAGGTGTGGTAGTCGTCAGGTTAAATCACCACCAGCCAGCTCTCCCCCTCAAAGCCTATGGTCATCTGGGACTTTACCTTTTAATTGTATTTTAAACAAATAGTTGAGGAATTGTATTTATTTTCCCTTTTACCAAAAAAATAAAAAGACTATTACTTACGTGGAGAAAAACTGCAGCAGGCGACGGTGCAGAGGGACCTCAGGGTCCTTGTGCATGAGTCGCAAAAACCCAGCTTGCAGGTGCAGCAGGTGGTCAGGAAGGCGAATGGGATGCTGGCCTTCATAGCGAGGGGGATTGAATATAAAAGTAGGGAGGTCTTGCTGCAGCTGTATAGGGCATTGGTGAGGCCGCAGCTGGAGTACTGAGTGCAGTTTTGGGCGCCGCACCTGCGCAAGGATATTTTGGCCTTGGAGGGAGTGCAGAGGAGGTTTACTAGGCTGATACCGGAGTTGAGGGGATTGAGCTATGAGGAGAGGCTGAATAAACTAGGCTTGTACTCGTTACAGTTTAGAAGAATGAGGGGAGATCTCATTGAGACGTATAAGATGATGAATGGGATGGATAGGATAGAGGTGGAGAGACTCTTCCCGCTCAAAAAAGACAGTAGGACTAGAGGGCACAGCCTCAAGATAAAGGGGAGGCGGTTTAGAACGGAGTTGAGGAGGAACTTCTTCACTCAAAGGGTGGTGAATCTCTGGAATTCTCTGCCCGTTGAAGTGGTGGAGGCTGCCTCGCTAAATATTTTTAAGAAGCAGGTTGATGGGTTTTTGATAAGTGAGGGGATTAAGGGTTATGGGGAGAGGGCAGGAAAGTGGAACTGAGCAGCGACAGATCAGCCATGATCTTATTGAATGGCGGGGCAGGCTCGAAGGGCTAGATGGCCTACTCCTGCTCCTATTTCTTATGTTCTTATGGCTGTAACAATTGTACACAAATGTGTTTCCACAAGTTAAAGTTTATTTATTTATTATTGTCACAAGTAGGCCTGTTACAATGAGATTATATTAATGTTAAATATGTTTCTATCTTAGATATGGCTCTTGGGGCTAAAGGGATGGGGGGGTGGGAAACGGGGGCGCGGGGGGAATCAGGATATTGAATTTGATGATCAGCCATGATCAAAATGAATGGCAGAGCAGGCTCGAAGGGCCGAATGGCCTCCTCCTTCTAGTTTCTATGTTTCTATATCAGCTTCAAAATTTATTTGTGTGAGAAGTAGGGCGTATGTTAACACTGCAATGAAGTTACTGTGAAAATCCCCTAGCCCCCCACTCATGTTTGGGTACACTGAGGGAGAATTTGACATGGCCAATACATCCTAACCAGCACGTCTTTCGGACGTGGGTTTAGAGGGTCGGAATGATTCATCTCCCTTGCTTACTGGGAAGAGTGTGTTGTTCATTTTGTAAGATGGCGCACACTCCTGTCACACTGCAAGTACTGTATTCATCTATTTGTGTCAGCAGTGTGCTTTAGGAGTGCTCAGACTTTCCATTTCACGCCTACTTCCTTGGAAGCGTTGAAATCCTGCCCTGGTAAATGACACAGGTGTGTCTGGGTGCTGATGAAATGTTGCATCCAACCTCTGGGTTCGATCCCCAGCTTGGGTCACTGTCTGTGTGGAATCTGCAAGTTCTCCCTGTGTCTGTGTGGGTTTCCTCTGGGTGCTCCGGTTTCCTCCCAGTCTGAAAGACATGCTGGTTAGGTGCTTTGGTCATGCAGAATTCTCCCTCAGTGTACCCAAACAGGCACCGGAATGTGGCAAGTAGAGGATTTTCACAGTAACTTCATTGCAATGTTAATATAAGTTAATGTCAGAGGGTCGGTGCTGAGGGAGCGCCACGCTGTCGGAGGGTCGGTGCTGAGGGAGCGTTGCGCTGTCGGAGGGTCAGTGCTGAGGGAGCGCCGCACTGTCAGAGGGTCAGTGCTGAGGGAGCGCCGCACTGTCGGAGGGTCGGTGCTGAGGGAGCGTTGCGCTGTCGGAGGGTCAGTGCTGAGGGAGCGCTGCACTGTAGGAGGTGAAATGAAAGATAAGCCTTCTTGAGTGGATGTGATAGATTGCATGGAGCTGTTTTTAAGATGAACAGGAAAATTATCAGTTGGGTCTTCCCAATTTGTATCTTATAAAAAGCTGCCTATCCGACCATTGCTGTCTGGGCAAGTTTGCTATTGAGGAATCTCCAGAGTGACTAACATCATCGATTGTAAAGCACTTTGTGATTGCCTGTGATTGTGGAAGGAGCTGGGTAAAAACCAGCTTTCTTATTGTCTTCCTCTCCTTCTGCTCCTCTCGCTGCCTCTCCTTTCTAAATTCTTCAACAAAGTTCCCCTTTGCCCATGGCTGTTGAAGGCTCCCAATACTGCTTCCCATGGATTGGAGATGATGGGATGCTTGGGGTGTCGAGAAGCTGGTGCTCCAGGTTGCTATCCGATGCCCTCTGCTGAAGTGCTAATGTGAGCATCTTGTGCAAGGATGGAGCCCCCCCCTCCAAATCCAGAGATGATTGAAGGTCTTACTACTGCTTGCTGTCTAGGTTTGAACTTAAAGGTATCTTTATAATCTTAGTAATGGATTTTATCAAGTGATCCAAGTCTGCAATGTTGTCATTGCAAGCAATCCAGGTCCACCCTGTATCCATTGGTGGAATATATGGACCATACCTACCCAATGATTGTATCCTTCACCCCTGCTTACAGCTTGCCATCTTTTCTCAGACATGAGGGTGAGGTGGAGCGGTGTGGGGCTAAATTAGCATTCAGGTCAATCTGTCTTGTTCTCTCTCTGGATATCTGTTGCGTCAGTGGTGGAAAATGAAGTTGAGCGAATTGATTGAGATGGAGTTGGCCTTCATCCCAGATTCATTTCCCAAAGGTGCAAGTGCAACTGTCTTTCATCGCACCAACATGTAAACATATGAACAAAAAATTTTAACTATAATCTGTTTTAACAAGACGGAATATGATCCTTGAATCGGTGCGGTGAAGTTGTCGATGTTGGTACTCTTGGGTTCAAGGTGATTTCATTTGAACCTTATTTGAATCCACTGGTATCCTCAGATGCACCATTACTCATGCCTCGAGCACTCAAAGGCAATTGTGAAATCGTGAAGTTCATTATTTTGCTCTTTATTTCATTCTCACCCCATGCACACTTACCCACATTAACTCCCAGGTGAGCAGTGATTTGATTTAAAACTCTCATCCTTGTTTATCAATCCCTCCTTTGACTACTCTCCCCCCCGCCCCCCAACCCAATCTGTGTAACATCCAGCTCCACCCTTCAAGACATCGGAGCTCACCTAAGTCTGACTTCTCGAGTATCCCCGGTTTCAGTCACTCCACCATTGGTGGCCATACCTCCAGTTGCAGACACTTGAAGCTCCATGAACTTCTCCGACTCTCTAATTTCTTTCTTTAAGATGCTCCTTTGGACCTGTATCCTTGGCTAAGCATTTGACTATTAGTTCTATTATAGCCTTATGTGGTGGCACGGTAGCAGAGTGGTTAGCACTGCTGCCTCACAGCGCCAGGGACCCGGGTTGGGTCACTGTCTGTGTGGAGTTTGCACGTTCTCCCCATGTCTGTGTGGGTTTCCTCCAGGTGCTCTGGTTTCCCCCCACAGTCCAAAAGATGTGCTGGTTAGGTGCATTGGCCATGTTAAATTCTCTCTCAGTGTAACCCAAACAGACGCCGGAGTGTGGCGATCAGGGGATTTTCACTGTAATTTCATTGCAGTGTCAATGTAAGCCTACTTGTGACTAATAAATAAACTTTAAATAAACCTTAAAACTTTAAACTTGATGTCTAAATTTGGTTTTTAACTCTCGTTGAGTAATTTAGAACGTTTTATTAAGTTAAAAGTACTTTTTTTTAATTCATTCATGGGACGTAAGCTGGCCAGCATTTATTGCCCATCCCTAATTGCCCTTGAGAGGTTGGTGGGGAGCTGTCTTTTTAAAATGGTGCAGTGGCTCTATTTCAGAGGGCAATTGAGAGCCAGCCACATTGCTGTGGCTCTGGAGTCACATGTAGGCCAGACCGGGTAAGGACAGCAGATTTCCTTCCCTAAAGGACATCAATGAACCAGATGGGTTTTTCCGACAATCGACAATGGTTTCACGGTCATCAGTAGATTCCTAATTCCAGATTTTTTAAAATTGAATTCAAATTTCATCTGCCGTGGTGGGATTCGAACCCGGGTCTGCAGAACATTAGCTCAGTTTCTGGATTAATAGTCTAGCGATAATACCACTGGGCCATCGCCTCCCATTTTAATTGTGTAAATCAACCTTCATGACAGACGTTTAGTTACAAAAGGTGGTGGTGATTGTTGAACCTGGGGGATGAATCCTGGACGTTTTATTCTGGTTGAACTTGGCGTTGCTCCCTCTGCCCTCCTTGGCTGGTTGTAGGTTCTCCCCCTTTGCTCTTGAGTTTGGAGAGTCCCGTCTGTTTACTGAGCGTGTGCGTTTGATTTCACACACAGAGAGCGTGCAGCGCGCCCCCAGCGAGGGACCAAGTGACGCTGGTGCGTTCAAACAAGAGGGGAAAATCCCGAGTCGATTGACGCTGGGCAGCAGAGGTGGATACAACGGACGCTGCTGGGGCTCCCCGGTCAGACAGAAGAAAAAACATACAGGTAGGCACAGTGTGTTATTGCAACTCTCTTGTACCTGTGATATGTTCTCGTGAATTCAATCTGGCTCTGACATACGACAATTCGTAAAATCGTAGAGTGCCGACATTACAGAATGAGGCCATTCGGCCCATCGAGTCTGTACCAGCACAGTCCTTAGCACTGCTGCCTCACAGCACCAGGGACCCGGGTCCAATTCCCATCATGTGGAGTTTGCACATTCTCCTGTGTCTGTGGGTTTCCTCTGGGTGCTCCGGTTTCCCCTCTCGGTCCGAAAGACATGCTGATTAGGGTGCATTGGCCATGCTAAACTCTTCCTCGGTGTACCCAAACAGGTGCCGGACAGTGGTGACTAGGGGAATTTCACAGTAACTTCGTTGCAGTATTAGTGTAAGCCTTACTTGGGACTGCAATAAATAAACTTTTACCAACCACAATCACATCTAGGCTCTGTTTCCGTAACCCCGCACGTTTACCCTGCTAATTCCCCTGATACTAGGGTCAATTTAGCACGGCCAATCCATGTAACCAGTGTGTCTCTTGGACAATGGGAGGAAACCGGAGTACCCGAAGGAAACCCACACAGACATGGGGAGAAGGTGCAAACTCCACACAGAGAGTGACCCAAGCCGGGAATCGAACCCGGGTACCTGGTGCTGTGAGATAGCAGTGCTGACCACTGTGCCGTTCTCAGGCTGAATGAGCATCCCATCATTTTAACCCCATTAGGGCTGGTGTTGCACTTTCATTATTACAAATCGACTTTACAACTTCAGTGCAAGTAGTTTAGATTGAGGGATCCGCGGGACACAGCCTGTGGTTGCAGGGTAGGTGTGACCATTTTTAAATTTGAGAAAAGCCATCCTTCTAGCTTGTCCAATCAAAGGTGGCTTTTCACTTTGTTGGCACCAATGTACGGAGGGGCCGGCCTCTGATTGGATGAGCCGGAAATAGTGGCACAGTCGGGGCGAGAGTGAAAGCAGCCAGATGGTGACGTGAGGTAGGCCACAGGGTGAAGGGGGTGATCAGGAATGGGGTGGGGGGGGGAGATGGGCATCGGAGGCCTGTAGTGGGCAGCGAGGGGGAGTGGGAGATGGGATGGGTGGAAGAGAGAGGGAGAGGCATGAAAGAGAGGTGTGTGGGTGAGAGAGAGAGAGATGGATAGGTGGAAGAAAAAGGGAGAAGCAAGAAAGAGAGGTGGGTGAGTGAGAGAGAGAGAGAGAGAAAGTATGTACGTGGGAGAGAGAGAGATTTTTAGGGTGGGACAGAGAGAGGGCATGTCCCCTTTTCATCGTGCTCAGTCACTTTTCTGTCAGCTCACGTCCAACCCTTGTTGCTCTCCTTGACCTTGTCTCGTGGCATGTTGTCTTCCTGCCTCCTGGGCCTTTTTCTTCTTAAAAGTTATATATTGCTATTCATGTTAGTTTTTCCTTGTGTGGGCTGGCGAGTGGGGAGGTGCACCAGTGTGGCAGAAGAGGAGTAAGAGGGGCGGGGGTGAGGAGAACAAAGGAAAACAGGGCGATGGTCTGCTTCTGTCGTATTTGAGGTGATCGGGGGGAGGTGGTGTGCGTTAGGAGAAGGGGGCTGCTAGGTAGGTTTTTCCAGGGGCAGGGATGGATGTCCAAGTGGTGTATATGTCAAAGAGTTGTTTGAGGTTCCCTGGCCGGGGGGGTGGGTGGGGTTGTGTCTGTAGTTGAGTCAGATTCTATTATTTCAGGGGTGGGGAGAAAGGTTTTGTTAGTGGGTGGGCTACTGACGGGAAGGGACAGGAGGTCAGGCCATGGGGGGAAAAAAATGTCCTGGGGCTTTCCTGATAGGGATGTTGGTGGGTAGGTTGTTTGGTTGAGTGGTGTTTGTTGTCCTCCCCTATCTTGGCGCTTTCATCCCCCTGTGAGGGGGTCTCCAGAGCTGGTGGGATGGGGTGGCTTTATATTCTTTGTGGGTGTTTTATGTTGTGGTGTGGATTCGGGTAGTATGTATTGGATTGTCGTGGGGGCATTAATTGGTGGAGTAGGTTGGTGTAGGGGCATTCCCGTTTATCTGGATGGTTTATGGGTTTGGTATGAGGGTAGGCCTTTTGTTGGTAGTGCAAAAATTACTTAATCGACAATTTATTTCTTTATTTATTAATTAAGTAGTGTCCCCAGTAGGCTTATATTAGCAATGTAATGAAATTACTGTGAAAGAATACACTGAGGAAGAACTTAGCATGGTCAATCCACCTTTTGTTAGCTGTAATGGGTCAATCTGTGTCCAGGTTTCTCCCATTGTTCCTGATGGCCAAATATTGAAAGATTTGCATTTTCCTCAGTTTGTGGATCCTACCCAGTCACCATGTGGTCAGAGTATCGTCCATGCAGAGTTATACATTTATATTTTTGTTTTTAGGGATTTATACTTCTCCACATGGATTAGTTCGCCCATTCTAACAGGTTCCCACACATGTCCAATTATCCCTTTTAATTAAGGTGAGTGTGTGCATACATGCGTTGTGGATCCAGTGTACCAGCAACACTCCTAATATTAAGCAAGTTTGTGAGCAAAAGAAGCAGCATCCTATCTCCTATTAAAAATGGTTGTAGTCATAGAGTTTGACAGCGTGTAGAGAGGCCCTTTGGCCCATCATGCTTGCACCAAGCAGCAAGTGTGTGCTATGGAATTGCAAATGCTCAGCTCAATTCTTCTTCAGTGCTGTGAGGATTCACGCTGCTAAGACTTAAGTATTTGTTGAGTAAGATTTTAATGATAATAAATGTATACAAAAAGTAAATATTTTGACATTCTGTACTTATCGTGCAAAAACAGGAAAAATTTATGTGGGTAAATTCTTCAACACAAGAAGAATATTTATTAAGTTATCTGGCAGTATATTTGGGTTCTGTGGCTGGAAGAATTTGGGAAATTCTGTCCTAACGAATGAGATTTTTGGGAATAAGAAATGATGTTGTGATTATAAGGATCTTAATTCTTGGTGCTGGTTGTGAAACAAATAAGTTTATTTATTAGTATCACGAGTCGGCTTACATTAACACTGCAATGAAGTTATTGTGAAAATCCCCCAGTTGCCACACTCCGGCGCCTGTTCAGGTACACTGAGGGAGAGTTTAGCATGGTCAATGCACCCTAACCAGCACATCTTTCGGACTGTGGGAGGAAACCAGAGCACCTGGAAGAAACCCATGTAGACACGGGGAGAACGTGTAGACTCCACACAGACAGTGACCCAAGCCGGGAATCGAACCCGGGTCCCTGGCGCTTGAGGCAGCAGTGCCATCACTGTGCTGCCCCAAAAGTTGAGTAAACATACATAGATTTTATCTTCAGGGTGCTGCCCAAATTGTTCTGGTTTAATTGTCCACACCACACGCGCTTCCCCTGCTCTAACACATGCTCTGGCGAAAGGTCATCCAGACGCGAAACATTGGCTCCATTCTCTCTCCATTAATGCTGTCAGACCTGCTGAGATTTTCCAGCATTTTCTGTTTTTGTTTCTGGGTTTTGAACTGGTTTGTTTGGCTCAGGTAATGCACGTGAATTATTGAGTAGTTAGTCCACATGGCTTCAAAGGTCTTTCCATGCTAATTATGAAAATGCCTGTGTTGTTTTGGGATTTGTCTTCTCTTTGAAGGCATGTTCAAGAACCGGATCTTATTAAAATGCTCAAGGCAGTTTTTATGATTGTCTTTCAGTTAATTAATAATCACATTTAATTAGGCTGGAATCTGTCACTCTGAGAAACATAGAAAATAGGACGAGGAATAGGCCATTCGGCCCATCAAGCCTGCTTGGCCATTCAATATGATCATGGCTGATTCTCTATCTCAGCACCATGCACCCCGTGTATTCCCCACACCCTTTACAGTCTGCAGCTCATTTGATTTTCATTAGCAGTGTGAGGCCAGTGTATTCATGGGTGGCACAGTGGTTAACAGCGCCAGGGATCCAGGTACAATTCCGGCCTTGTGTCGAGTTTACACATTCTCCCCGTGTCTGCGTGGGTTTCCTCCGGATGCTCCTGTTTCCTCCCACACTCCAAAGATTTGTGGATTAGGTTGATTGGCCATGATAAAATGACCCTAGTGTCGGGGGTGGATTGGCAGGATAAATATGCAGGGTTACGGGAATAGGGCCTGGATGAGATTGTGGTCGGTAGAGATTTGATGGGCCGAATGGCCTCCTTCTGCACTGTGGGGATTCTGTGATTCATGTTATTGTTTGGAGCCTGTGTTCACGTTGAGATCTCCAATTGAATTCTAGTCCTTCCCATTTACCTTCCTCCCCACCAACCCCCAAATATCAAAGCATTGGTGGTGGTTTGTTTTTGTAGCAATGCAAGTGAGACCTTTAGATTGTTGTTGCCTGTGGAAGTTCTTGTTCAATATCAGCAGTTGCTGTTGATGACAGTGTTGACCACACTCCTTCAGTGTAAAATATCCTTTCTCCTGTGTCTCCAGCAGGCATATCTAACACTAGCCTGTGGGCAATTTCTTAACCTGGAGTCCTGAAAGAGCTGTGTGAAAATGGAGCTGTGTGATATTTCTCCCTTATTTCCAGGCTATCCTGAATCAGCTCTTACCATTGCTAATCCACCTAACTTGGGGATTTTCACAGTAACTTCATTGCAGTATTAATGTAAGCCTACTTGTGACGCTGATAAATAAACTTAAACTTAACCTGCACAGCCTTTGACGCTAAGGGACAATATAGCATTGGCCAACCCACCTAATCTCCAAATTCCTGGACACTAAGGGGCAATTTAGCATGGCCAATCCACCTAACCTACACATCTTTGGACTGTGGGAGGAAACCGATATACCCGGTGGAACTCCCTCTTGTTGGGAGATCTTTTTTATTAAGTGCGGACCTGTTGTTTTAAAATCGTCAGCAAATCTTAAATGGTGAGAGTGATGACCTAATGACGTCCCCTATACACTAGAGCTCATTTTGTTCAAACCTGGGGTGTGGCTGTCACGGGCAAGGCCAGTATTTGAGGCCTAATGTTTACTTAGCTGATCCAGAGGGCAGCTAAGAGCCACCTGTGTGGTTTTGGTGTTTGGAGTCATGTGTCAGCCTGGTAAGTCGGGGAGGGGGGTGGGTACATTAGTCCTTTATTCATTTTCTATATTGCTATAGGCGGCACGGTAGCACAGTGGTTAGTGCTGCTGCTTCACAGCTCCAGGGTCCTGGGTTCGATTCCCGGCTTGGGTCACTGTCTGTATGGAGTTTGCATGTTCTCCCCGTGTCTGCGTGGGTTTCCTCTGGGTGCTCCGGTTTCCTCCCACAGTCCAAAGATGTGCGGGTTAGGTTGATTGGCCACGCTAAGAAATTGCCCCTTAGTGTCCAGGGATATGTAGGTTAGAGGGATTAGTGGGTAAAATATGTCGGGATATGGGGGTAGGGCCTGGGTGAGATTGTGTTTGGTGCTGACTCGATGGGCCGAAGGGCCTCTTTCTGCACTGTAGGTCTCTATGATCTATATTACTTTTAAGGGCACAAGTGAACCAGAAGGGTTTTTTTGGCGGTACTAGTTATGGTCACTGTCCCTAAGAATAGCTTTGCACTCTAGATTAATTAATTGAGTTTAAATTGCACTTACTGTCATGGTGCACTGGCGTGGGTCTCCACTTGCAGCCCAGTGAGATTGCCATGATGTCTCTGCTGTTTCTCCAATATTACAGGAACAAGGAATTTTGGCAACTGAGGCCGTAGCCTCTTCACTTTTGTTCTGCCATTTTGTTTTCACTTACTTTATTTCTCACAAAATAATTGAAACAGGGCCCGGGAGACAATGCAGAGCCAGCTCTTTTTAAAGGTACCAGGATCAGCACCGTAAACTGCAGGGCTGTGGGCCGGGTGCAGGAAGGTGGGATTAGAAAGGGCATCTGTGTGTCTCTGGGCTGGCATGCACAAGATGGGCCGAATGGACTCCATGTATGCTGTACCTTTTTTCTCTGGTTCTAATCAGACAGTAGCAAATGCAGAGGACGTATCTAACAGGCAGGGTCCAGGAGGCACCTAACCGAATAGGTTGGGGTTATTTTCCTTGGAACAAAGAAAGCTGTGGAGTGACTTGATAGAGGTGTAGGAAATTATGAGGGGAAGAGGTGGAGTGGACAGGATAAGATTGTTTCCCTTGGTGGAGGAATCTAGAACTAGGGGGCGTAGGTTCAAGATGAGTGGCAGGAGGTGTGGAGGGGACGGGAGGAAGAATTTTTTTACGCAGCGGATAGTGGGAGTCTGGAATTCTCCGGCCGAGTTGGTGGTGAATGCAGAGACCCTAAACTCTTCCAAAAAGTACCTGGATCTGCACCTTATGTGCTGTAAACTACAGAGCTATGGGCCGGGTGCAAGGAAGATGGGATTAGAAGGGCCACCTGGCTGTCCTTGGTCTGGCATGGACAAGATGGGCTGAATGGCCTCCTGTGCTGCAACTTTTCTGTGGCTCTAATTGGACATACAAAAGGTTGGCTCCTGGACATAGAAACCCTACAGTGCAGGAGGAGGCCATTCGGCCCATCAAGGCTGCACCAACAACAATCCAACACAGGTCCTATTCCTGTAACCTCATGTATTTACCCTACTAACCCTCCTGACACTAAGGGGCAATTTAGCATGGCCAATCAGGAGGACCCAGAGGAAACCCACACAGACTAAGTTTAAATTTACTTATTAGTGCCACAAGTCAGCTTACATTGACACTGCAGTGAAGTTACTGTGAAAATCCCCTAGTCGCCACACTCTGGCGCCTGTTCGGGTACACTGAGGGAGAATTTAGCACGGCCAATGCACTGTGGGAGGAAACTGGAACACCTGGAGAAAACCCACACAGACACGGGGAGAACGTGCAGACTCCGCACAGAGAGTGACCTGAGCCAGAGTTGAACCTGGGTCCCTGGCGCTGAGAGGCCGCAGTGCCAACCACTGTGCCAACAGAGCTGAACCGTTTACGTCTAGGAGTGAGTGAGTTCAGGAAGAGAGAGAGCTGCATTTCCTCTCGTTACAGCATCCTCGAGGCAAAGGCACCCTTGCCCATATGCCAGGGTAGCAGACACACAAGCACTGCCCGCCAACGAGACCAGCACCCCAAACGAATGAAGCTTTCTCGAGCGGTGCGCGATCAGCAGCAGGATTTGGCACTGTACGATGAGATCTCTGCCATCTTGTGCCACTTTGCGACGCTGCTTTTTAAATTAAAACGCGGAGATGCATCAAAGGATAGCTCTAGACTTCCCTTGGGAAGGAGCCTCACCATGGTGATTAACAGCAGAAATTATTAATGGATGGTAATTAAGAAATCTAAAGACCAGTAGAAGCGTTGATTGGTGATCTGCCTTGACAGAATTAAAATGAAAAGGCTTGACGTCGCAATGCCTCCGTAGATTTTTATACTTAGTCAAATCTCCTCAGATAAAACAAAAGCTTGACCAATCCATTTGGGATAATGGTCCTCGTGTCACTTCCAATTGCCGTGGGACACTTGGTTTTATAGCTATGGAAACGATTTGAATAACTGGTGTTCTTTTTCCATCAATTCCTTTTTGTTTCCTTTCCTCTCCCTTCTCAAGGGGCGACACAGTGGTCATCACTGCTGCCTCACAGCGCCAGGGACCCAGGTTCAGTTCTGAGTTCGGGTCACTGTCGGTGCGGAATCTGCACGTTCTCCCCATGTCTGTGTGGGAAACAAAAACGAGATTGGATGCAGCTTTCCAAAGCACTAACGAAAGATGCGCCGGTTAGGCGGATTGGCCGTGCTATGTTGCCACTCGGTGTCCCAAAATGTGTAGTTTAGGGGAATAGTGGAGTAAATACGTGGGGTTGTTGGGGGGTGGGGCAGGCTGTGGGACTGGGTGAGATGCTCTGTCAGAGGGTTCGGTGCAGGCTCGATGGGCCGAATGGGCTCATAGGTAATCATAGAATCAAACAGTGCAGAAGGAGGCCATTTGGCCCATCAAGTCTGCACCGACCACAATCCCAGCCAGGCCCTATCCCCATAACCCCGTGCACTAACCCGAGCTAGTCCTCCTGACACTAAGGCGCAATTTAGCACGGCCAATCCACCTAACCTGTACATCTTTGGCCTGTGGGAGGAAACCCAACAGGCTCAGGAAGAATGTGCAAATTCCACACAGACAGTGACCGAAGCCGGGAATCGAACCCGGGTCCCTGACGCTGCGAGGCAGCCGTGCTAACCACTGTGCCATCTCCTTCTGTACTGTCGTGATTCTATAATATGATTTTTATTCTATTATATGATAGCCCAGTTTGCCTTGACTGCTGTCACTGTACTAGTTTCATACCCACTGGCTATGCAGACAAGACAGTCTATATCTCTAATGTAGACTCCCTTTATTCTGGTGTTATCTTCAAGGGAAACTTTTTTTCTGTTTGAGTTGGGCAATGCACGGATTATGTGATTACAATGGGGCTTATTAGACATAATCACAAAGCTTAAGATAGAACATAGAAAAGCTATAGCACAAACAGGCCCTTTGGCCCACAAGTTGTGCCGGTCATATCCCTACCCACTAAGCTTACCTATAACCCTCAATTCTATTAAGTCCCATGTACTCACCCAGAAGTCTCTAAAAGACCCTATCGAACTTGCCACCTCCACCACCGATGGCAGCCGATTCCACTCACCCACCACCCTCTGAGTGAAAAAAAGATGTACCCGGCGTTCCTTGGGCATTTGATTGTCCCAAGATAAATATTCCAGGCTGGTGGTGTTGCAGGAATCAGTGTATGGTGTTTAGTATTGGGCGGGCACAGGTTTAGCTCTGTACTTAGTGTGCTCACTCAAGCAGAGAGTGAGACCCCCCCCCTTCCATCGGGGAGAGAGTTTGGAGGAATTGAAATTTGTGTTTTATCCCCCCCCCCCCACCCCACCCACTCTCAGCTAACATTTTTCTCTTCTGAAAGGCATGGCCAGCATCGACAGCAGTGCTCCAGAGACCACCTCGGACAGCTCGCCCACACTGAGTCGCCGGCCCATCCGCGGGGGGTGGGCGGCCGCCTCCTGGGGCAGAGGGCAGGACAGTGACAGCATCAGTAGCTCATCCAGCGATTCTCTGGGATCTTCCTCCTCCAGTGGCAGTCGGAGGGCCAGCGGGGGCGCTCGCACCAAAAGCACGGATGTTGGGAGGTAAGACCCCAGGTCAATTCTTTCATTTGTGCTTTGGAAAGCTGTGTGCAATCTTCCTTTTGTCTCCAGCTCCTGCGGTCATTCGTAGCAATGCACTAAATTTACAGCAAAGATTTGTTCCATTGAGTCCAGTTTTTTAAAGTTCATTCATGGGACAGGGGCGTTGCTGTCTGGCCAGCATTTATTGCCCAAATCATTGCCCTTGGAGGGCAGTTGAGAGTCAACCAGGCAATGGCCTAATGGGAGAACGGAAGTTTTGTGCATCATACCTCAAAGAAAGATCAATTCTTGAACAGTAAAGGAATTAAGGTGAGCGGGCGGGTAATGGAGTTGAATCCACAAAAAAAAAATCAGCCATGATCGTATTGAATGGCAGAACAGGCTCGAGGGGCCAGATGACTTGTTCCTGCTCCTAGTTCTCATGTTCTCCCATCATCCCAAAGATGATAGCCCCTCCTCATTGAGCCTAATGCATCAAAAGCATGACAGAGGACATGGTGCATTCTCCATGGCAATCAATTCCACATGCCAACCAATCAACATTTTCATGCAACATAATGTTCTGTTCCCTTTTGAAATTTGGTATTCTTGTATCTGTCCTGATGAGTGCAAGATGAAAAAACTTTGACAGCATGTCTCTCTCTTTCAGTAATACTCAGATTGTGTGTGAGCAAGCAACTACTTGATAGATGTATTATTAAGCGAAGGGGAATTAAGGGTTATAGAAACAAACTGGGTGGTTGGAGTTAAGATGCAAATCAAACATGATTGAACTAAATGCATATAATTTTCAAATTCTTACATTTAACCATACAGTAACATTCCATGCATGAGAATAATAATTTAATTCTATCTTAGGTGAAGGGTCAGTTACGAGGGAACACAAGTTAAAAGCGAAGGGTGGGAGATTTGGGGGGATTTGAGGAAAAACTTTTTTACCCTGAGTGGTGAGGGTCTGGAACGTGCTGCCTGAGAGGGTGGTGGAAGTGGGATGCTTCACATTTTTTAAAAAGTGCTGGGATGTGTACTTGGCACGTCATAACATTCAAGGCTATGGGCCAAGTGCTGGCAAGTGGAATTAAGTGGGCGGATCAGGGTCTTTCATGCATTGGTGCTGACTCAGTGGGCTGAAGGGTCTCTTGTACACTGTAGTTTTCTGTGATTCTGGAGGGCAGCACGATGGCACAGTGGTTAATGCTGCTCCCTTACAGCACCAGCGAACTGGGTTCGATTCCTGGCTGGGGTCACTGTCTGTGTGGAGTCTGCGCGTTCTCCCCGTGTCTGTGTGGGTTTCCTCCCACAGTCCAAAGCTGTGTGGGTTAGGTAGATTGGCCATGGTAAATTGCTTCTTAGTGTCCCAGGATGCATAGGCTAGAGGGGTAAATGTGTGAGTGGGGTTATGGGGATAGGACCTGGGTATGGGATTGTTGTCAGTGCAGACTCAATGGGCCAAATGGCCTCCCTCTGCACTGTAGGGATTCTCTGATCTTGTGTGTGTTGTATGTGATTTTTTTTTGGTCTGTTTCTCTTCCAGATACAAGGGCAGACGTCCGGAATGCCACGCTCCCCATGTACCCAACCAGCCATCCGAAGCAGCCGCCCATTTTTACTTCGAGCTTGCCAAGACCGTCCTTATCAAAGCGGGAGGCAACAGCAGCACGTCCATCTTCACCCACCCCTCGGCCAGCGGCGGGCACCAGGGGCCCCACCGCAACCTCCACCTCTGCGCGTTTGAAATTGGGCTGTACGCGCTGGGTTTGCACAACTTTGTGTCGCCAAACTGGCTGTCGAGGACCTACTCTTCCCACGTCTCCTGGATTACAGGTTTGAGGAAACAAAAGAAGTGACTGTGCTCCCTTCCTACCGGCATGGTGTCTGAAACTAACGCTTACTGAGCCCACTGTCGGGGCTGGTAGCTCCCGAGAGGGAGACATCCTTCCCCAGTGAGGGGCAGACTCTGCCCCTCTTTAGCCTATCCAAAGCCCCATGCCCGCTTTGCCTCCTGGGCAAGGATGGGAAGGGGAGTTGTCCACCTCCAGTAATATTCGGCCCCTTGGTCGGGGCCATTTTAGGTTTTTCTCTCTCTCTCTCTCCCTCTCCCATTATTTAAATCATTGCTTTTTTCACTTCTCTTCAAACGCAACAGGTCAGGCGATGGAAATTGGGAGCGCGGCACTGAACATTTTGGTCGAGTGTTGGGACGGGCACCTAACACCCCCGGAGGTGGCATCGTTGGCAGACCGTGCATCGCGCGCCCGGGATCCCAACATGGTCCGAGCTGCAGCAGAGTTAGCTTTGAGTTGTCTACCCCACGCCCATGCGCTGAATCCCAACGAGATCCAAAGAGCATTGGTTCAGTGCAAGGAACAGGTACGTTTAGTTCATTGACAAAACCGTCCATTCTGTACCAATTAAATACGTGGTATAATTAACCCCAGTGAAATTAACATGATAAAATTGGTGTAGACGCGTTCACCATGATAGATGTTGCTTGGCTTGGTATTGTTGGCAGCACATATTTCTTCTGGGTTGAAAAGTTGCCCGTTGGAGCCTCGGATTTTGTGATTTGCCCTGTATCCCGGGCCATCACTTGAGGGGCCGCTGCCTTGTGAGAGGTGCCACCCTTTCGAATTAGGAGATAAACCAAGGCTGCCTGCTCTTTGTGGTTCAGATGGGTTCAAAGCTCCCACGGCACGTTTCACCAGTGAGGAGAGGATTCCTCTGGGCTTCTGTGTAACGTTCTCCCCTCAACTGGTATCACTCAAAACAATTAACTCAAAGTTTGTTTCAATTCTGTCCCTGTGCATCAAAGCAAGCCATTGCATGTTTGAGTCATTTCAGAAAGATTTAAGACTTTATGGAATTTCTGGAGTTTTCCTCCTCTTCCCTGAATGAGTGGACCCTTCATCCTCCCCCTCCCTCCTCACCCCTTTATTCCCTCTTCCTTATCTCTCCACGCCCTCCTCTCCAGCACACCCCTGAGCACAATTAGGAGTGGGCAGTAAGTGCTGTCCTTCCACCCAGCTTCTTTGCAATTCCAATGCCTCTTCTTTCAAAGGCAAACAACTGGTAATCCTTAAATCTGACCGGAAACATTGTTGTCATCAGACTATGAGAAAACAGGAGCAGGGGTAGGCCATTCTGCCCCTCGAGGCCACTCCGCCATTTAATAGTATCCTGGTACACCATCACTGCACTTTGCTGCCCCATACCCCTGCCCTCCCCAGGAACCCTTGTTAATGAAAAGTCTGTCTACGGCATCCTTGAATATATCCCATTGCCTAAAACACAGCGTTCTGGGGAAGAGAACTACAAACACCATCGACCTTCTAAGAGAGAGAGAAAATTCCTCCTCATCTCTGTCTTAACCGGGATACCAGAAGACATAGGAGCAGAATTAGGCCACTCGGCCCATCAAGTCTGCTCTGCCATTCAATCATGGCTGATATTTTTCTCATCTCCATTCTCCTGCCTTTTCCCCATAACCCCTGATCCCCTTATCAATGAAGAACCTATCTATCTCTGTCTTAAAGACTCTCAATGAGCCATCTGTGGCAAAGAGTTCCACAGATTCACCACTCTTTGGCTGAAGAAATCCCTCCTCATACCCCTTATTTTTTTAAACCGCCTCCCCCAAGATTCCCCTATGAGAGGAGACGCCCTTCCAGCATCCTTGGAATCATAACTGATTCAGTCAGATCACCGCACCCCCACCCCCTGCCCGCTCGCATCTTCCGAACTCCAATAATAAACCTGTGGTGTTTTTGATACGTTGTGTTTGAGATACGTTTGCGAGATGGTTAAAGATCTTTCATTAAATGGTAAAAAATTGCAGCATGCTGCTGTGCAGAGGGACCTGGGTGTCCTTGTGCATGAATCGCAAAAGGTTGGTTTGCAGGTACAGGTAATTAAGAAGCCAAATATAATTTTGTCCTTCATTGCTAGAGGGATGGAGTTTAAAAACAGGGAGGTTATGTTGCAGCTGTATAAGGTGCTGGTGAGGCCCCACCTGGAGTACTGTGAACAGTTTTGGTCTCCTTGAGAAAGGATATACTGGCACTGGAGAGGGTGCAGAGGAGATTCACGAGGTTGATTCCAGAGTTGAAAGGTTTGGCTTATGAGGAGAGAGGAGTAGACTGGGGCTATACTCATTGGAATTCAGAAGAATAAGGGGAGATCTTATAAAAATAAATAAGATTATGAAGGGAATGGATAAGATAGAAGCAGAGAGGTTGTTTCCACTGGTGGGTGAAACTAGAACAAGGGGCATGGCCTCAAAATAAGGGGGAGCAGATTTAGGACTGAGTTGAAGAGGAACTCCTTCACACAAAGGGTTGTGAATCTGTGGAATTCTCTGCCCAGTGAAGCAGTTGAGGCTACCTCATTGAATGTTTTTAAGGCAAGGATAGATAAATTTTTGAACAGTAAAGGAATTAAGGGTTATGGTGAGCGGGCGGGTAAGTGGAGCTGAGTCCCTGAAAAGATCAGCCATGATCTTATTGAATGGCGGAGCAGGATCGAGGGGCCAGGTGGCCTACTCCTGCTCCTAGTTCCTAGGTTCTAAATGCTAACCCTTCTTACCTCGTCCTTCTAGCTTTATCGTAATGTGTGTAAGTTTCATTTCCATTCCACTACTAGGGGTGGCACGGTGGCACAGTTGTTAGCACTGCTGCCTCACAGTGCCAGGGACCTGGATTTGATTCCCGGCTTGGGTCACTGTCTGTGTGGAGCCTGCGTGGGTTTCCTCCGGCTGCTCCGGTTTCCTCCCACTGTCTGGAAGACATCCTGGTTGGGTGCATTGACCTGAACAGGTGCCAGAGTGTGGCGACTAGGGGAATTTCACAATAAATTCTTTGCAGTGTTAATGTAAGCCATACTTATGACTAATAACAAATAAACTTTACTTGGGGTGTTGACGCATTGTGCATGCGTGTGTGTGTCTGTGTGCGTGCGTGCGTGCCTATGTGTCATTTGTTGAGTTTTTCAGTCGTATGTGGCTGTCCTGTTTGGGCCGAATGGCCTTGTTCTGTGCTGTATAAATTTCCCTCTCTGTTATTGTCGCCCAGGATAACACCATGCTGGAGAAGGCCTGTATGGCAGTGGAGGAAGCAGCCAAAGGTGGTGGTGTCTACCCCGAGGTGCTGTTTGAGGTGGCCCACCAGTGGTACTGGCTTTATGAGCAGACGGCAGGCGGCTCACAGCAGCAGCGGGAAATGTCGGCCATCGGGGGCCGGGGATCTCACGAGACGGGCCGGGCGGCCGCAGAACACTCGCCGTTGACCGAGGGCTCGGCCACAGTGACGGTGGCGGCGACGGTGACGGCCACCGCTGTGGTGCCGGTCATCACGGTCGGATCCACAATGTACCAACAGCACACCATAGCCGGAACGGCAATCGCCCACCCCCACGGACAGGTCTTCCCAACCAGCTCGGCCATAACCCACCCCTACACTACAATCCAAACCCACATCCCGTCTGTGTGTAACGCTGCCTACCTTGGACATCCGATACAGCACGTACCACGGCCTGCAATCTTCCCCGTTGCTGGACCTGCCTACCCTCAGGTACTTCCGTACAGTACCGGTCGCTTCCAAAGGCTGGGGAGGGGGAGGCTTGTATAAGTGCGCTCGCAAGATCGGGACAACAATATTTAAAGCCCCCCCCCCCCTCGAGCAGATAGCACCATCACTGCGCACGGTGCTGAATAATCCCTGGAGAAATTACACCCCTGATACCTTTCGCTTTCATTTTGACAGATGTACAGCTAAATGTCACCGGTGTCTGTTCAAAATATCCCCGCGCGCTCTGCTCCGTCTCACAGGCCTTGTTACCCCCTCCATCTCCATGCACCAGTGAGGCTGAAGCAGCCCGCCCCTACACTCCTCTCATATAATCTAAGGGCGGCACAGTGGCCAGCACTGCTGCCTCACAGCACCAGGGACCCGGGTTCGATTCCCGACCTGTCTGTGTGGAGTCTGCACGTTCTCCCCGTGTCTGCGTGGGTTTCCTCCGGGTGCTCCGGTTTCCCCCCCTCAGTCCGAAAGACGTACTGGTTAGGTGGGTTGATCCGAACAGGCGCCGGAGTGCGGCGACAGTAACTTCATTGCAGTGTGAATGTAAGCCTTACTTGTGACTAATAAATAAACTTTAAAAAAAAAGCTTTAATTCTCTCCCTAACTAGCCCACCCTGGTTTGCCCAATCTTTTGCCCAAATCCCCCCAGTTTTGTGGTGTTCGTCATCTCTATTCCAGCTCAGTACCCCTTCCATCCCCGATAAGTGTCTCTATTCCGTGAGTAGAGCTTGGTGCTGCGTGTTATACAGTTTAAAGATGTATAGGTTAGGTGGATTGGCCATTTGCCCCTTAGTGTCCAAAGATGTAGAGGTTAGGTGGATTGGCCATGCTAAATTGCCCCTAAGTGTCCAAAGATGTGTAGGTCAGATGAATTAAGCGTGGGAAACATGAGGGGTTCTTATAAATCATAGAATCCCTACAGTGCACAAGGAGGCCATTCAGCCCATCGAGTCTGCACTGACCACAGTTCCACCCAGACCCCGTTTCCATAATCCCGTATATTTACCCCACTAATCTCTCTAACCTATGCATCCCAGGACACTAAGGGACAATTTAGGGTGGCCAATCCACCTAACCCGCGCATCTTTGAGTTATGGGGATAGGGCAGGGTATAGGGTCTGGGTAAGATACTCTGTCGGAGAGTCAGTGCAGACTCGATGGGCCAAATGGCCTCCTTCTAGCCTGCAGGGATTCTGTGATTTGATAACGCTGCCGTTCTTTCGTCCATGTTCATTTTTGAGGCAGGGATGGCCTTAAAAAAAAGACTCTCTTTCCCACATGTCAAGTCCACACACGCTGTCCGCGACATCCCAGGTCTTCGGAGTGTTGACTGTGACGGGAAACTTGGAGAATGAAGCAGAGCAGAAATATGAGAGCTGGGATATCTGCTGTATTTCCCCACCGTTACATGTGTAAATGCTTGGGCAACTTTTTAAGCACAGATTATAGTTATTCCAGCTCTAATTTCTGTAATAATTCGCTCTGGAAGCTAGCCCCATCCACAAAACTGACCGCATGCTGACAATGAGTGCCTGAGTGGGACAGATTTCCATTAATTGCACTCATTTGTAGACCTTTGAGGCTTCTTTTAAGTTCAGGGACATGGGTAGGAACATTTTAAAATGCCAATATCAGAATTCCAGAGGAGGCAATGGCCAAGGGGTATTATCACTGGATTATTAATCCAGAAACTCAGCTACTGTTCTGGGGACCCAGGTTCGAATCCCAGGTGGAATTTGAATTCAATAAAAAAAAATCTGGAATTAAGAATCTGCTGATGACCATGAAACCATTATTTGGCTCACTAATGTCCCCATCCGATCTGGCCTACATGAGACTCCAGAGCCACAGCAATGTGGTTGACTCACAACTGCCCTTGGACAAATAGGGATGGGCAATAAATGCTGGCCCAGCCAGTGATGCCCAGGTCCCACAAACAAATAATAAAAAAAAATTCCCAAGCGGATCACAAATAAGAGTACACGTGGTTGAATAATGCGTAGAGAGATGTTACACCTCTGCTACTTTTTACATTCAGGCAGACAGAAGTACAGCTAAAAGTCACCCGCATCTGTGTGAATTAGCTCCACCTTCTCTGGTCCACTGCATTGCTCTCCCCATCAAGACTGAACAAGTCAGCCTCTACACTTCCCTCCCCAAAATACAATTTGAACGCAATGCTTTGAAAAGATACTCAGAAACTGACTACATCACTGGCAAATAGTTCTGTGTCTTTTATGAAGAAGAAAGTCATTTTAAAAAAGTTTGTTTTTTTAGAAGTGGGGGATCCAGACATGATATTCAAACTGCCGATTTGTTTAATGCGATGTACCCATTCTCAGCTACGCTAATGTTATGGTTTGGGTCAGAAACTCCAAAGTGTTTTGTGGAGCCAGTAAGTGTTGCTATCTTGAACTTGGCTTGGATAAGCATGATAGGTTTCACTTCAGGATGATTCAAGTGACCCACCAGGGAGCTTTTATCAAACAAAGCTTATTTAAGAATACAATTAACATGTATAATAAGGAAATTAGCAAGAACTTGGATGAATTATAAACAAGAAACAAAACTATAGTGTATAACCCTTAATCAATGTCTCTAATGTGTACCAATTAAAACCAAAACCCATAGACAACAAAACCCTTTTTCACAGGTTTAACACAGCGTAGACCAATGCTCACGTGAGAGTGGAATTCCCTGGGTTGAACGCTGATTTCAAATGATCTTGAAAACTCAGAGCAGTCTGTAGTCAGATCAGCTCCCCGAAACACCAAAGCACAGATTAATTACTGCAGCATGGCAATAAGCCTTTCTTCCAGCTAACTGGTTAAAATTTCGAAGCAAAACAGAGCGAGAAAGGGACTTCTTTTCCAGCTTGTTTCTCAGTCCGCCTCTAACACTGCAGCCAAAACCAAACTGAAAGCTGAACAACTTTGACCACCTGACCTCCCTTTTGCTCCTTCCGGCAATGACATCACCCAAGGCTGTGCCCACGATTTAAAAAAAAAACTTCGTGAAGGTACACTAACATCACACTGACCAAACTGCACCTATCTCCCACTCTTCAACATATCACCCACTATGCTTTAAATCGGTCTGTTTTGATGAGTTTTGAATTTGGTGATAGATGTTAAGAGGGGAAGAACACTATTAGTAATTCTGGGCACAGTTGCCCTCCCTATTATCGCTCGGTGGTTACGATGCTCTACACTTTGGTGTGTAAATCGTGTCCAATTGGGGTGGTAAAGACAGTTTGGTTCAGTTGGGGGGAAGAAGCAGCAGCTTGTGTCCTGGCCATCGCTGCTCCCTCATCCGACGTCATTATTGTGGATTTAAAATAAAGTCCTGTTGACCTGTACGCCTTGTGTCATCTGATCATTGCACTGTTCAACAGGGGAGGTGCAAAGGTTCAGGCGAGTTAGAACCCTAAGACTTGGACTGGATAATTTAAGCGAAAGTTAACGAAACCGGATTCCGGTTAGACTGTCGGGGGGGGGTGGGGGGAGCCCATGGACGCGTCCAGACGGAATCTTGGCAGGGGAGGGAGGGTCCAACAAGCTGCGAGTAACATGACTCTCGGGGTCCGCCTCATAATCTTGATTGACGCAAGTAAGCGCACGGGTTTATGCGCATTGGGCAGTTGGATCCATGGCACGTTACTGATCGGACTGCAAAGTTGCTAGCCGCGAATCGTGGGCGACAGGAAATGATGATGTGCGATTATTTACTGGTCTGTAATCTGTTTAGGGTATGCACCCGGCATTTATTGGAGCTCAATACCCTTATACAGTTGCAACCACCACCCATCCAGCCATGGCTGCTCCACCGGTGACCTTCGCGGGGGTTCCCGTGCCCTCCATGACGCCAATGGCGGTGCACCCCTACCAGTCCGACCCCAACCTGCCCCTGGCGTCGACCGTAGCAGGTAGGTGCGATCTTTCCATTGTTTGGCTGGATGCAGGCATTAAAATAGTGTACTTTTTAAGATGCGTACTCCTGCGGGTGTCGGGGAGGGGTGTTGCGGCCATGCTGGTTCCCCACGCAACACCTCTCCCGCTCCCCTCACCGCCGTTCACCTTTGTTGTTGGTCTTAAGTGAGTGAGCGTTGGTCAGCAGTGCAGACAGACGTGGAGGGCACTTGTGCTAACAAAGCACGCGTTGATGCATCTCCCTCTTGTGGCAAGTGCCCCCTCTGCTGCCTGAGTTTGGAATCGCCGTCAGCTTTCAGCTTCCCACTCACTCCACCAAACCTGGTGTACGCGGCCCTGCACCAGCCCCCAGGTTCGGACGGAGGGGCGAGGAAGTAATCTGTAAATTCACAAAGCTTTGCAGCTGATAATGTTTTGGTTAGCTTAAAGAAAATGACATTGTTTCAATTGCTTCGGGGTGAGACAATTGGGGGAAAAAATGGAATTAAATTAAGTTTAAGCCCCAAACATTGACTTTGGTTCACAGCAACTCCCCCCTCCCTCCCCCCTCACCCCCCTCACTCCTCCCTCACCCCCCTCACTCCCCCCTCACCCCTCACTCCCACAGGGAATGTCTGACTCGTTAAATATTTCCAGCGTTTTGTTTTTAATCTCAGATGTCAGCTTCTGTGGTATTTTATATTGGCCCGAGGTTTGAGTGCTTTTTGTTAAATAATTGGCAGTTTTCACCAATTTACCCCCTGTCCCCCCCCCCAAACGTCCCCCATGCTTCTGAAGGCACTGCTCCCTCTCACTCGCCTTACCCGATTGGCCATTCTTCAGTTGTGACCCTCAGCTGCCCAGGGCACCCTTAGTTATCCTTTCCCTGCCTGTCACCCATATCCAGCAGGGAGTCACTGAGTAATGGGCTACACAGTGGGTTAGCGCTGCTGCCTCACAGCGCCAGGGACCCGGGTTCGATTCCCGGCTCGGGTCACTGCCTGTGCGGAGTCTGCGCGTTCTCCCTGTGCCTGCGTGGGTTTCCTCCGAGTGCTCCGGTTTCCTCCCGCAGTCCGAAAGACGGGCTGGTTAGGTGCGTTGGCTGTGCTAAATTCTCCCTCAGTGTACCCGGACAGACTCCGGAGTGTGGTGATGAGGGATCCTGTAGCCCTATCTTCTTCAGTCTATGCAAAGACTTCATTTTAAGATATTTCTGTCTGTGCACAATTACATTTAAACATAAGAATAAGAACATAAGAACATAAGAAATAGGAGCAGGAGTAGGCCATCTGGCCCTTCGAGCCTGCCCCGCCATTCAATAAGATCATGGCTGATCTGTCGTGGCTCAGTTCCACTTTCCCGCCCTCTCCCCATAACCCTTAATCCCCTCTCTTATCAAAAACCCATCAACCCGCTTCTTAAAAATATTTAGCGAGGCAGCCTCCACCACTTCAACGGGCAGAGAATTCCAGAGATTCACCACCCTTTGAGTGAAGAAGTTCCTCCTCAACTCCGTTCTAAACCGCCTCCCCTTTATCTTGAGGCTGTGCCCCCTAGTCGTGCTTAACCATGCTAAGCTGGTCAACGTTAACTGGCGTGACTATGTGTAGAATTACAAGGCATGCTGGGTGAACCAGAGGATCCCTCAGGCCTGGCTCGGGGATTCTCACAGTGACTTCATTGCAGTGTTAATGTAAGCCTACTTGTGACTAACAAATAAGCTTAAGGTTAACTCTGCTGACTTAGGCCCCACCTTATTGTTGTTTTCTGGGCCTGGCAGGTTCACTGGCTGAGGTGGGCCGTGGGACACAGACCAAGTTCCTAATCCATGTGGCTCACTCCCCATTGGATAAACCCAGCTGAGCACAAGACTTCATGTTTAAGCTGTTAACGTCAGGCATTGTGAAGGATGGAGTCTAACTCTCACAGCCGCATCCTGCTTTCTCCCCATAACCTTTGATCCCATTCGCCCCAAGTGCTGTATCCAGCTGCCTCTGGAATACTGTGCATGTGGTGAAAAATCCATCCGTATCAGAAGAATTAAATTTACCAAGAAACTGTACACTAATCAGAACTATCGAAAAGTTCACCTTTTGACCTTTTTTGGTTTTTTTTGTATCTGGTTTTTTGTAGCCTCTCTTAAAAAAAAGTTTGATTTTTTTTGGTGACAGACCCCCATATTCCGTTGTTTTAATAAAACTGTGTTAGGCTGTCTCTGGTTACGTGCATTGGCCGTGCTGAATTCTCCCTCAGTGTACCCGAACAGGTAGCGACTAAGGGATTTTGACAGTAACTTCATTGCAGTGTTAATGTAAGCCTACTTGTGTTACTAAGAACTGTTAAGGGACACTTTATGTTCTATTATGGTGGCTCCCCAATGATTCCATTCCACAGGTTCAGTGAGAATTTTGTCTCGAGAATTGGGCATTTTGGGTGTAATTTTTCCCTGGGATCCCGGGTGGAAAATCCGCCATGCTATTCTTGGAGCTAAGGTCTGATCACACCTACCAACCACTTGGAGAGAGTAAGACAGTGAATGGTTTGTCTGGGCTTTTAGTTACTCCCATGCTATTTATGAAGAGCTGAACTGATAAAAGTGTGAAATGTATTGCTTGGAAAAATAAGAGACCACTTTGTTGGAGCTTTGGATTGGACAGCACTTAGTGAACAATCCTGACTGTGTTAATAATCACACTGGCAACCAGTTTAAGATTATCAGTTGGGATCACTGTGTGGCTCATGTACGCATGCTAGAAGCTGCAAACAGTCGCGCACAGGGCCCTGTCCTTTGCTCCGTTCACTGCATCAGGACCAGTGAATCCCGCTGGCAGGAACGGCTGGAGAATCCCGCCTCTTGTTTATGTGTTGCACTTTCTCAACCAAAAAGCTTTAGGGTCAGTAGTTCCCTGGCTCGTTCTGCATGGAAATGCTTTGACCAATTGGAGTTGACCTGCCTGCTTTGAATTTAAACAAAAGCTTGGCAGATAACTGTCCCCTAGTGCATTCTCCATGGCACCCCTCCACCTATCAGCATTCGCTTGCCAACCCATCAACACTCTCTTCTCATGTAATGTTACTTGTTGTTGCCTTTGAGATTTGGTATTCTTGCAAATTTGTCCTGATGAGTGCAAGATGAAAAGCTTCGACGGCGTGTAACTTTTTTGAACAATACTCAAGAAATAAATGTGTTGCATTTAATCTAGTTGCGGTTTTGAGTTATTGTAGCATTATACCTGGTTATATATTGAATATGATGGTTGACATTGTGTCCCGCTCTGTCTCCCTCTCCAGTTGCTAGTGTGCAGGCTGGAACCACTTTTCAGGCTGTTCAAGGAGCATCAATGCCAAGCCTAACGACACAAGGCCCCTCGATTGTAGCTCCGACCTTCCCTACAGAAGATGAACAGCACTCGCAGCCTGTCAGTCCACAGGGACTGCACTACCTGCATTCAGCTTACAGGGTTGGTAAGTCCACTTTGCAAATAATCTGACGTTACGCAAAGACTAACAAGAGAACGGAGGCCTTTCACAACCCCTGAGATGTTGCGTTCTGCAGCTAATGAAGTGCCGTCCCTGTTGTGATGTAGGGAAGGTGGCAGGCGATGTAGCGATACACCAATTTCAGTGATGTTGATTGTGGGATAAATATCATCCAGTGCAGCGATGACAGACATTCCTCTCATCTCAGGAGTCAAATCTGGTGAATCTTTGTTGCACTCCGTCAAAGGAAAGAGTAGAATCCCTACAGTACAGAAGGAGGCCATTTGGCCCATCGAGTCTGCACCGACCACAGTCCCACCCAGTCCTATCCCCGTAACCCAACATATTTACCCTGCTAATCCCCCTGACACCGAGGGGCAATTTTTTTAGCATGGCCAATCCACCTAACCTGCACATTTTTGGAATGTGGGAGGAAACTGGAGCACCTGGAGAAAACCCATGCAGACATGGGGAGAACGTGCGAACCCCACATGGGCAGTGACCCAGGCCGGGAATTGAACCCAGATGCCTGGCGCTGTGAAGCAGCAATGCTAACCACTGTGCTACCGTACCACCCAATGGCCGCCTCCTGCACTGTAGAGGCACCATGATTCTATGAAGGTTTAATAGTCCTGCGCTGGTTTTGAGGCTGTCTTTGTTCGTTACAGGGATGCTGGCTTTGGAAATGCTGGGAAGAAGAGCTCACAACGATCACCCAAATAATTACTTCTCGAGGAGTCCGCCTTACACAGAGGATGTGAAGTGGTTGTTAGGATTAGCCACGAGGTTGGGTAAGGACAACCTTTGAAACAAACAGGTTGGGACACGCACTGTGAGTTGGAACATGCACACGCAACGACAGAACCTAGGGCTCGAGAGCATAAAGATAAAATGAACCCAGTCTGAACAGCCAGTTAATCTGTTCTGCTGCTGCTGGGGTTAATTATTGGCCAACGAGGAAAGCACCATTATCCTCGTTCTGAAAAATATATGACGGAGGAAATCTTTGTATTCACTTGAGGAAGTGTCTCACCCGTTTACCATCAACTTAAAGAACACAGGAACAGGCCCTTCAGCCCACCAAGCCCACACGGACACACGGTTTCTACCCCTCTGTTCTCCTCGTGTTCATGTGTCTGTCAAGATGCACCTTGAACGTTGCTAAAGTGCCTGCTTCCACCACCTCCAAAGGCAGTGCGTTCTGGGCACCCACCATCCTCGGTGCGCTCCGGGCACCCACTACCCTCTGTGTGGAAAACCTTCCCCACACGCCTCCCCTAAAACTTAACCCGTCTCAACCTTAAACCTATGCTAGAACATAGAACATTACAGCGCAGTACAGGCCCTTCGGCCCTCAATGTTACACTGACCAGTGGAACCAATCTAATGACCCTCTAACCTAAACTGTTCCAATATTATCCATATGCTCTCTTGTAGTTGGTGTTTAATGTTTCCTCTAAAGAGAGAGCCTGTGACAAAGCAACACTCCCTTCCACTCTGCTAAGTAGCAATCTCAATAAGATGCTGAGGGCCAGAACCCACCACCTTATCATCACAGCGTGAGCCGTACCAACTAACTCAGGTTGGGATTGTGTCAAACATGTAAATGGTCCTGATTATTATCCTTAGGGGCCCAGACTAGTTAATCTGGTAGAAAATAGGATTGTACTAACTTGCTCAGTTTAAAAACAAAACCGGCATAGCTTTGCCTGGTCTGAATGGTTTTGAGTGGTGTAAATACTTTGCTATTCAGTGTTTATTGAAGAATAATTCCCAGGCTCAGGAGGATAGGTTGGGGCTGTGATGGGTTTTATCGAGGCTTGTTGACACATGGCTATGAATCAGTATCCTCAGACTTCAGCCTGACCCTCTACTCAAACACCATTGCTCACACGTTGCGTCCCTCCCCGTGAAGATCTATATTGTAAGCGGAGGCAATGACCGAGTGGTACTATCAGTAGACTATTAATACAGAAACTCGGCTAATGTTCTGGGGACCTGGGTTCGAATCCCGCCACAGCAGATGGTGGAATTTGAATTCAATAAAAAAAATCTGGAATTAAGAATCTACTGATGACCATGAAACCATTGGAAAAACCCATCTGGTTCATTAATATCATTTAGGGAGGGAAATCTGCCATCCTTACCTGGTCTGTCTACGTGTGACTCCAGAGCCACGGCAATGTGGTTGACTCTCAATCGCCCTCCAAGGGCAACTAGGGATGGGCAATAAATGCTGGCCCAGCTAGCAAAGCCCGTGTCCCATGAATGAATAAAAAAAATTGGGTAAATTTAACTCCTTTCCGTCCACTCACCCAGCCCCCTCAATCTCTCTGTTCAAGTCTAGGAGGTGGGATTTTACAGCTTCGCTTGTCCTGAAACCATATAACCCCACTCGAGGTCAACGGATTAATTGTCCACCCCTCGCCCGCTCCGATTCCTGTGGCAGGCAGGGTGGTAAAATACTGACCTAGGTTTCTTCAGCTGGCTGATGTTGAGATGAGTGGGCTGGGCATCATACACCCCTGTTCCCCCCACCCCCCTCCCCACAGTTAACTTGTCACTCAGCCCGTCACTGCAGGCGAGATTGAGCCAAGTTGATTGATGTTTGTCGCAGGCTGGAGAAGGGTGTAGCATCTCCTACACTGAGCCACCTCTCACACTCTGACTGCAAGAGAGAGATTTACGGGGGGGGGGTGGAAAAGGGGAGTGGGACTCATTGGAATGGTCTCTTGAAGAGCCAGCATAGAAAGACGGGCTGAATGGCCTCCCCACCCCACCCCCCTCCCCTCTGCTGTCTGATTCAGAGTTTTGAACTGGTTACAGAAGGACATTGAGGTGGGGGACAGATTTGGAAGCTTTCCACCCAGGAAGGAGCAAGAGAAAAACAAAATCCTCGGTGACAAAAGTATTTTGAAGAACAGTTGTGAGTGGGTGATTCTAAGAGTGAGTTCTGGGTGAGGGGTGGGCCATCAACATGGGAGCAACGGGAAACTGGGAGAATAGACCTGGTGAATTAGTCCTGTTGATCCATTGTTTTGCAAGTTCCATTGTATTTAATAAAGATGACTTTTAATAAATCCCACAGACTGGCTATATGCCATTGGGTGTAACGCTAAGTTTATTGAGTGCGATATTGGAAAGTTTTTAAGCTGATAAAATGTTTAAGGACATTGCCGAGCTAGAGTTGGCAACTGAGCATCATTCTAAAGTCGCCATAGGCCTGGATGACCGTCGGCTGCTCTGCCCTTCGATGTGGTAATGTCGGCATTGGACAACAGGTTAAAGACCAACAGGGTTATTTGGAATCACGAGCTTTCCTTCCTCAAGTAGGACTTGATGAAGGAGCGGCACTCCGAAAGCTCGTGATTCTAGATGAACCTGTTGGAATGTTGTGAGACTTCTTACTGTGCCCCACCCCTTCGAGAGGGAGAGCTGGCTGGTGGTTATTTAACCTGAGGGTCACCACACCTCGGGCGAGGGGCAAGGTTGGGAAAAACCTCAGCCTGTGGGGGAATTGAACTCGCGGCGGTGGCATCGCTCAGCATCACAAACCAGCCGTCCAGCCAACTGAGGTTCATCTTAACCCTCCTTTGTCGTAGCAGCGTATGCCTGGACTGCCAATTCAGCATTCCTGAGATGTGTTCTTTTGTCTCTTATGTCACCAGGTGTGAACTATGTCTACCAGTTCTGCATGGGTGCGGCCAAAGGAGTGCTGAGTCCGTTTGTACTACAGGAGATAATCATGGAGGCCCTCCAACGCCTTAATCCTGCTCATGTCCATGCTCACCTTCGAACCCCTGCGTTCCACCAGCTTGTTCAGAGATGCCAGCAAGCATATATGCAGGTAAAATTAATACTAACCGAATGAGTAACCTTTCATGTAGAAATACGCATTTTGCTTGGCAAATTGCTATGGTGAAGTCGGCGCAGTGGTTAGCACTGCTGCCTCACAGCGCCAGGGACCCGGGTTCAATTCCCGGCTTGGGTCACTGTCTCTGCGGAGTTTTGCACATTCTCCCCGTGTCTGCGTGGGTTTCCTCCAGGTGCTCCTGTTGCCTCCTGCAATCCGAAAGGTGTGCTGGTTAGGTGCACTGGCCGTGCTAAATTCTCCCTCACTGTACCTGAACAGGCGCCAGAGTGTGGCAACTAGGGAATTTTCACAGTAACTTCATTTCAGTGTTAACGTAAGCCTATCTACGATACTAATAAATAAAAAAAATTGCACTAGGGATGTTGAGACTAAGTGTAATTTTCGGTAGTGTGGGAGGATAAAGCAGTCTGCTTGGTCGGCACCCCATCCACGCAGCTTTAAGTATTGGTTAGCCTCAGCGCCAGGGATCTGGGTTCAATTCCAGCCTTGGGTGACTGTCTAGGTGGAGTTTGCACGTTCTCCCCGTGTCTGCGTGGGTTTCCTCTGGGTGCCACAATCAGATCAGCTGTGACCTTGCTGGCTGATGGGCCCACTCCTGTTCCTCTTTCTTACAATCTGAGGGAAATGTTGAAGTTGTTTGGGAAGTGGGGCAGGCTGGGGTACCGGGACTATTTCTGAATTCCAACTGCCAAGCTAATGATATTCTAGAGGCACACCAATGGCAAGGCAGGCACAGCGTGGCCAGTTTACAGAGGCTGTTTCTCCCTGCCCATTTTAGAAGTGTGGACACAGCCGTTAATAGAGCAAGCTGACGCACAAAGATGTGACAGTGGACGGTTTTGTGGATAAATGTGCATCAGTCTTAAAAACATATCCTGGACGTTCTAGAGTTTTCCATTGTATTGCTTGTTGAAGCCAATGTTCTTGATCAGTTTTTAAAGTTTATTTATTAGTGTCACAAGTAGGCTTACATTAACACTGCAATGAAGTCACTGTGAAAATCCGCTAGTCGCCACACTCCTGTTCGGGTTACACTGAGGGAGAATTTAGCATGGCCAATGCACCCTAACCAGCACGTCTTTCGGACTGAGGGGGAAACCAGGGCCCCTGGAGGAAACCCACGCAGACATGGGGAGAATGTGCAGTCTCCGCACAGAGTGTGACCCAAGCCGGGAATCGAACCCAGATCTCTGGTGCTGCGAGGCAGCAGTGCTAACCACCGTCCCGCCCCTGGGTACAGTGTAATTGACCACAGTGGGACCGGGAAAGTGTTACAATGAGTAATTGTGGCTTTGGGTTTCACTTGCAAATGAACAAATCTGGACTTGCAGAAATTGGCAGATTCGCAAACAATGGAAGCTGCGACCAGCAGCTGAGATTTTGCACAGAAATTTAAATTCTGTCTATCCCACTGCAGTTTCTGTACTTGTCTACAAAACCCAGTCTGCTGCTGCTGCTCCTATGATCTCCAGAACCGTATCTGAATTCCTGTATAATTTAATTGAAATTTGACTAGTTCCATTACTGCAACCAGTGAGTTGTGATGAATAGCAAATACTTCATTATATTGCAGGCATTTTCTGTGCTTGAGGGGGGAAGAAATATGAAAAATACTCTCAAAAAGGAATCCGTCTTATTTGGCCATTGTTGGGGTGGCACAGGGGTTAGCACTGCTGCCTCGCAGCGCCAGGAACCCGCGTTCGATTCCCAGGTTGGGTCACTCTGTGTGGTGTTTGCACATTCTCCTCGTGTCTTTGTGGATTTCCTCCGGGTGCTCCGGTTTCCTCCCACACTCCAAAGATGTGCGGGTTAGGTGGATTGGTCATGTAAACTTGCACCCTTTGTAGCAGGGTAAATCCATGGAGTTATGGGGATAGGGTCTGGGTGGAATTGTTGTCGGTGTTGGCTCATCCTGCACTGTAAGGGTTTCTATGATTCTATAAGGTGGCATTTTACTTGTTCTTTTGTCAGTAACTACTTCGATGTGAATTTTACAAATGGGAAAAAGTTTATTAATGACCTTGTTTGTACTATACAGGTTGGGAGGGTGATGAACCAAGATTGTATTGAATGCTGAAGCAGACAATACGGGCCAAATGGCCTAATCCCAATCTCTCATATGTATTTTCTTCAGCTTTAGCCAATGTCCATTCAAATTCTAGGATAATGAGTATTTTTAATGCCTAAACAGACTGCTTATTTTATTTCCATTCCTGATAGTTCAGGGAAGTTAACTGGCAAAAGAGGTGAACAGAAATTGTTTTACGCAACTTGTTATAATATGGAATGCAGGGGGTAGTGGAAGCAGATTCAATAGTGAGTTTCCAGAGCAAATTGGTTAAATATTTGGAAAGGAAAACTTTGAAGGGCAGTAGGAAAATATCAAGACTAATGCGATTGCTCCTGTCAAAGAGACAAGATGGCTGCCTCTGGTACCATGAGCACAGCTCCTGTCGGAGGCAAGATGGCTGCCTCTTGTACCATTAACACATCTCGTGTCAGAAAGACAAACGGCTGCCTCCTGCACCATTGACACGGCTCCTGTCAAAGAGACAAAACGACTGCCTCTTGGACAGGAGCTGTGCTAATGGTACAAGAGGCAGTCATTTTGTCTCTTTGACAGGAGCCGTTTGTCTTTTTGACACGAGATGTGTTAATGGTACAAGAGGCAGCCATCTTGCCTCCGACAGGAGCTGTGCTCATGCTACAAGACAAGATGGCTGCCTCTTGTACCATGAGCACAGCTCCTGTCAAAGGCAAAATGGTTGCCTCTTGGACGATTAAGTTGCGTTGCTTTCCAAGTTGACTGCCTGGTATTTGTTGCTGTGTTTTGCCTGTGGCCTTTTTCAAGAACCTCTGCCTATCTCTCTCCTCCCTCCGCAGTGCATCCAGTACAGACTGTACCACATTGCACCAGCAGACTATGACGATTTTGTAAACATCATCCGGAGTGCACGCAGCGCCTTCTGCTTAACGCCAGTGGGAATGATGCAGTTCAACGAGATACTTCAGAATTTAAAACGTGCAAAGGGTCAAACGAAGGACTTGTGGCAAAGAATCTCATTGGAAATGGCGACCTTTTCCCCTTGATGTCTGTTAGTTCGTGCGGATTTAGGTTTAATATTATCTCCCTGCCCCCTCCTCTTTTTAAACCACTCTTCCTGTACTCTTTACTGCTACATTCCTTCTTTAAAAAAATAAGGTTTTAAATGTCGAAGCCACAATGGGTTTTTTTTTCGGGGGGTGGGGGAAGAGGGGTTGTCTGTTTGTGAAACCTGGTGACAGTTCACAAGACAATCTTCCTCCCTTTCTTCCTTCAGTTCCCTCCCTCCCTCCTCCAACACACACAAAAAGAAACTTTTGTATGAGGTAGTTATTATTCATGTACATGTCTTCAAGTGTGTGTTTATAACGAAACGAGTGTGCTACAACTGGGTCAGTGGATAACTGAGCCCCGTGATGGGACAGTGACCTAGCTGTGGCGGGGAGGTCCACCCACGCTGTGGCTTTTATTTATCAGAATTTCTCTTTTTTTTGGCCTTCGTTTCCTCAATATTAATGTTTTTTCAGAAAAAAAAAGGTTTTCAATTGTTTAAAAGAATTATATATTCAGATTCCAGTGCCACTGGGATAGTTAAAAGCTTTGACACATTTTTCAGTGTTACGGATCGGCTTCTGTAGCTTTCTGCACTGACTCCCTCCCCTTTCCTGTTCCTTCCCTGTGCGTTCTCTGTCTTCCTCCCCGTAATGTTAATATTTTAAAATCCCGTTCTTGCGTTTGATTTCCCCCTCCCCACCCTTGTTTACCCGCCCCCAACCCTGCCACACAGGTAGTACTGATGCTGTCTGTGCTAGGAAAACTTGCATGAATGTTTTGTGTGGGTAGTTCTGTTGACAAAAAAAAACTTTATTATCCAACCATTCTGTGCTGTGTTGAATACATACACAATTATTTTTGATTAAAGTACACAAAAAAAACGCAGTACTCTGCTTGTAAAAGGCCCTATATTAAATGCTTGGTTTTTTTTGGGATGGAGATGCTTACGTTGCAGTTACTGGCAGAAGGAAAGGTAAAGTGATTTTGGCTTCACTTCACAGTTGAGTGAGGAAGTCCAGGTACTTCAGATTAGGTTGGATAGTTTGCGTACATTGTCATTTTGCCGGGGGGGGGGGTGTCATGGAGAAGAGGTTTGTTTTTAAGGCCTTTGCAAAGTACATCATCATCACACCAACCACAAAATTTACACAGGAGAAAAACAAAAGGGAAAAAGAACTCAATCCACTGTATAGGTCACGTCTCAGAAAATATGTTCAGCCTTTTGAGAGTAAAATTCTCCAATAACATCATTCAATGTGAATGACACAATAGGTGAAACGTACTGTGAGGTGGAGCGATCGAAGATAAGGTAAGGTGAGGGGGGGTGGGGGCAGAGGGGGAATGCTTTCTGACACTGAGACCCTCACTTCAGCTCACTTAAAAACTGTGGGGTAGTTTTGCCCCTAAGTAACTCTTTAACAGCCCACACGTAAGCAAGGTGACATTTTTCACACCAACGCAGATTATCTCTTTTTCTTAAGAATGAAAAGTTGCACATTTCTCAAATGTCGTTTTTTTTTCCCAATGACGTACAAAGGGTGCGGGGTTTGGGGGGAGGAAACAATTTGAGGTAACTATGAGGAACGAGGCCAGGGAGGGGGGAGGGGTGGGGTGTCCCCTGTTCTGTCATCAGGGCACACATGCCCATTTCTCTGGGTTGTAGCTGAAAATTATTGCCGGGGTTTGGGGGGGAGGGAATTATGTACACGTTTAGTAATTAATTGGTATGCACATGATTAGTTCCTGGTGTACAGCAGTGTTAACCAACAGTGCAGGGACATCCCGCAATGTCAATGTATTAGTGGACAGGACACTACCATTGTAGAAGCAGCTGATGTAATGATCATTCCACGGTTTGACACTTGAAGATACACGTCAACACGACGAGGATTGGGAGGGGTAGTTTCTTGAAGGAGGTTTCCAGTGTTTGTGGGGGGGGGGGGGGGGGAGGGAGAGGAAGGTCCAAGGCGGCCACCAACACTGGTTCCAGTGTTCACCAGGGTTTGACATCCTAGCGCACTCCGCTTCCTGCAAAGCCGGCTCGAAGCTCGGGTTGAGTTGATAGGCCGAGCCCCCTTGCGGATTGGGTCTGCAGGAGCCTGGAATCGCATCAAATTCCATTCCGGCTTGAACACGCTGGCTTGCGTCCCGAGGTGGAGTTGGTAAAATGGAAGAGAGGTGAGTCGGCATGAAGGCATCCCAAGAGTGATGGCAAAACTGACTGCACCCTTCAGCTCCAGCTGCTGTGTTGTAGTTCCTCTCTCAGCCAACTGGGCAGGGACTGTCCCAATTTGTTTAGCTGCTTTGATAATTCAACATTATGCTCCCTGTAGTAATTGGTCAGGAATGTCCGTGACTAAAGTGGGGGGAAAAGAGAACAAAAGCAAGGGTTAGTCTTAGACAGTCTCCCTTCTCTGGGTAAAACCTTACCTGATAAAACCATAGAACCATACAGTGCAGAAAGAGGCCCTTCAGCCCATCAAGTCTGTACCGAGCACAAACCCCCCCCCCCCCCCCCCCCAAATCCCTACACATTATACTCACTCATCCCTCTAACCTGCACACCAAGGAGCAATTTCTTAGTATAGCTAATCAACCTAACCCGCACATCTTTGGACTGTGGGAGGAAACCCACGCAGACACAAGGAGAATGTGCAAACTCCACAAAGACAGTGACCCAAGCCGGGCATTGAACCCAGGACCCTGTAGCTGTGAAGCAGCAGCGCTAACCACTGTGCTACCCAAAACAGAACCACACTGTCCCATATCTTCAGAAAGGTAAAAAGTACAGGAATGAATTGAATGCTCATGTTATAGACACTGTCTAGTTAAATATCAACATCAAATAGCTGGCATTTAGGTAACACTTTTAATATGGTGCATTGCAAAGATACAAAGTCAGGTAGTAAGTACTCAAGGATTGGGCCCAGGCGGAGATGCAGAAGGGGAGCTGTTCTGTAGTTCATGGGCAGAATTTTCTCAGAAAATTCTTTAAGTGTCGGAACTTGCCTGTTTTTTCCAGCAAGTTAAGTGAGTTTACATCCCTGTGTGACACAGAAGCCCTAATCTGAGTCCCGCCAGTAAGGGGAGCAGGCGGAGCCTATCTCACTGGGAAACTGGCTGCTGACTGATAGGCATGTGCCCTGATCTCCAATATACTGGGGACGAGGGAAGATCTGTCAACATCCCACCCAGCCCCGGTTGCCAGCCTCAACCCACACCACCTCTGTCAGGCCCTATCCCCTTGGCGCTGCTTGGTGGGTGGTTCCTGGCTGGCATTGCCTACCCCCACCCCCATCCACCCAGGGGACATTAATGGCCTCTGGTCCCACTGCCTAGGTCGGAAAGCTAAGTGAGTCTGGGCTCAGAAATTATATTAAAATCAGTTAATAAATAAATATCATGAGGTGCAAACACGAGTTTTCGTTTCTCACTCATATTTTTCCACACTGCTACTCGACCAGTGCAGCAGGGCTGAAAAATCCTGCCCTACTTATTGGATGTTCCTCAGCAACGCAGAAAAGTGTGCAGGAACTTAGAGCTTTAACAATGGCTACGCCATACTTCAGCTTCCAAAAGTTTGACTGTCAACTTAGCTCTGAGTCAACACCCAGGCTTAACCAATCAAGCAAGCACAGATGTTACCAGCCTTTTATAATCAAACACAGAGCAATTGAGCACAGCACAGGTCTATATTTATGGCTATAAGTTGTAGAGGCATGGATCGGCAAACGAGGAGAAGCAGGGTCCTAGGTCATGTGACTGAATTAACTGAGTTCTGTTTTTAATAACATTGGGACTCTGATGAACGTTTTAGGAATCCAACGCTATAATTTTTTGTTCTCCACAAATGACAATGCAGCGGAGATGATTAATTCCAACAGAACTAGAGAGGGTAGATGTAGGGAGGGTGTTCCCGATGGTGGGGGCGGGGTGGGGGGTGGGGGGGGGGGGTGTCCAAAACCAGGGAATCACAGTCTGAGAATTTGGGAGACACCATTTAGGACGGAGGTGAGGAGATATTCCTTCACCCGAAGAGTGTTGAGCCTGTGGAATTCATTACCACAGGAAGTAGCTGATGCCAAAACATTGAAAGTATTCAAGAGGCGGCTGGATATAGCACTTGGGGCGAATGGGATCAAAGGTTATGGGGAGAAAGCAGGATTAGGCTACTGAATTGGACGATCAGCCATGATTGTAATGAACAGCGGAGCATGCTCAAAGGGCTGAATGGCCTCCTCCTATGTTTCTATGATTTGCTGGTGGTATGAGCAAGGCTTTGAAGATGTCCACACTCACCGATGAATCCATTTCTGGATATTTTCTTCCTTTGCTTTTGCCCAAGCACTTTGACTTGCCACCTTCCACCATCTGACACCAGAAATTCTTGTTGTCGTCGTACCTGGAGTGGACAAGAAGTGGTTCTTAGAAGCTGGCCTTTTAACCACAAAACGCACTTTAGAAAAGGTACAATCTGACGCGACAACTGCAGATTACATTCTGAGAGCCACACAGCTTCTTCAACGAGATGGAGGAAAGTCTTTGGCTAATCTATCCCAAGTAAACACCTGCACACGCCCTGCCTTCAATCACAGCAGTGCCCAGAAGTCTACGTGTCAATAAAGAGAATCGTCTTTCGGATTTCCAATACCCTTTGGGTAAAAGAGTTTCTCCTGACATCACCCTTGAATAACCTGACTCAAATTTCAAACTTATAGCCACTTCCCTTCCCCATGTACTGGACTTGCCCGACCACTGAGCAGCACAGTGGTTAGCACTGCTGCCTTACAGCGTCAGGGACCCGGGTTCAATTCCGGCTTTAGGTCACTGTGTGTGTGTGTGTGTGTGTGTGTGTGTGTGTGTGTGTGTGTGTGTGTGTGTGGAGTCTGCACTTCTTCTCATTTCTGTGTGGGTTTTGTCTGGGTGCTCCAGTTTCCTCCCATAGTCCAAAGGGTGTGCAGGTTAGGTGGACTAGCCACGCTAAATTGCCCCTTACTGCCCAAAGATTAGGGGAATTAGGGTAAATATGTGGGGGTTATGGGGATAGGGCCTGGGTAAGATGCTCTGAGAGAGTCAGTGCAGATTCAATGTGCCAAATGACCAACGTTTACAGATGCACCATAAAAAGCATCCTTTCTGGTTGTATCACAATTTGGTAAGGTTCCTGCTCTGACCAAGACCGCAAGGATCTACAAAAGATTGTGAATGTAGCCCAATCCATCACGCAAACCAGCCTCCCATCTGTTGACTCTGTCTACACTTCCCGCTGCCTCGGCAAAGCAGCCAGCATAATTAAGGACCCCACGCACCCCGAACATTCTCTCTTCCACCTTCTTCCATCGGGAAAACGATACAAAAGTCTGAGGTCCCTTACCAACCGACTCAAGAACAGCTTCTTCCCTGCTGCTGTCAGGCTTCTGAATGGACTTACGTTACATCAATTTGATCTTCCTCTACACCCTCGCTATGACTGTAACGCTACATTCTGCACTCTCTCCTTTCTTTCTGTATGAACAGTATGTTCTGTCTGTATAGCACGCAAGAAACAATTCTTTTCGTTGTATGTTAATACATGACAATAATAAATCAAATCAAATGTTACCCACTGAATCAATACACAGTACAAGATGCAATCGCATTTGGAATATTGGGTACAGTTTTGGTCTCCTTGCTTAAGGAGGGCTATAGTAGCATTGGAGTTTAAAGGGGGTTGACTAGGCTGACTCCTGGGATGAAGGGGTTGTCCCATTGAGCCCATACTCCAGGAAAAATGACAGGGGATCTTACTGAAAAAATCCTGGTGGGTGGGATGGGAGCTTATCAGGGTGGATGCAGGGAGGAGGTTCTCTCTCAGGGGGGGATCTAGAACGGTGGGACAGATTCAAAATAAGGGGTCTCCCATTTGCGATCGAGATCAGGAGGAATTTCTTCTCTCGGGGTCATTACTGTTTGGAATTCTCTTCCGCAGAGAACAGTAGTCGTTGAATATACTCAGGGCTGAGTTAGTCAGATTTTGATTGACAAGGGAGGGGGGCGGGCAGGAAAGTGGAGTCAGAGCGGTTACCAGGGCAACAATGACCTTACTGAATGGCGGAGCAGGTTCGATGGGCTGAATGGTTCCTATACGTTGATAGGCAGAACAGAGACACAAAGGACAGAATCATGGAAGCCAATGAATGGAAAAGGAATTGATGGAAATACTTACATCAGAGCCTGAGTGTAGTTGAAATGAGGAGTAACACCAAGGAATTTCTGCACACCCTCCATCACAGCCACAGGGTTGTTACGTAACTGTAAGCCATTGACAATGAGGAGCTGGAAGGAAAGAAGAAAGAAGCCTTTTAAATAAGATTCTTTTATCATTGAAATTTTTATTTATTAGTGTCACAAGTTGGCTCACATTAACACTGCAATGGGATTACTGCAAAAATCCCCTAGTTGCCACACTCTGGCACCTGTTTGGGTACACGGAGGGAGAATTTAGCACAGCCAATGCACCTAACCAGCAAGTCTTCCGGACTGTGGGACGAAACCACAGCATCCAGAGGAAACCCACACAGACACGGGGAGAATGTGCAAACTCCACACAGACAGTGACCCAAGCTGGGAATTGAACCCGGGTCCCTGGCACTGTGAGGCAGTAGTGCTAACCGCTGTGCCACTGTGCAGAAAGAGACAGGTCACTGAAGATTTTTGCTCTTGCACTCATCAGGGGAAATGCAAGAATACCAAATTCCAAACAGTCCCAATAATTTATATACTGGTTTGGCTCTGATTGGCTCGGGTGTTGCCATGGAGAAAGCAGTAGGGAGTTATAGGCTCCCCATGTGCCTGGGAAATTCAAAAAAGATGCAAGCTTTCAATATATTTGCTTTGTTTGCAGACTACAAGCCCTTGCGTGTGGACATGTTACTTCTAGCAAGCGCCAATGACCCACATCTTCAGCTTGGCTGACTTGGTTGTTAGTGTGGCCATCAGCACACTCAGGATTGTTCAATAAGTGCTGCCCAATCGCAGAATCACATCCAACAGTAGACAAATCTTTATTTTGTGATTATTTATTCATCACTTGCCATGACTCACATCTCAGGAAGAGCAGTGGAAGGCAGTTAGAGGGCCTTAGTGGAGAATATAACATCAATTTATCAATCTCCCCCCCCAACTTCAGATTGGGTGATTCCACTTGATGGGAGGGTGGGTTGGAGATCAGAGATCTCTGGCGCTGTAATTCTGCCTGCCCCTCTTGGGGTGTGAAGTCACTCTATTGCCATCGCTGTGTTTGGTTTCAATTATTCAGGGGTAGTAGGGAAAGTGAAGGCTCTTTCCACTTCCTATCTTTGGTACATCGATCACACAAGCAGAGTGTTTCCCTATGTATCGTACTATCCTGGTACCTCCAACAATGCAGCACCCCTCCAGGATTTTGCACCCTCACTGTGTGTTACTGGAGAGATAATTGTTGGCCACAACAAGAAAGGAGGACGCCCCCCCTCCCACTCTTTTTAAAATGGTGCCATGAAGATCTTTCATGCCTACTGGTGCAGATAGGCTTCAGTTTAACAACTGATCTGAAAGATCAAATCCCACCTCAGATTGTGTACCAGTCGCTGAGGTGGGATTTGAACCAACAACTCTGACTCTAGAGGCAAGAGCGCTACCCACTGAGCCGAGGATGACAATGGAAGCAAGGCGTACCTGAGTAGGTTGGTAGTATGTTAACCACCGCTCAATGTGGGTGGCGTACCAGCCAGGGACCAAGCAGCGGTTCTTCAGAATACGAAGCTCTCTCGGGGAGTCCGGTCCGGCGGTGATCACCTGGTAGAAGGTGTAGTTCAGGGCTGCCGCATCGTGGTGAGCTCTCTGGTGCTGTGGGGAAAAAAAAAAATCAACAGGTCAACATCCTGCCAGACGTACACTGCGACCGAGAGACAGTGACCAATAAGCAAGGTTACCAAGCCATGGCGGGGTGGGGGGGTGCAGCTCAGAGACTGATCAGCCATGATCTAACCGGAGGACAGAACAGACTCAAAGGGCTGAATGGTCTCCCTGTTGTTTCTCCCTGAGGCAACATGGGTTTTGATCTTAGAAGCTGCACTGTTAAACTCATGATAACTCAACTTTGCAAATCCCTCATCCCTGCTGGATGTGGAAGAGAAAGAAATTCTTGAGTTTAGAAGACGGGGGGGTCAGTTCATTCAAAGTGTTCAAACAATAAAGGCACTCTATAGAAATGGGGGGTGGTATCTTGGGCCTTTGGGGAGAGTAGGCCCAGGCTGGGTGGGTGGGTGGGTGGGTGGGGGGGGGGGGGGGGGGGGCGGGGGGCAGAGGTGGAGTGGGGGGAGGAACTAGAACCAGGGGACACAGTCTGAGAATGAGAGGTTGGCAATTTAAGGCTGAGAGGAGGGGGGATTTCTTCGCTCAGAGGGTGAAGAATCTTTGGAGTTCTCTACTTCAGAGAGCTGGAGGCTCAGTCACTGAGTGTTCAAGGTAGAAAACTAATAGATTTTAAGTTATGGAAGATGGTAAGGGATACGGGGATGGCGTGGGTAAATGGCGTTGAGGTCGGAGTTCAGCCATGAATGGCGGAGCAAGCTTGATGGGCTGAATGGCCTATCCTACTCCTATTTCCTATGTTCCACTGGTTACACAACAGCAACCAATAGTTTATATATTTACTTCTGAATGATTTTAATTCTGGCTGACATTTTAGTCTAGGGAGAAAGAACAGCTACGGAGCTAAAAGTGTGTGTGTGTGTGTGTGTGTGTGTGTGTGTGTGTAAATCAGTAAGAATAATTTCAGTTCACGGGGAGTTGGGATTGAAATGCTCCTCCAATTTCTCACACAGACGCTGACAATCAGCTGACCTGCTCCCAATCTCCTATTGTTTCTACCTTCCCCATTACACTGGAAGGACAGTTCACCAGGTGCCTTCTCCTTATTAATAAGGCCTAGGATTCCGTATGCTTTATTAATTCAATGATCGAGAGCTTCAAGTTTTTAGGTGTGCAGATCACCAACAGCCTGTCCTGGTCCCCCTATGCTAACGCTATAGTTAAGGAAACCCACTAATGCCTCTACTTTCTCAGAAGAGTAAGGAAATTTGGCATGTTGGCTACAACTCTCGCCAACTTTTACAGATGCACCATAGAAAGCATCCTTTCTGGTTGTATCACAGCTTGGTATGGCTCCTGCTCTGCCTAAGACCGCAAGAAACTACAAAGGGTCATGAATGATGCCCAGTCCATCACACAAACCAGCCTTCCATCCATTGACTCTGTCTACACTTCTCGCTGCCTCAGCGGAGCAGCCAGTATAATTAAGGATGCCAGGCACCCCGGACATTCTCTCTTCCACCTTCTTCCATTGGGAAAAAGATACATAAGTCTGAGGTCATGTACTAACCGACTCTCCTTTGCTGCCATCAGACTTTTGAATGGACTTGCCTCGTATTAAGATGATCTTTCTCTACACCCTAGTTGTGACTGTAACACCATCTTCTGTACCCTCTCCTTTCCTTCTCTCCATGTACTCTATGAACGGTATGCTTTGTGTAGTGCGCGAGAAGCAATACTTTTCACTGTATGTTAATACATCAAGAATCAAAATCAAAAAATCCAGAACTCTGCTGACTTGGATCAACAACAACTCGCGTTGATATAGCACCTTCAACACAAAACATCCCAAGATTCACTGGTATCAACCAAAAACACAAGCCCCTGCACCACATGAGGAGATACTATGATTGATAACTGAAAACGTGGCAAAGAGATGGGGTATCTCGAGGAAGAAATGGAGAGAGGTCTAAAAGAGTGGGAATTCCAGCAATTCTCCAATGATGGAATGAAGGAAACCAGGGATTTACACGAGACCAGAATTGGAGGAAGAGAGACACCTTGGTAAAGTTTTGGGATTAGCGGGAGTTACAGAGGGAGAAAGGAGAGCAGCTCATGGAGAAACAAGACAGGAGCTTGAGATGTTACTCAAATATCTAGAAAGGGACCAGTTGTCTACCATACACTGGCAAGTACCCACACGTCTTATGGTGGAGAAGGCAGCACCAACCTGGTACCAGGAGTAGGCCCGTTCCGCTGGGTTGATCAGGATGGCGATGATCTTCGCTCGGGGTAACAATGCCATCGCCCTCTTGGGGACCACCTCCGATTCAAAGTAATTGGCACTCTTCTCAAACATGAAATCCGTGCTGGCGTTTGATGGGATCGGGAAGAACTCCATGTACCTGAAAATAGCAGCCAGGCTTTCAGAGCAGAGTGACGAATAAACCAAACCTCCCTCACCCTCAGGGTGGGGTCTACTGTCCAGGAACCTGCCCAGTGAGACATTGGTTCTTTCTCTCACACGCAGCCAAGAGTGTAGAACAATCACATTGACTTTGCATTTCTATAGCACCTTTAATTTGGAAAAACATCCCAAAGTGCTACACAGAAGCAGTTATCAGATAAAGTTGGACACCAAGACACACAAAGAAATATTAGGACAGGTGACCAAAACCACGGTAGATCTTCATAGAATCCCTACAGTGCAAAAGGAGGCCATTCAGCCCATCTAACCTGCACCGACAACAATCCCACCCATGCCCTATCCCCGTAACCCCACATATTTAGTTTGCTAGTCCCCCTAACATCAAAAGGCAATTTATCATACCCGTACCATCTAACCTGCACATCTTTGGAATGTGGGAAAAAGGGGGAAGCAATGATGGGGAGGCTTAGCGAGGGAATCCTCAGAACTTGGGAGCTGTTCAGGTACAGGAACATCCACCTGGAGACACCAGGTCTACCTGAGTGTGAAGGATTTTGAGGGCAGGGTTCCTGCTATTGGATCCCAGGCGCCGTTAAAACACTTGCGGCTATTCTTCTGGAACATTCCAATATTTACAGGGGCTCCTTACACAGACAGGGTCCGGAGATCACAGACTGTACGTGAACAGCTGTTTGTGACAGAGCTCTTGCACTATTTGCTGGTGTGAAAACACAGTTTAGAAAGTTCCAGTGCCTCCAAGACACTTGCGCACATAAAACTGACCAGAATCGAACAGGCTGATGGTAACAGGATTCGTACCAGTCAATTCCTTTGTGATAATTGGCTCCATTGAAGAACTGAATCTCCTCATAGGTGACCGGGCTGGGGAAATTACTCGTGACTCCAGGATGCAAGGACAGGAAAAAGTGCAAAGCTGTGGTACCTGAGGAGAACAAGGACAATGTTGATGTTTCAGACACCACTCTCAAAAGTCCGTCCTTTTAACATCTATGCCAAATATTAGAGTCATAGAGGTTTACAGCATGGAAATAGGCCCTTCGCCCCAACTTGTCCATGCTGCCCTTATTTTAACCACTAAGTTAATCCCAATTGCCCGCATTTGGCCCATATCCCTCTATACCCATCTTACCCATGTAACTGTCTAGATGCTTTTTAAGAAGACAAAATTGTACCCGCCTCTACTACTACCTCTGGCAGCTTGTTCCAGACACTCACCACCCTCTGTGTGAAAAAAATGCCCCTCTAGACCCTTTTGTATCTCTCCCCTCTCACCTTAACCCTATGCCCTCTAGTTTTAGGCTCCCCAAACTTTGGGACAAGATATTGACTATCTAGCTGATCTATGCCCCTCATTATTTTATAGACCTCTATAAGTACACCCCTAAGTCTCCTACGCTCCAGGGAAAAAAAATCCCAGTCTATTCAGCCTCTCCTTATAACTCAAACCATCAAGTCCTGGTAACATCCTAGTAAATCTTTTCTGCACTTTTTCTAGTTTAATAATATCCTTTCTATAATAGAGTGACCAGAACTTTACACGGTATTCCAAGTGTGACCATACCAATGTCTTGTACAACTGCAACAAGATGTTCCAACTCAATGTTCTGACCAATGAAACCAAGCAAGCCAAATGCCTTCTTCACCATCCTGTCCACCTGTGACTCCACTTTCAAGGAGCAAACTGCATTTTCCCCACCCCTCCCATCACCTCAATTGACTTTAGAATTAAATTCAAATTTACAAAACAAATGTGTATAAATAACACCTTCCCACTTTCTTTTATTCATTCGTGGGACACGGGTGTCACTGGCTGGCCAGCATTTATTGCCCATCCCTGGTTGCTCTTGTTCAGAAGGAAGTTGAGAGTCAACCATATTGCTGTGGCTCTGAAGTCACATGTAGGCCAGACCAGGTAAGAATGACAGATTTCTTCCCTAAAGGGACATGAATGAATCAGATGGGTTTTTCCAACAATGGTTTCATGGGTCATCAGTAGATTCATAATTCCAGATACTTTTTCACATTCCACCATCTGCTGTGGCGGGATTCCGGATCCCAAGAATATTAGCTGAGTTTCTGGATTCCCACTAGGTCATCACCTCCCCGCAACATCTCTTTGCAATACCTCAAAGTATGTCACAATGAATTACTTTGACGTGCACTAATTGTCAGTACATAAGCAAACCAGGGCAGCCCGTCAATCCCCCAAATGTTCATTAAAGTATTTCATTCTGGGATTGTTTTCTCAGCATACAATGCTGTCCAGGGCACCCAAATTCTCTCCAAAGAGCATTACAATTACTTTAATATCTTAGCAGTACCACTGATAGTGCAGGACTCTCTCAGTACCACAGTGAATAACCTGCCATGGTGGGAGTGCACAGTGGATGTTCATTATACTGATACTGGGGCTGGAGAGATGAGGAGAGATTGGTTCGACTGGGCCTGTATTCTCTAGAGATTAGATTTGATTGAAATGCATAAAATTCTAACAAGACAGGACAGACCAGATTCAGGGAGGATGTTTTCCTTGGGTGGGGAATCTAGAACCAGGGGACACAGAGGGCGGGAATTTCTGCCCGCACTCACCCCAAGACCAGAAAATCCCATCCGAGGTCAACGGACCTTCACATGGTCTGCCCAATTTGAATTCAAATTCAAAACAATTTGGAATTAGTTAAGAATCTACTGATGACCATGAAACCACTGTCGATCTTTGGATCATTCATGTCCTTTAGGGGAGGAAATCTGCCATCCTTACCCGGTCTGGCCTAGATGTGACTCCAGAGCCAGAGCAACGTGGCTGACTCTCAACTGCCCTTGGGCAATTAGGGATGGGCAATAAATGTTGGCCCAGCCAGCAATGCCAATGAATGAATAAAAAAAAGTATCAGGATATGAGGCAGACCATTTAGGACTGAGGTGAGGAGAAATTCTTTCACTCAGGGGGTGATGAACCTGTGGAATTCTCTCCCACAGAAGGTTGCGGAGGCCAGATCAGTGAATATACTTGAGAAAGAGATAGATAAATTTTAAAGATTTTAATGCATCAAGAGGTATGGGGAGAAAGCGGGATTACGGCATAGAGATGGAGGATCAGCCATGATCACATTGAATGGTGGAGCAGGCTCGAAGGGCTGAATGGCCTCCTCCTGCTCCTACTTTCCACAGAGTGTCAACCTGTTCCAGTATCAGTCTGAGCTCAGCACTCTTAAGAAAACCTGGATTATTTTCAAAATTATTATTCCCGGCTCTTTCAGATGCCAACATTAAAATGACACCATTTTAAAGTTTAACTTATGAAGCTGAATGAAATTTGAAAGTGAAGGCTACCGGTTTTCTGTGGGCCGATGATGAGGAACTTGGGAAGTCGGTCACAGGTTTTCTCTTTGGACCAGATGTCTTTATGTCGTTTATCATCACACGGGTTCTGAAAAAGAATATATGACTCAGTAAATCACGAGGATTGTGCTCCCGAGATGTGGATATCCAAGAAACATCATCACCATCCTGCAAATCGCAACAGTCTTGAGCACAAGATCTGAAACAGGTGCCTTCAACATCTGGACTGAGGTCAAACTAGGCTTTGTATTGTGCTCTAACCTACATACAATCTTCCTGGCTATGTAACTTGTCAAATATCAGCTTGTCCGCTCTTGTGAGTATTAATTACTGCCAGGATGGGAAACATTATAATCTCAGTGGCCTCTGTGCCACATCTAAACTGGCTACAGTAGATGTACATACAGTCATAGAGGTTTACAGCATGAAAACAGACCCTTCGGCCCAACTTGTCCATGCCACCCTTTTTTTTAATCCCTAAACTAGTCCCAATTGCCTGCGTTTGGCCCATATCCTTCTATACCCACCTTACCCATATAACTGACTGCTTTTTAAAACACAAAATTGGACCGACTTCTAATACCACCTCTGGCAGCTTGTTCCAGACATTCACCACCCTGTGTGTGAAAAAATTGCTCCCCTGGAAACTTCTGTATCTCTTCCCTCTCACCTTAAACCTATGCCCTCTAGTTTTAGACTCCCCTACCTTTGGGAAAAGGTATTGACTATCTAGCTGATCTGTGCCCCTCATTACTTTATAGATCTCTATAAGATCACCCCTCAGCCTTCGACATGCCAAGGGAGAAAAAAGTCCCAGTCTATCCAGCCTCTCCTTATAACTCAAACCGTCAAGTCCCGGTTGCATCCTAGTAAATCTTTTCTGCACTCTTTCTAGTTTAATAATATCCTTTCTATAGTAGGGTGACCAGAACTGTACACATGATCTGCAGGATGCAGGTGTCTTTAGTCCGCTGCCCACTCCGCAAGCCCATCCCAGACTATTTAATTCAATTCAGCAGGTGTGTAGGTTAGAGTGGACTGGCCATGCTAAATTGCCCCTTAGTGTCGAAAGATAGACAGGTTAGGGGGACTGGCCATGGTAAATTGCCCCTTAGTGTCCAACGATGTGCAGGTTAGGGGGATTAGTAGGGTAAATATGTGGGGTTACGGGGGCAGGGCTTGGTGGGATGCACTGTCAGAGAGTCGGTGCAGACTCACTGGGACAAAAGTCTTCCTTCTGCACTGCAGGGATTCCATTAATATTCTAATATTCCAGGGGTTCTCCTGTGTGAGCCCACAGACATACTCATAGCTCCCTCAAAGAAAATACAGTGTGACCCTGTTATAACACGATGGGTGGGGTCCATAAAAAGTCATCGCGAAAAAAGCGGGGTCCTGCTAAATCGGGGTTCAAGAAAATCAGCGTTCAAACTGACCCAATGTTGACCCAACATCCTAAAACACCACTACTATCGCCCTATTTGACCCGTTTTTTGCACATTTACCATCTGGCAAGTAAATTATCTTTTAATTAAAGGATTCCGTGAATAAATCGTTGTTGTTACAGTGGAAATTAAAACACACATTAATTTTTAGTAAAGCTTTTTAACAAACATGCCAAAACAACAAGTTTATTTCTTAAAAAAAGTGATCGAGTGTTCCTTGCTTGAACGTAGATTTTCTTTTTCCAGCAGTTTGTTCCATTTTGATCTAAGAAAACATGAAATTAACTCACCGAAAACTTTACAGTTCTCCAGAAAGACCAAAAAAAAAGGTCTGATGATTCATCGCGTAATATCCGAATTCGTGCTAAATCGGGGGCATGTAAGATCAGGGTTTCACTGCACTGCTTTGTAAGTATAGGCACCACTTTCTGATGGGACTGTGGGGTGCCAGCAGCTAACTTTTAAAAGAGTAAAGAAGAAATAATGATGCTCAAAAGGGTGATCAGAGGAAATTTTTCTGGTAAGGATAGCTGAATCCCAGTAATTCCTGCTTCACGGTACTTTTGAGTGCATCCTGACAGCTGAGGCAGGTTTGTAGTTTCTTTGAGACGTACATACCACAGCTGTGGTAAGACCAGTCAGTGTCCACTGCCTATTCTACAGAGCAGGCTGCCGCCACCAGGAGCTGAAACAATGCTCTTACCTGCCACAAGGGGTCCTTCTCCTCTGGGAACAGCTCAAAGTATTTGGCTGCCAATTTTACAGGCGGCAAGGTCTGCAGCTTCAGGTTGGTCCAGCACTGGACAAACTTCACCAGGCTCTCAAACGTGTACAGGCCCAGCCGGTCGTTGCCGTAGTTCGATAGGTGGGTCATGAAGATGCTGATCTGTAAGCCAAGCCAACGCAAGACTAAGTGAGTGACGCTTAGCACCTCAAAAGCATCGTCAAAATATCCCCGGCTCCCAACGGGTCCTGCAGGCATGTCTAGGTCACCATCCCCTACCACACCTTCGTCCAGAGAAATGTCTTTTTATTTCCTGCTTACGGAAGGTTTAAAAAATGTTCTGCATTGAAAGGGGGGCGGGGGGGGGGGGGATTGGTGTTGGGGGGGAAGGTGTTGCCATTGCGTCCAAGTTACTGGTCTAATAACCCAAAGGCAAATTCTTGGAGTTCAAATCCCGCCAAGGCAATGGGGAAAACTCTTAATTAATTAACAAATCTGGAACATTACAGGTAGAGTCACTATAGTCATGAGGTGGTACAGTGGTTAGCACTGCTGCCTCACAGCGCCAGGGACCTGGTTTCAATTCCCAGCTTGGACCACTGTCTGTGCAGCATGTTCACCCCATGTCTGCGTGGGTTTCCTCCAGACGCTCCGGTTTCCTCCCACAGTTCGAAAGATGTGCGGGTTAGGATGCATCGGCCATGGTAAATCCTCCCTCAATGTACCCGAACAGGTGCCAGAGTGTGGCGACTAGGGGATTTTCACAGTAACTTCATTGCAGTGTTAATGTATTTTACTATTGTTACGTGTATTAACATAGAGTGAAAAGTGTTGTTTCTTACGCGCTATACAGATAAAGCATACTGTTCATACAGAAAGAAAGGACAGAGTGCAGAATGTACTGTTACAGTCGTAGCTAGGGTGTAGAGAAAGATCAACTTAACGCGAGGTAGGTCCATTCAAAAGTCTGATAGCAGCAGGGAAGAAGCTGTTCTTGAGTCGGTTGGTACGTGACCTCAGATTTTTGTATCTTTTTACCAGTGGAAGAAGGTAGAAGAGAGAATGTCTGGGATGCATGGGGTCTTTGATAATGCTGGCTGCTTTTCCGAGGCAGCAGGAAGTGTAGACAGAGTCAATGGATGGGAGGCTGGTTTGTGTGATGGACTGGGCAACTTGTGACTAATAAATAAATAAACTTTAACTTTAGTCCCAGATGACCATAGGCTGCTCTCTCCAATGAGGGAGGGAGGGTTGACTGGTGGTGATTTTAATCTGAAGGTCACCACACCTCAGGCAGGTTGAGAAGGTGGGGCCTTCAGGGGTAACCTCAGCCGCTATGGGAATTGAACCCGCGCTGTTGGCATCGCTCGGCATCACAAACCAGCCATCCAGTCAACTGAGCAAAATTGAAGTTTAGGAAAGCGAATCTCTGAGCTTAGGGCAGTTGAAGGCACGGCTGCCAAATGTGGAGAAGTGCAGAGACGTCAGAGGGATGTAAGAGGCTGTTACAGGGAATAGGGAGGGGTGAAGTGATGGGAAGATTGAAATTAAAGGGTGAGAATTTTAAAATGGAGATGTTGAGGGATGGGGAGCCTGTGTGGGTCAGCGAGCACAGGGGTAATGCACAGTGTCCTGCAGACAATCACTTCCATACAGCTCAGCATGGCTGCCACCAACTGCACTTCACAACTGGGCCACTAGAGGGGCCATAAGCTGCAATTTCAATGGTTCACGTCCCAGTTCCCCTGTGCGAAACCAAACACCTTCAAATAAACTAAACAGGCCAATGGAGCTGTTTGAAACGTGAATGTTTGTGTAATTGCTGAAGGAGTTTAAACCTATTTGCTCAGCTCCAGATTGTACTAACAGTCACCCTGCCTCGGGTCAAGGTACAGCACAGAAACAGGACATGTGGCCTAACAGATTTAGGTTGGTGCTTGTGCTCCACAAAGTCCCCTCCCCAGTGTCCTTTTCACCTTCTATTCCTCCTTCCTTCATCTGTTGATTTAGATAAAAGAATCTCTGCAGTGTAGAAGGAGGCCATTCACCCTATCGAGCCTGCACTGACAACCCCACACAGGCCCCATCCCTGTAACATTGAGCAACATGGAGGCTCCATCCGGGCCCCCCCCCCACGCGCAGGCTCCCCGCACCCAAACCCACCTCAGGCTCCATCCGCTTCAGGGAAGTACAAGAAATGAGATTCAGGGGAGCACAGATATCTCGTGCGGGGGGAGGAGGGGGTTATGGTTATTGGGCTGGAGAAGATTACATGGATAGGAAGGGGCAAGATCGCGGAGAGATCTGAAAACAAAGGCCAAAATCTCCCCCAACCTCCCTCCCTTTTACAGATGCACCATAGAAAGCATTCTTTCTGGTTGTATCACAGCTTAGTATGGCTCCTGCTCTGTCCAAGACCACAAGGAACTACAATAGGTCATGAATGTAGCCCAGTCCATCATGCAAACCAGGCTGCCATCCACTGACTCTGTCTACACTTCCCATTGCCTCGGAAAAGCAGCCAACATAATCAAGGACCCCACGCACCTCGGACATTTTCTCTTCCACCTTCTTCCATTGGGAAAAAGATATGAAAGTCTGAGGTCACATACCAACCGACTCAAGAACAGTTTCTTCCATGCTACCATCAGACTTTTGAATGGATCTACTTTGCATTAAGTTGATCTTCCTCTACACCCTAGCTATGACTGTAACACCACATTCTGCACCCTCTCCTTTCCTTCTCTATGAACAGTATGCTTTGTCAGTATACCGCGCAAGAAACAATACTTTTCACTGTATGCTAATACATGTGACAATAATAAATCAAATCGAGTCCCGCAGGTGACAGAGGATGTAAACAGTGGGGTAATCTATTGACAACAGGATCGTAAGATCCCTCCTCAATGGTGGACTGCAACTGCCGCCATAAAGCACACCACCAGGGAGGAGAAAAATCCCACACAAAGAGTGAGAAGTTCGGAACTGGACCAGGAGCCAATGTAGGTCAAGGAGCAGTGCGGGGAAAGGGACTTGGTGCAAGGAGGATACAGAGAGCAAAAGTTTTGGATGAGCTAAGAGCGGGGAGGGATGGGGGGGGGTGGGGTGGGGTGGTGTTAGAATGTAAGCAACTTTGTATTAGATGTAATGTGACCAATGGGAATGAGACGTAAAGGTCAACTGACCCAGTAAACCATGGAACCAATTACAGGGTGATGTAATAGTCAGCTGACCAGCTGATTCACTATAAATAAGGAACTATGTAGAATTGTGGGGAGCTGAGAGTGGCCCAGGGCGAGGCCCCAAGTTTGGAGTAATGATGTTTCTTTATTAAACCCTGTCTTTGATTTATAAGTCGGAGTAAGTTTTGTTGTATTTTCATTAGCTGCGTTTTGAAGAGTTCCTTCTGAAGAAACGGGTGGGGAGGTGGACCAGGAGGAGGCCGCAAACCTCTTTAACACTGAATGGCTCACGAGGGAGGGTAAGATTTTGGAATCGAGCTGTGTCTGTCCGGCAGAGGCAGATTAGGCTGGGAGTGGTTCAGGGCTGTGGGGGGAGCCAGAGGTGAGCCGCTGAGTTTGGAAAAGAAAACCCCCCCCCTCCACAACATCTCAACATAAACGGACGAAGAAAACTCATTATGACTGCGTGGCGCTCATTCCTGAATCAACGTGATCCAGTTCACCTCTTCCACTCCACTGGGGGAGGGTGGGAGAAGGGGGTGGCAGGTCTCCAGTAGCAGACATGCAATACCACTTAATGTTTGGACAGCACTCTTTGTTACATACCACTGAGCAAACAAGAGGCAATGTTTTTCAAAGCCCTTAATGTGATCAGCCAGTCGATTTCCTATATTTTTGGCTTGGGACAAAGTTCATTTCATTCAGTTTAGCTCTCACAGAGATGTCTCTATTACAGGGTATGATTGTGCATTGTCAACACAGACCAGGCGCCCCTTCCCTTTGGCAGTTCCCAGTGAATCGCACACACAGCCCTCCATTCCATTTACCTTCCCCTTCTTCTTTGTTGCTGCACTGGGAACTTTGCAAAGCTGTTTGCTTTTGAAACTGGAGTAAAATCCAACCGATTCACCAAACGGGTTCTGAACCCGTCTGTTTAAATATTAAATCCAATGGAACATACGTGCATGGTGGTGGTAGAAGGGAGATCATCTCATTAACCTGCTGCAGAGGGGAGACCAACCCCCGCCCCCCCACCTCATCCAGTTCAATGTGCCAACAGCATGGGCAGACTCTAGCTCAGTGGGGCGTAGGGGGGTGGGTAGGGGGCGGCGGGTGGGGGCAGGGAGAACCTGCGGCCCAAGGTCTGTGTGCGGCCCATCAGCTTTCTGAGCGTGGTCCCATAAGACGTTTTGTGAGCAGTTGCCCACACTGAGGCTTGCCACATTCCGCTGATTCCCGTCCATGTAGTTTTTTTTCCCCTACCAGTATGGCTGAAACGATGCACGTAAAGCAAGGGCAAGCGAAGCAAGGTGCGTGCTGATTGCTCACAACATTGACTGTGAGAGCCGTGCATTGCCTCTGGGTCCAAAGTGTTAATATTTGTTAATAATGTTAATTGAAGTTGACAAGAGTTCTATTAATATATAAATGAAGCATTTTCTATAATTCATGAAATATTCAGTGTGTATTAAATATGTTCAATTAAATCCAAGGGGACATGGTTTATCACAAGAAACTACCAAAGTTTGTGAACATAGCCCAGTCCATCATGCAAACCATCCACTGACTCTGTCTACACTCCCCTCTGCCTCGGGAAAGCAGCCAGCATAATCGACCACTCCGCTACACCTAACCAGCACATCTTTCGGACTGTGGGAGGAAACCAGAGCACCCGGAGGAAACCCACGCAGACACGGGGAGAATGTGCAGACTCTGCACAGGCAGTGGCCAACCGGGAATCGAACCTGGATCCCTGGTGCTGAGAGGCAGCAAGGTTAACTACTGTGCAGTCCCTACCAATAGCTTGTAGAAAACGGCTTTCCCTTGCACATCGGGCAGCTGTCAAAGTGATGTTCATCGTTTCTGCGGTGGGCTGGTGTGATGGGGAGCAAAGAACGAAGAAAATTACAGCACAGGAACAGGCCCTTCAAGCCTGCACAGACCATGCTGCCTGTCTGAACTAAAGCCCCCTAGCCTTCTGGGGAACATATCCCTCTACTCCCATCCTATTCATTTATTTGTCAAGACGCCCCTTAAAACTCACTATGATATCTGCTTCCACTACCTCCCCCGACAGCACCCATCACTCTCTGTGTTAAAAACCTGCCTTGTACATCTCCTTTAAACCTTGTCCCTCGCATCTTAAACCTGAGCCCCCTAAAAACAATGATGCCTAACATGAGCCTCGAACCCACGACCCCGAGATTAAGAGTCTCATGCTGTACCAGCTGAGCTAGTCCCGGGCGCACTTCTTGTAGCAGCTCATTGTGTTCCCAAACGGGCATTTTAATCTCAAGACCAATCACCATTGCCTCCTGATGGAATACAACAGATGTGGGATGTGGTGTCCTCCATTTTCAAAGGGAAAAGAGAAGTCAACCCTCCTCTACTCTCCCAACCGGTTCTCGTTGTGTGGAGGAGTGGCTGAGTCTTGAAAGGTGCTGGGGAAATAGACTGCACCATTCCAACGGCCCAGAGTATTACAAAGCTAGCGTGAATTTACTCTGAGCAACCGATACTCCTTCACCCAACTCTGTCCAAGTGTCAGACCACTATTGAAGCATTGGCCAATCAACCTCAACGCAACTTAAAAGAATGTCGCTCTCTCGTGCCGAGATTTTAAAAACAAATTTCTGCGTGGAGGACAAATACATCACCAACCAATACAACACCTATTTTTATTTCTGGTGACCTAACTGTGTCACATGAAGCCAATCACAACTTTAAACATTCACCAGCTGTTGTAGAACTGCCAACTATTATTGCCCAATATACACAACTGACCAATCAAAAGAGAGAAAAAAAACTCATGACCATCTACCATCAAAAACAAAATCATCCAAAACCTGGAACTGGACCCAGCATCAAAATACCGCAGCAACCAGAGCAAGTCAGAGGCTAGGAGATCAACTCCTGACTCCCAAAACCTTGTCCACCACCTATAAGGCAGGAGTGTGATGGAATAACTTGTCCGGATGGGTGCAGCTCCAACAACACAAGAAGCTTGACACCATCCAGGACAAAGCAGCCCTGCTTGATTGGCACCTCATCCACCACTTTCAACCTCCATTCCTTCCACCACGCACACTCTGGGTGGGATTTTACAACCTCACTCAAACTGAGACTAGAAAATCCCGCCGGAAGTCAATGGGACACTTCCACTGTCCGCCCCTCGCCCGCTCCGATTCCGTGGCGGGCAGGGCGGTAGAATTCCAGTGACTGTGGCAGCAGTGTGTAACATACACAAGACGCACCGCAGCAACTCACCAAGGCTCCTTCAACACAGTATCTTCTAGGCCATCTAGAAGGATAAGGGTGGCAGGTACATGGGGAACACCACCATCTTGAAGTTCCCCTCCAAACCACACTTGGAAATACGCCTTCACTGCCTGCCACTGGCTCAAAATCTGGGAACTTTCTCCCTAACAGCACTGTGGATGTACCTACGCCACACTGACTCCAGAGGTTCACGAAGGCTACTCACCATTATCTTTCTTAGGGCGATTGGAGATGGGCAACAGAAGTGCTGGCCTGACCACATCCCATGAAAGGATAATAAAATAATCAAACCTCACGGTTGACCTCACTCTCTAACTGCCGGTTTGGAAATTTGGCTGGGTGACATTGTTGAAACGATGGAGCCAGTCAGAAACACTTCCATCTGGCTTTGGATTCTGCAACTTGTTTGGAAGGAGCTATCTTCATAATCATGCAACCGTAGGATAATGTATTCACTGTTCTTTTTGCTATTTGCCAATATGCAAACTAGGCACACACAGCTCTGTAGCAAAGCAGCACAATCAATATTCTTACATCCTAACCCTGAAAAAGCATCCAATATCGTCAAACTACAGAATGTAAGACAACGCTGAGGGTTACTGAGAAAAGGTTGCCCATCAGCGCTTGCTATCAATGGCTGTGGTCTTGATTGATATGCAGACGCACCGTACGACTCCACTAGAGAGGGAGCAGAGGAGGTTCACCAGGACGTGGCCTGGGCTGGAGTGTTTCAGCTCTGAACAGGGGGCTGTTTTCTCCAGAGCAGAGAGGGCGGGGGAGCCTCATCAATTTGTACAGAATTATGAGACACAGAGATGGGATAGATAGGAAGGAACTTTACATACCAGAGGGCTCAATAACCAAGAGTCACAGGTTTAAGAAAAGAGGCAGTTGACATAGAGAGGATTTGAGGAAAATCTTTTTCACCCGGGGGATGGTGGGAGTCTAGAACTCGCTGAGAGGGTGGGAGAAGCGGGAACCCTCACAATATTGAAGATATAGATGAACACTTGAAAGGTCAGAGCATAAACGGCTACAGAATACTTGCTGGAAAATGGGATTAGAATACAAAGAAAATTACAGCACAGGAACAGGCCCTTCGGCCCTCCAAGCCTGCACCGACCATGCTGCCCGACTGAACTAAAACCCCCTACCCTTCTAGGGACAATACTCCTCTATTCCCATCCTATTCATACATTTGTCAAGATGCCCCTTAAAAGTCACTATCATATTCGCTTCCACTACCTCCCCCGGCAGCGAGTTCCAGGCACCCACCGCCCTCTGTGTAAAAAAACTTGCCTTGTACATCTCCTTTAAAGCTTGCCTTTTGCACCTTAATCCTATGTCCCTTGGTGTGGAGATGCCGGTAAGGAGTCTCTCACAACATCAGGTTAAAGTCCAACAGGTTTATTTGGAATCACAAGTTTTTGGACTGCCAGCGCAACAGGGCAGTGCCCCAAAAGCTGGTGATTCCAAATAAACCTGTTGGACTTTAACCTGGTGTTGTGAGACTTCTTACTGGATTAGAATTGATTGGAGCTTGATAGCCAGCGCAGGTGTGATGGGCCGAAGGGCCTCTCTTTAGTGATGTATGGGACTTTACGGTCTCGCTATGGGCTCTAACTATGGGCGGGATTTTACAGTCTCGCTCAAAAATTCCCACCCAAGATCAACGGACATTTCCATTGTCCACCTCTCGTCTGCTCCAATTCCATGGCAAACGAGGCGGTAGAATTCCAGCGTCTAACTCTGTTCATCACCACAATAACTCAATAACTTTTACACTTAAGAGCTCACATCAAGGGAACTTGGGTTGGGGGGGGAGGTGGGTTGATAATTATCATACTTAAAAGGAAAATCGCTCGATCTCTTCTGGTGATGAGGGAACAGTGTGCATTGAAAGTAGTAATCTCCTTTAGTTGCCTGTAGAGTCATAGAGGAACCTTCCCAATCTACCTGCCATGGGAATCGTAGTGGGCGGAAGCCTGGACAATGCAAAAAACCACTGGCCTCGAGTAGGATTTTCCAGTTTTGGGGCTAGTGCAGCCTATAAAGTTTATTTATTTGTCATAAGTCAGCTTACATTAACACTGCAATGAAGTTACTGTGAAATTCCCCTAGTTGCCACAGTCCAGCGCCTGTTTGGGTCAATGCACCTAGCCAGCACATCTTTCAGAATGTGGGAGGAAACTACAGCACCCGGAGGAAACCCACGCAGACACAGGGAGAACATGCAAACTCCCTGCAGGACAGTGACCCAAGCTGGGAATCGAACCCAGGTCCTTGGTGCTATGAAGCAACAGCGCTAACCACTGTGCTACCGTGTTGATAGAGCTTTACAGCTGTGATGACTTCAGCCACGCTAATGAGGTTGGCTTGCTCGAGTATGAACTATCTGATGAGTCCTGATGGCTAAATCAGGGAGCCTCATGCTCCCTATTTAAAGCAGGTGTGTCAGGCTCCCAGCCTGCATTCAGCAGGGAGCAACTGGAGAACTGGCTGAGTATCAGATGCATGGTGTAAATAAAGCAACTTGGTGACGGGACTTTCGCCCCCGTGGAGTTATTACAACAGCACAGCAAGAGCCCCTTCGGCCCATCCTGCGCATGCCGGCCTTGCCTCTGCAACCTAAGGATTCAAAATGGCCACCACTGTTCCCTACGTGACAGGGAGAAGTGTTTGACTGTATGGGAAATGCTTTGGATTGCGACTCAAGGCACATCGCCAGGACCTGTTAAAAGACACAGGTCCTTTCTGATGAAGGAAACAAGTTTGACACGAAGGGGACATCTGCACCCCCCCCAACCCAACCCCCAATTACATCAATGTGTACTTGCTCATGATCCTCCAGGGTTTCCTGCATAAACTATCGGCATAAGGGCCGGGCAGCCTCAGTGGTTCTGCTTCCTAGAAATCAGCTCCCTTTATTCCTAGGAAACGATCCAGACTCATTTGGAACCCAGGGCTGCCAACAGGAGCCCCAGCTAAAGGCTCAGTCTGCCGAGACGCAAAGCCGAAAACTCTGCATTGCTGGAGAGGCGCGAGTCTCAGAGGGACTAACTCAAGTCAGATGGTCAGCACGACAGATGGTAGAGTGCACGAGCCAGACTGTGGGAGCAGTTCATTTGTGACTCAGTTCAGTCCAGCAACTCGTAATTCGAAATCAAAAAGCTCCCCGTTCGAATACGAAGCCCATCCATCCATCACCCCAGCTACAGGCCTCAGCTTTCGCAAGCACGACGAAACTGAAGCCAACTCACGTGCAACTTAAACAATTGCTCCGTCTTTTATTTAGCCGAAGTATTTGCTGATTTGAATGAAGGGCCCCAGGGCGGGGGGGGGGGGGGGGGGGGGGGGGGGGGGGGAAGAAAGATGGAGGAACCATTAACATTTCGAATCAGATTTCTACCCTGATCGCCAATGAAACAACAGCCCTGCATTAACTCTCAGCCTCCAAAGTTAGAGTTTGTTTATTTATTAGAGTCATGAGTAGGCTTACATTAACACCGCAATGAAGTTACTGTGAAAATCCCCTACTTGCCACATTCCAGCACCTATTTGGTTAGGCTGAGGGATAATTTAGCACGGCCAATGCACCGAAAGCAGCAGGTCTTTTGGACTACGGGAGGAAACTGGAGCACCCGGAGGAAACCCATTCAGACACGGGGAGAACATGCAAACTCCACATAGACAGTCACCTGAGGCAGGAATCGAACCCACGTCACTGCAGCTGTCAGGCAGCAGTAACCACTGTGCCATCATGTTGCCATCGATATGGTGGATTTCATAAGCTAGTCCCAATTGCCTGCATTTGGCCCATATCCCTCTATGCTCATTTTACCCATGTAACTGTCTAAATGCTTTTTAAAAGATAAAATTGTACCCACCTCTATTACTACCTCTGGCAGCTTGTTCCAGTCACTCAACACCCTCTGTGTGAAAAAAATTGCCCCTCTGGACACTTTTGTATCTCTCCCCTCTCACCTTAAACCCTCTAGTTCTAGACTCCCCTACCTTTGGGAAAAGATATTGACTACCTAGCTGTTTTGTGCCCCTCATTATTTTATAGATCTCTATAAGATCACTCCTCAGCCTCCTACACTCCAAAGAAAAAATTCCCAGTCTATCCAGCCTCTCCTTATAACTTGAGACATCAAGTTCCGGTAGCTTCCTAGTAAATCTTTTCTGTACTCTTTCTAGTTTAATAATATCCTTTCTATAATAGGGTGACCAGAATTGAACACTGTATTCCAAGTGTGGCCTGACCAATGTCTTGTACAACTTCAACAAGACGTCCCAACTCCGGTATTCAATGCTCTGACCAATGAAACCAAGCATGCCGAATGCCTTCTTCCACACTCTGTCCACCTGTGACTCCACTTTCAAGGAGTTGTGAACCTGTACCCCTGGATTTCTCTGTTCTATAACCCTCCCCAACACCCATTAACTGAGTAAGTCCGGCCCTGGTTTGACCTACCAAAATGCATCACCTTGCATTTATCTAAATTAAACTCCATCTGCCATTCGACAGCCCACTGGCCCAACTGATGAAGATTCCTTTGCAATTCGAGGCAACCTTCTTCACTGTCCACTATGCCACCAATCTTGGTGTCATCTGCAAACAAACGTAGGAAATCTGGCACTTAATTTGCACACTGTAAACTCCCTCAAACAGCAAATTGACCAAAGCTAGGTAATGGCTTCTGGGGATGCCAACTGAGAGATAAATGTTAAAATAGTGCCATGAAATCAGGATACCAAATTTGATAATAAACCCTGATCATAACAAATGGCAGAGCAGGTTCGAAGGGCCGAATGGCCTCCTCCTTTCTATGTTTCACCCACACGATCGATTTAACCTCTTGGTTTGAGAAATGGCACCTCCGGCAGTGTAGCACCTCACTATTGCACTGCAGTGTCAGCTTTGGTATTTGAGCTTAACTGCCCGGAGTGGGACTTGAACTCACAAGCGGAGCTGACCCGGAGGCTGGAGTGTGCTGGCACTGAGCCACAGCTGAGTGAAACGGTGTTCTTCGGTTCCTTACAGATCCTACAAGAGTGTTAGGGCCTGTGTCCCTTCAGCCTACGCAGTGGACCTGAGTACCAAAGCTTTCTCAAGTCACTGAGAAATAGACAGCAGAACATGAAATTTCAGTCAAGTTCTGGAAAAGTAATTGCAAACGGATTGGCAAAAGAATACTTGGATGATTTCTGGAGGGCAGATGGGATGGATATTAAAACATCACGAGTGATCACCATTCCTGCCTAGTTTGTCTGAGTCAGATTGTTCTGAGTACATTGCCTACTGCATGTTCTAGCATGAGATTGTATGGGTGACATTGAGGGAGTGCTACACTGTTGAGAGATGCCATCATAAGAACAGAAGAAATAGGAGCAGGAGTAGGCCATCTAGCCCCTCGAGCCTGCCCCGCCATTCAATTAGATCGTGGCTGATCTGTCGTGGCTCAGTTCCACATTCCCGCCCTCTCCCCATAACCCTTAATCCCCTTGCCTATCAAAAACCTATCAACCCGCGTCTTAAAAATATTGAGCGAGGCAGCCTCCACCACTTCAACGGGCAGAGAATTCCAGAGATTCACCACCCTTTGAGTGAAGAAGTTCCTCCTCAACTCCATTCTAAACCGCCTCCCCTTTATCTTGAGGCTGTGCCCCCTAGTCCTACTGTCCTTTCTGAGTGGGAAGAGCCTCTCCACCTCTATCCTATCCATCCCATTCATCATCTCATATGTCTCAATGAGATCTCATTCAGCAGAAACATTCACCTCAGGTCACACCCGCCCACTGTCATAATCCTGTTGTGCTTTAAAGCAGACAGTCCCAGCCAATCTCAACCACGCACCATCTCCAAATAGACTGACTGTTTCTTCATCCAGACTGCTGCTTGGACAATTTGGTTTCCACTGTCAAAGTAATTTTCGGAACGTACGAGAGGTGGGTAAGACATGATACGGTGGCACAGTGGTTAGCACGGCTGGCTCACAGCGCCAGGGACCCGGGTTCGATTCCCGGCCTCGGATCACTGTCTGTGTGGAGTCTGCATGTTCTCCTTGTGTCTACCTGGGTTTCCGCCGGGTGCTCCGGTTTCCTCTCGCAGTCCAGAGGTGTGCTAGTTAGGTGCATTGGCCATGCTAAAATGGGCCTCGGTGTACCTGAACAGGCACTGGAGTGTGGCAACTAGAGGATTTTCACAGTAACTTCATGTTTACGGAAGCCTACTTGTGACTAATAAATACTAAGACTAAAAAGACTTTTCAAAGACTGTGTAGAGTTTGCACATTCTCCCCGTGTCTGCATGGGTTTCCTCCAGGTGCTCTGGTTTCCCCCCACAATCCAAAGATAAGCAGGTTAGGTAGATTGACCATGCTAATTTGCTCCTTATGTCCCAAGATGTGTAGGTTAGATGGATTCGCCAATGTTAAACTAGTGGGGTTTATGGGGTAGGGTGGGGGAGAGGGCCTGGTTAAGGTACTCTGTCAGAGAGCTGGTGCAGACTCGATGGGCTGAATGGTCTCTTCTGCACAGCAGGGATTCTATGATTCATGAATGGAAGTTGTTTGTGTAACTTAAGGCAAAAATATCTCTTTCTATCAGCGAGCTAGCACGAGGTGCTTGCATGAGGAGGGTGTGACGGAATGAATATAATGGACATGTGGCACTAGGCCAGAAGAGGACGGACTCACAAAGCCTTTCCAAGGCCGACTGAATGCACACATCCAACTGCCTTATGTTGGAATTGAAGCGCTTAGTGTCACGACTCCACTCTCAGAAACTGCTTGAAGGCTCCTGCGGAAGGTGGGAAGGTAGCCCTGTCGGATTCAATGGCAAATCTCAAATCTGGCTAAACTCTGTGCTGCAGAACTTGTGATAAATCAGACAAAATTCACTGAAGGCAGCCAACAAAACCGACAGCATTATGGAGACAATGGGGAGTGTGGGATACATTCGGATGGTGGCTCTCCTCTGATTTAATCCCAAAAATCTGCTTCAGACAAACCGACTCCTACTTCTGTATTTCTATAGTGCCTGTTACACGCCTCAGGACATCCCAGAGTGTTCTGCAGCTAATCAAGTACTTCTGATGTGTAATCAGCAGGGTATGATGTGTATACACACACATGCACACAGACTCTCGCATGTGCATATGCACACACACGTGTACGTATGCACAGAGATTCACACATGGAAACACACACATATGCATGCACACAGACTCCCGCATGTGTATACACACACAGATGCATGTACATGTGTACACACGTGTATGTACGCACAAACACATGTACACACATTTGCGCACAGCTGCACGTGTACACACATGCAGACACTCAGGCACACGCACACGTTTTCAGGCAGACACGTGTACACACATGTACACAGATACACACATGTGAATGCATGCCGACAGAGACTTCCAACATTGTCCTAATTTAAGTTTCAAGTTATGTTTGAACACCTACACAAACTTACCCAAGATTCAGATCTTCATCATTTGAAAGACCGGAAGTCGAGGGATCCATCAATTGCTTCTAAGATGTGGACTGGGGCCAACAGTTACATATTCCAGCAGCAAGATATACCATCATTATATTTTTTCCTGCTTTAATAGAATCTTGATTCTGACACATTGAGAGCTAGGGGCAATAAGTTCACTGCAGAAGCTTTTATATCGAGAACTACAGCTATCCGAGAGTGGCTGAACGGCCCAAGTATAATCAAGGGATTTAAAAGAAAACTTGAGTGTTGAAGCATGAGAAAATGCTGGAGATGCGTTCCGTCACAACCAGTTTGCCTTTAGATGGTGACTGATCTGCCGCCGGTTCCCTGTGATCCCTCGTATTTCTTGCCAAGCACATTCCAGGGATTCAGACAACCTCAAAGCCCGACACTGAGCCAATCTACATACTTCACCACTCATGGTCTGGCCTCCTGTACACCGGGGAGACCGAACGCACTTGGGATGAGGGGAGATCGGTGGGGAGGGGGGCTTGAAATCACTTTGGGCAGCATGGAGATACAGTGGTTAGCACTGCTGCCTCACAGCACTAGGGATCTGGGTTCGATTCCCGGCTTGGGTCGCTGTCTGTGTGGAGTTTGTGCGTTCTCGCCGTGACTGCGTGGGTTTCCTCCGGGTGCTCCGGTTTCCTCCCACAGTCCAAAAAACGTGCTGGTTAGATGCACTGGCCGTGCTAATGTCTCCCTCTGTGTACCCGAACAGGCGCCGGAGTGTGGCGATTAGGGGATTTTCACACTGCAGTGTGAATGGAAGCCTACTTGTGACTAATAGATAAACCTTAACTTAAGCAGTTTGCCGGCAGGACCCTGAGCTTCCAGCCCCTTGCATTTTAATTCTCCATCCCCTCTGACCTCTCCAGCTTCCCCCACCGTGCCAATGAAGCCCGGGGAACAGCACCTTACCTTTCCAATAGGCACTTCATAGTCTTCCTATTGCAATGCGGAACTCAACATTTTCATATTGTAACCATTGCTCCCAGCTTCATGAACAGAGAATGATTTTGCTGTTGCCATTTACACCTCCTCTCGACCTATCTTTCTCATTATTTACCCCTTTACTTGCCCTTTCAATACTAAGGTCACTTAAGCTTTCCTGTCTTCCACCCAATCACAAACCTTCCCTCTTTCCATGCCCGTGTCCTGTGTTAAAATGTTACATCCCAAACATTTTCTAGTTTGGATGAAATGTCATCACCCAGAAACACTAATTCTACTTCCCTGCCTCTCAGATGTAGCCTCTGGCAGTACAATGGTTAACACTGCTGCCTCACTGCTGCCAGGGACCCGGGTTCGATTCCCAACTTGGGTCACTGCCTGTGCAGAGTCTGCACATTCTCCCCATGTCTGTGTGGGTTTTCCCAGGTGCTCTGGTTTCCTCCCACAGTCCAAAGATAGTTTAAAGTTTATTTATTAGTGTCACAAGTAGTACTGCAATGAAGTCACTGTGAAAATTCCCTAGGTGTCACAGATCAGCACTTATTCAGGTACACAGTGACCGAGTCCTTGGTGCTGTGAGACAGCAGTGTTAACCACTGTGCCACCAAGACTGTCTGTGTGGAGTTTGCACATCTCCCCTTGTCTGTGTGGTTTCCTGTGGGTGCTCCAGTTTCCTATCACAGTCCGAAAGAAATGCTGGTTAGGTGCATTGAACGTGCTAAACTCTCCCTCAGTGTACCGACGAGAGGATTTTCACAGTAACTTCATTGCCATGTTAATGTAAGCCTACTTGTGACACTAATAAATAAACATAACCTGCTGAATACTTTGAGTATTTCCTTGTTATATATCTCCAGTTTGATGACAGCTTAGAACAGTATAGAGAAGTTCTTGATTGGTGAGGGGGTCAAAGGTTGCGGGAAAAAAGCAGGAGAATGGAGTTGGGAAATATATCAGCCACGATCAAATGGTGGAGCAGACTCGATGGGCCAAATGGCCTACTAATCATCCACCTGAAACAAAAATGATGGGGTTGACTGGGTGACCTCCCAAGGGTTCATGTCACACTACTTGTCACCCCCATGACTTGCCTGGGCTTGCAACATCTCACTTACTGTCCTGTCTGGAGACAATACACATCTCTTTAATCTTTGCTTAACGCTGTCTCCACTCACACTGTCTGCACCTTTAAGAATTGATTAGCTGCAAAGACTCACATTCTAATCAGTATTCTGTAAACTGTGTGTGCCTTTATATGCCCTGTTTGTGATCAGAACTCACCACTCACCTGACAAAGGAGCAGCGCTCCGAAAGCTAGTGGTGTTTGTTACCAAGAAAACCTGTTGGACTTTAACCTGGTGTTGTGAGACTTCTTACTAATCTCTCTCTACAGATGCTGTCAGACCTGCTGTGATTTTTCTGGCACTTCTTGCGTTTTGTTCCAAGGTTTTAACGTGTTATGCATTGACCAAGTTTAAGGGAGTGCAGAGGAGGTTCACTAGGCTGATACCGGAGATGAGGGGATTAGCCTATGAGCAGAGATTGAACAGACTGGGTCTGTAGTCGTTGGAGTTTAGAAGGCTGAGGGGGGATCTAATAGAGACATATAAGATAATGAAGGGGATAGACAGGGCAGAGGTTGAGAGATTCTTCCTGCTTCAAAAGGATAGCAGGACTAGAGGACACAGCCTCAAAATAGGGAGAGGGGGGGAGCAGTTTAGAACGGAGTTGAGGAGGAACTTCTTCACTCAAAGGGTGGTGAACCTCTGGAATTCTCTGCCCGTTGAAGTGGTGGAGGCTGCCTCGCTGAATATGTTTAAGTCATGGGTAGGTAGGTTTCTGATAGACGAGGGAATTAAGGGTTATGGGGAGAAAGCGGGAAAGTGGAACTGAGCCACTTCAGATCAGCCATGATCTTATTAAATGGCGGGGCAGGCTCGAGGGGCTAGATGGCCTACTCCTGCTCCTATTTCTTATGTTTAATAAAGGTCGCCGGCACGAGTTTTAAACAGCGTTTGTTTCCAGTTCCGGGCCTCCCCTACACAGACCGATGGCACTCCCATTCTCTAATGGCAATAAATTGCAATAGTTTACACATTCAGTGCCAGAACATTCCGTGCTTCATAAACAACCAGCGGAACTCCTGTGAAATTGGCTAAGTTGGATGACAAATTGTCTTGCAATCTCACAAGAAGTGCCTGGTACAAATGTAGTGTATATTATCCAGCTGTTAAATTGCTACTGTGTTAAACACGGCCTCCCCTTTGAAACCACCAAAGTCTAATTGCTGCAAACATTCAAAGATCAATTAGAGAGGAAAGCAGTTTGCACATTACCAGGTGCTTGTAAATTCCTGGCAAGTCAATCAGAAAATAATTCATCCATAATTGACCCTAAATTGTGTGAAATTAATGTTATTCTTATTGCGTGTTTTTCTGAAAAAAGTTATTTCCACCCTCTGGGAGGAGAGGCACTCTCCAGCTTTTATCCATTCCCGAGGATTTTCCAAGAGATTGCTTATCGCAACTGTTTATACTCTTTCATAGAAAACATTGAAACCTTACAGAACAGAAAGAGGCCATTCGGCCCATCGAGTCTGCACTGACCACAATCCCACCCAAGCCCTACCCCCATATTGCTATATATTTTGCCCACTAATCCCTCTAACCTTCGCATCTCAGCACACTAAGGGCAATTTTAGCATGGCCAATCAACGTAACCCGCACATCTTTGGAGTGTGGGAGGAAACCGGAGGAAACCCACGCAGAAGCGAGAATGTGTAAACTCCATACAGCCAGGGACCCAAGCCAGGAATTGAACCCGGGTCCCTGGAGCTGTGAAGCAGCACTGCCAACCAATGTGCTACTGTGCCACCCATGTGGTAATACCAGCAATTTGTACTCAAATGTTAAATTGCCCCTTCTGCAGTGCTGGATTCTATGATTCAGTGCAGGAACAACGGGTCGAATAGCCCTCTCCTGTACTCTGAGGTTCTACGATTATTGGTATAAATGTGGAATGGACACCACACCACAGGGCGGCACGGGGTGGCAGAGTAGTTAGAACTGCTACCTCACAGCGCCAGGGACCCAGGTTCGATTCCCGGCTTGGTTCACTGTCTGTGTGGAGTCTGCACGTTCTCCCCCATGGAGGGCAGTTGGGGATGGGCAATAAATGTTGGCCCAGATGGTGACACCCACGAATGCATTGCTTTAGATTCAGTGCAGAAGAGACTATGGTTGAGTTTCTGTCAGGAATGTAACATTAATCCAAGAAGAAATCGATGTTCTTTGTTATCTGTCTCAGTGATGGGGGAAAGCCCTCATTAGTCCCATCTGGCTGGACAGCACAGCTGGAACGTTGGAAATGTTCCCCTGGTTAAATGGGTTTGAAGTGTCACCTACCGGATTAAGGAGCACTGTGAGGAAGAGCTCTCCGCCGCGAATACTTTTATCCAACTCCTTGGACCCACCAGGATATTCGTTGTAAAAGATGGTATGCGTGAACAGTCCACAGGTCTGACGTGGCAAAACCTGGATGATGTGGGAGGAGAGAGAGAGAGAGAAACGGTTCATCAAGTCAAGGTCAACGTTACCCAATTTAGACTCATTTCCGGATACTGCAATTGGCTGCGGCACACTGACCACTGCAGGGGAAGGCACTAAACATGCAACGCGTTTTCCGTAATGGAATCCAGAGACATGAGACAACTTTGAGTGGTTGGAGGCGACAAGGGATTCTCGAGTGCTGGAATACAAGTTACCTGATATTGCATCCAGCTTCACTTTACACTGTGCAAGATCACAAACCCGCCCAAGTACTAACTTATATGCTTCCTGAAGACAAATTTGAAGTGTAACAGTGAAAAGCTCCGGAAACTCTTGACAGCATTATTCATAACACTACACAGAAGGTCAGGATTAAAAGCCACTGACAAGCATTTTAGTTATTTTTCTGCACACTATAGAATCTACAGAAAATGATGTCCATTCTACAAGGCTATTTACTTTATTACAGAGCTGTATACTGTAGATGCAAAGTTAAAGTTTATTCATTAGTCACAAGTTGGCTTACATTAATGGAATTACTGTGAAAATCCTCTAATCGCCACATTCCTGTTCGGGTACACTGGGGGAGAATTTAGCACGGCCAATGCATCTAAACAGCACGTCTTTAGGACTGTGGGAAAAAAACCCACGCAGACACAGGAAGAATGTGCAGGCTCCACGCAGATAGTGACCCAAGCCAGGAATCGAACCCAGGTCCCTGGCACTGCGAGGTAGCAGTTCTAACTACTGTGCCATCATGCTGCCCCCATGGTGCGGTGTCCATTCCACAAGTTACTACTGAATCTATATTAATAATCGTAGAACTTCACAGCACAGGAGAGGGTCATTCGACCCATTGGTTCCTGCATTGAATCATAGAATCCCTACAGTGCAGAAGGCGGCCATTCGGCCCATCGAGTCTGCACCAACTAAAATCCCACCCAGGTCTTATCCCCATAATCCCATGCATTTACCCTAGCTAGTGCCCCTGACACAAAGGGGCAATTTAGTATGGCTAATCCACCTAACCCGCACATCTTTGGAGTGTGGGAGGAAACCGGAGTATTCGCAGGAAACCCATGCAGACACAGGGAGAATGTGCAAACTGCACACAGACAGTCCCCAAGCTGGAAATCGAACCTGTGGTCCCTGGCACTGTGAGAACATAAGAACTAGAAGCAGGAGTAGGCCATGTGATCCCTCGAGCCTGCTCCACCATTCAATAAGGTCATGGCTGATCTTTTCATGGACTCAGCTCCACTTACCCGCCCGTTCACCATAACCTTTAATTCCTTTACTGTTCAAAAATTTATCTATCCTTGCCTTAAAAACATTCAATGAGGTAGCCTCAACTGCTTCACTGGGCAGAGAATTCCACAGATTCACAACCCTTTGTGTGAAGAAGTTCCTCCACAACTCAGTCCTAAATCTGCTCCTCCTTATTTTGAGGCCATGTCCTCTAGTTCTAGTTTTGCACCAATGGAAACAACTTCCCTGCTTACATCTTGTCTATTCACTTCATAATCTTATATGTTTCTATGATATTCCTCATTCTTCTGAATTCCAATGAGTATAGCCCCAGTCTACTCAGTCCCTCCTCATAAGCCAATCCTCTCAATCCCAGAAACAACCTAGTTAATCTCCTCTGCACCCCCTCCAGTGCCAGTATATCCTTTCTCAAGTAAGGAGACCAAAGCTGTACACAGTACAGGTGTGGCCTCACCAGCACTTTATAAATTGCAATATAACCTCCCTGTTTTTAAACTCCAACCCTCTAGCAATGAAGGACAAAATTCCATTTGCCTTCTTAATTACCTGCTGCAACTGCAAACCAACTCCTTGTGATTCTTGCACAAGGACACCCAGGTCCCTCTGCACAGCAGAATGCTGCAATTTTTTACTATTTAAATAGTAGTCCATTTTGCTGTTAATTCTACCAAAATGGATGACCTCACATTTACCAACACTGTACTCCATCTGCCAGACCCTTGCCCACTCGGTTAGATTATCTACATCCCTTTGTAGACTTTCAGCGTCCTCTGCACACTTTGGTCTGCCACCTAACTTAGTGTCACCTGTAAACTTTGACACACTACACTTGGTCCCCAACTCCAAATCATCTATGTAAATTATAAACCATTGCGGTCCCAATACTGATCTCTGAGGCACTAGTCAACCAGGTCGCCAGCCAGAAAAACAACCATCTATCCCCACTCTTTGCTTTCTGTTAGTTAACCAATCCTCTATCCATGCTAATATATTACCCATAACACTGTGCACCTTTATCTTATGCAACAGTCTTTTGGTGCAGCACCTTGTCAAATGCCTTCTGGAAATCCAGATACACCACATCCACAGGTTCCCCACTGTCCACTGCACGTGTGATGTTCTCAAAGAATTCCACCAAATTAGTCAAACATGACCTGCCCTTCATAAACTCATGCTGCGTCTTACCAACGGGACAATTTATATCCAGATGTCTCGCTCTTTCTTCCTTGATGATGAATTCAAGCATTTTTCCTACTACAGAAGTTAAGCTAACCGGCCGATAGTTGTCCGCGTTTTGTCTACTTTCTTTTTTAAACAGTGGCGTCCCATTTGCTCTTTTCCAACTTGCGAGAACCACCCCAGAGTCCAGCAAACTTTGGTAAATTACCACTAGGGCATTTGCTATTTCTCCAGCCATCTCTTTCAGTACCCTGGGATGCATTCCATCAGGGCCAGGAGACTTGTCTACCTTTAGCCCCCATTAACTTGCCCAAAACTACCTCTTTTGTGATAATGATAGTTTCTAGGCCCTCACCTGCCATAGCCTTGCTGTCATCAATTTTTGGCGTGTTATTTGTGTCTTCCACTGTGAAGACTGACACAAAATACCTGTTCAAAGCCTCAGACACTTTCTCATTTCCAGTTATTACATCCCCCTTCTCATCCTCTGAAGGGCCAATGTTTACTTTAGCTACTCTTTTTCGTTTTATGTATTTGTAGAAACTTTTGTTATCTGTTTTTATATTCTGAGCTCGTTTACTCTCATAATCCACTGAGACAGCAGTGCTAACCATTGTGGTCGCCCTTAACCGTAGCCCACTGGTTCTCTAACCAAGGGACATAATTCATCCCATTCCCCGTAACGCTGTAAATCTTGTTTTTCCTTCACGTATTTACACAATTCCATTTTGAAAGCTGCTATTGAATTGGTTTCTACTACCCCTTCAGGCAGCCTAGTCCAGATTACAATATCTCACTGTAGAAAAAAAATGTTTTCTTGTGTCACCACTGTTTGCAAATCCTCTTAAAAGAACGATATATGGAGTTACTGTAGGTATCTACAGATGACATAACCGAAGGTGCTATTGTATGATTTCAAATGTTTACACACAATTTTAATTATAAATTAATAAACCAGATGTATCCACTGCTGCAACTGCTTATTACCGACTTTTTTGTTAAGCAAATGACAACTTCTGATGCCAATTAACTTGCTTAGTCATCAACATTACTGAGGAGAAAAGAAAACTTCTTGGTAGCAGGATGCACTGTGTACTGATTGTGGTGCCTGTCTCTTTAAGACAGCACTGCAGAAGAGGGTCACCTGGCTTGAGAGACCATTGGGGGCCGAGGGCGAGTGATCACCCCAGAGGGTGGACTCCTCCTCGGGGCAAAAGGCAGTTTGGAAGTAAGCATCTAAGGACTGAACATAAGACTAGAGCAGCCAACGGTAGCAAAACACTGGACATAGTTTCTCTAATTTAACCTCTTTTTTTTGGCTATCGTTCTGCTGAATCCATGCTGCACCATCTCCAGTGTCTCAACATGTTGGCAGCTCACCAGAGGAGAAGATTGGAAGGGAAGTCGGCAGGTTATAGGGCGCCAGTTGTTCTCTACGATGCAGGTACCTCGTCCTCACTGGCGGTCTGCACACTGTGCCCATGGTGGGCAGTGGGAGCACGTGAGGAATGTCGGAGCCCAATCCTGTCCCCACCCAACATGCAAGCACGTCACCTGCCCACTGCACATTACGCAGCCACAATCCTGGCTGATATGTTGCACAGCAGGAAACAAAAGGGCACTCCACTGGGGCTCCAAACACAGACTCACAACTCAGCACACAGTGTATCAACCTGGGACCTCCACGGACCCTCAGCTGCGTCTCAGTGGGGCAGTGCTCTTGCCTCTCGGTTAGCACGGTGTCACAGCGCTGCCCGGGTTCAATTCCGGCCCTGGATCACTGTCTGTGTGGAGTTTGCACATTCTCCCCGTGTCTGCGTGGGTTTCCTCCGGGTGCTCTGGTTTCCTCCCATAGTCCAGAGATGTACGGGTTGGGTTGACTGGCGATGCTAAATTGGTGTCCTAAGAGGTGTAGGTTACGGGGTTAGGGCAGGGAAGCGGGCCTAGGTAGGATACTCTGTCAGAGAATCGGTGCAGACTCAATGGGCTGAATGGCCTCTTCCGCACTGCAGGGATTCCAATCTATAACTCTCAGTCAAAAGGTTCAAGTCTGACTCCAGGGATTCAATGTGACACTTCAGCCTGAATTTAAACGCAGTGCCGCGAGTGCCCTGCAAGCTGAGGTGTTACACTGACGCCCTGAGCTGGGCTCCAGTGCTCTCAAGAGATTTCAGTCCCCATCTGAAACCAAAGGTATTTATCGATCAGCGGAACGTGGGACTGGATCTGCAGCTCTGGGCTGCCTTGGAACAGAGGTCCAGACTTTATATGCTTACTACACAGCTGCTTGAAGATTCTGCCTGAGAGAGGATTCCACCCTCTGGTGTGATCACTCACTGTCATTTCTAGAAACTTGAGTAAAAGAAAAGACAAACACCTCATAAACACTGTACGCCATCCTGGTCGGACATGATGTCCTGCTCAATCTTCACCCCTGACGCAATCAAAACTAATCAGAATATCTGGTCACGATCACATTGCTGTTTGTGGGAATTTGCTGTGTAAAAATTCATTGTCGTGTTTTCGTGTTTCTTACAACAGTGACTGCACTTCAAAAGTACTTCATTCGCTGTAGAGCACTTTGGATTGTCACGAGGTTGCTCATCGTAGAATCCCTACAGTGCACAAGGAGGCCATTCGGCCCATTGAGTCTGCACTGACTTTCTGACAGAGTATCTTACGCAGGTACCCTCCCCTATCCCTGTAACCCCACAAATCTGTGATGTGGAGATGCCGGCGTTGGACTGGGGTAAGCACAGTAAGCAGTCTCACAACACCAGGTTAAAGTCCAGCAGGTTTATTTGGCAGCACAAGCTTTCAGAGTCTCGTTCCTTCACCAGGTGAGTGAGGAGTTTCCCACATGGCTACCACAGCCAATCCATCTAGCCGAGACATCTCTGGACACTGAAGGACAAATTAGCACAGCCAATCCACCTAAATCTGTGCACCTTTGGACACTAAGGGATAAATTTAACATGGCTAATCCCCCTAACCTGCACATATTTGGGGGAACATGTGGGAGGAAACTGAAGCACCCGAAGGAAACCCACACAGACACAGAGGGAACGTGCAAACTCCACACAAACTGTGACCCAAGCCGAGAATCGAACCCAGGTGCCTCACACTGCGAGGCAGCAGTGCTAATCGTGCCACCCCATTATATAAATGCAAGCCTTTTTAAAAACCTAATCTCTATTACAGTATTGACAATTCCAACATCAACCACTGGAGGAAAGCATAACACAGAAAACTCTCCCGAAACCAGAGATTTACAAGGCAGTGCCTCCAGTGGCTTACTGAGTTAGACTAGCGCCGGGCAAACGGCTTGCATGTAAGAGTGGGCGGAAGCCAATAATCACAGGGAGGACTCACTGCACAGCCACTCACCATGATCCCGTTGTGAATGAATCCTCTGCGATAGCGGGCTGGTTTCAAATGGGGATACTCCTCCGTGCTGGTGACCCGGATCCCCCAGATGGATTTCCAGGCTTCGTATAGCTGCCGGTGAACCGGATACACTCCAGAATGATGGGGAGCCACCGCGTAGCCCATGTCAGTTGGGATCCCATGGTCCTGGAAGGGTTGAGAACTTTGGTTAGAGAAAGATAAGGCTATAAAAACACAACCGAATGTGCATTGCTCTTTACCCAATGGAACCATGCCTGATTTTTAATTTGATTTATTAATGTCCCATGTATTAGTATACAGTGAAAAGTATTGTTTCTTGCGTGCTATACAAAGCATACCCATTCATAGAGAAGGAAAGGAGAGAGTGCAGAATGTAGTCATAGTTAGGGTGGAGAGAAAGATCAACTTAATGCGAGGCAGCTCCATCCAAAACTCCAACGGCAGCAGGGAAGAAGCTGTTCTTAAGTGGTTGGTACGTGACCTCAGACTTTGGTATCTTTTTCCCAGCGGAAGAAGGTGGAAGAGAAAATGTCCGGGGTGCACGGAGTCCATGATTATGTTGGCTGCTTTCCTGAAGCAGTAGAAAGTGTAGACAGAGTCAATGGATGGGAGGTTGGTTTGTGTGATGGATGGGGCTACATTCATGACTCTTTGTGGTTTCTTGCAGTCTTGGGCAGAGCTGGAGTCAGTTCAATTTCAATGCCTCATGAATGTTAAGTTGAGATTTAACAAGAGTTGGCCAGAATTGTAAGAAGTTTTGACAAGAGTAGCTAGGACAAAGCCATTTCCATTGGCAGCAAGTTAGGTAACCAGAGGGCCTTGGGTATAAAATACTTGGCAAAAAAAGAGAGGATTTGAGACTTCCTTTTTAAATACAGTGAGTTTTTATGATCTGGAACACACTGTCTGATAGGATAGTGGGAGTGGATTCAGTAGTAACTTTCAGAGATAATTGGAGAAGCTGGACCATGTGGAATGAAGCAGGGCACTGGGAACTCATTCAGAGAGCCAGAACAGTAACAATGGGCTGAATAGCCTCGGTCTGCGCTGTACGGTTATGTGAACTATATTACCATCCAGATAATTGGAGACAAAATCCTATCCCTTGATTTGTCCAACTTCAGAGAATCACAGAAGCACTTTGGTGTAGAACGAAGCCATTCGGCCCATTGTAACTCTCCAAACGAGCATCGTGACTAAGTGCCATTCCCCACCTTTTCCCTGTACCCTTACACATTGTTTCTATTCAAGTAATCACCCAATGCCCTCTTGAATGCCTCGATTGAACCTGCCTCCACCACACTTCCAGGCAGTGCATTCCAGATGCCAATCACTCACTGGGTGAAAAAGGTTTCTCTGACATCACATTTGCTTCCTTTGCAAATCACTTCAAATCTGTGCCCTCTCTTTCATGATCCTTTTACGAGGGCGACCAGTTTCTCCCTATCTACTCTGTCCAGCCCCCTCATGATTCTGAACACCTTGAACAAATCTCCTCTCATCCTCCTTCTCTTCAAAGAGAACAGTCCCAACCTCTCCAAACTATCCTCACGACTGAAGTTTCTCATCCCTGGAACCATTCTTGTAAACCTCTTTTGAGCTCTCTCTCTGATGCAATCACGTTCTTCCTATAGTGTGGCACCCAGATTTCAGTCACAGGACGAGTCAACCTTTTATAAGGCTGTGTTCTACATAGACCCATAGTGTCGTGTTGCTTCTCAAAGCACTTTGGACATTATCAAATATGTTTATATTGGCAATGGTTATAGAATCCCGGCAGCACAGAAAGAGGCCATTCGGCCCATCAAGTCTGTACCGACCATAATCCCATCCAGGCTCTATTCCCATAAACCCACACAGTTATCCTGCTTATACCCCTGACACAAGAGTCAATTTAGCACGGCCAGTCATCCTAACCCTCTCATCTTCGTACTGTGGGAAGAAACCAGAGCATCCGGAGGAAACCCACGCAGACATGGGGAGAATGTGCAAAGTCCACACAGACGATAGCTGAGGCCAGAATTGAACCCAGGTCCCTAGCGCTGTGAGGCAGCAGTGCTAACCATTGTGCTGCCCAAATGTGCAGGCAACAATGCAGGCGACGTGTAGCCAGTTACTCCATTCTTAGTGGCGTTGGTTGAGGGGGAGGCGTATAGACTGAGAAGACCTCAGTATTCAAATACCAACAGCGGATCCAACATTCGCCCAAAGAGGTGCACAAGGCTTTAATAGCCCATCTCAAGGGTATCTCGTTAGAAAAAGTGCAGTGCTTCCTCTGTACTGTTCTGCAACGCTACTCTAGATTAGTTGCTCAGGTTTTAGACAGTGGCGCTTGGACTGGCAACCTTCTGTGAGATTCAATCATCTGAGGCAGACCGTGACATTAGAATTTCCTTCAAAAAGTGAATTGAAAGTTGAGCTGAAAGGTTGGCAATGTTGCGGCAAACCAGGAAGAATGAGCTACTGTTGCCAAGTTTCTTGAGAGTTGCTAAGCTATCCGTCATTAATCGGATATTTTGTGCCTCTTCGTAACACGGCAATTCTCTTTACGTGACCTTTACGCAGTACCCCTACTCTGCCAAGACTCATTTGGAGCTCGACAGGCACCGAAACATTCCCCCCCTCCCCTCCACTGGTCCCCCAGATAGTTGTCCTCCACACTTCAGACGACCTTCCAACACTTGGATGGGACACTTGCTTTTATGGCATAGAGTGCATGAGCGAGGAGGTAATGTTGGAGCTGTACAGAACTCTGGTTAGCTGGAGTAGAGTGCAGTTCTGGTCACCTCAGTATAGGAAGGATATGATTGCACTCGAGAGGGCACAGAGGAAGTTCATCGGGATGTTGCCTGGAATGGAGCGTTTTGAGCTATAAAGAGAAACTGGATAGGCTTGGATTGTTTTCTCTAGAGCAGAGGAGGCTGAGGGGGGATATGATTGAGGTGCATAGGATTATGAGGGGTACAGACAAGGTGAATAGGAAGCAGCTGTTCCCCTTAGTTCAGGGGTCAGTCATGAGGGGACATAGTTTTAAAGTGAGGTGCAGGAGATTTGAGAAAAAGCTTTTTCACTCAGAATATGGTGGGAATCTGGAATGAACTGTCTGGGAAGTTAGTGGAGGCTGTATACCTTACCACCGTTAAAAAGTATTGGGATGAGCACTTGAAACATTGTAACATGCGTGGGTATGGCAGAAGTGCTGGAAAATGGGATTAGAGCAACTTTAATAGCAGTGCAGACTCGATGGGCCAAAGGACCTTTACTACACGGTCTGACTGTATGACTTATGGTGCTCTCCATCCAATTAAAGATTGAGCACTGGAGTTAGTTGAGATTGGGACCAGAAGTATCCCATGGTGTATCCAGCTGGCCTTCCCAGAATGGTTATACTTGAGCATCCTTGATCAGCTATGCTGGTCTGGATCCTGCCCTCCAGCTTTCCCAGTTGCTTCTCCACACACATCTTTTTCATAGAATCATAGAACCATACTATAACTGAATGACAATTATGGTGCAGAAAGAGGCCCTTTGACCCATCAAGTCTACACTGACCACAATCCCACCCAGACCTCACCCCATATCCCAATATATTTTACCGCTAATCCCTCTAACCTAAGCATCCTAGTACACTAAGGGGCAATTTTAGCATGGCCAATCAACCTAACCCGCACATGTTTGGGCTGAGGGAGGAAACCAGAGCACCCGAAGGAAACCCACGCAGACACGGGGAGAATGTGCAAACTCCACACAGACAGTGACCCAAGCCAGGAATCAAACCCAAGTCCCTGGAGCTGTGAAGCAGCAGTGCTAACCACCGTGCTACCGCTCCTTTTACATTCAGCCCTGTGTCAAGTCTTTTCAAACGATCCCCTGAAGCACCCGGTCACAGAGCAGGGGCCAGGAGACAATGGCAAGGAATCATTGCCACTCTGGACAGACCGCTCTACAGTCTTCAAATATAAACTGAATTCCAATTTCATCTTAGCCTTAGTAATCAGCATTTTACCCACTGCAAATGACAATTCACACGGAAGAATGTTGCCGCAAAAGATTATAAGATATTGGAGCAGAATAAGGCCATTCGGCCCATCAAGTCTGCTCTGTCATTCAATTATGGCTGACATGATTCTCATCTGCATTCTCCTGCTTCCTCCCCGTAACCCTTGATCCCTTATTGATCAAGAACTGTACATCTCTGTCTTAAAGACACTCAGTGACCTGGCCTCCACAGCCTTCTGTGGGCAATTAGTTCCACAGATTCACCACCCTCTGGCTAAAGAAATCCCTCCTCATCTCAGTTTTCAAGGAGCGTCCCTTCACTCTGAGGTTGTGCCCTTGAGTTCTCGTCTCTCCCACTGGTGGAAACACCCTCTCCACGTCCACTCGACCTAGGCCTCACAGTATTCTATAAGTTTCAATTAGATACCCCCTCATCCATCCAAACTCTATCGAATATAGACCCAGACTCTTCAACTGCTCTTCATATGACAAACCCTTCATTCCTGGGATCATTCTTGTGAACCTCCCTCTGGACCCCCTCCAAAGCCAGCACGTCCTTCCTTAGATACAGGGCCAAAACTGCTCACAATATTCCAAATGGGGTCTGAACAGAGCTTTATACAGCCTCAGCAGTACATCCCCTGATCTTGTATTCTAGCCCTCTAGAAATGAATGCTAATGTTGCATTTGCCTTCCTAACTGCCAACTGAACCTGCATGTTAACCTTCAGAGAATCCTGAACCAGGACTCCCAAGCTCCCTTGTTCCTTCAAAGGGAACATGTTTACATTTTCAGTATAAATAGCAAGCAAATATCTTCACTCTTTGGTGGGGAGAAAGGCCGCACTGCACAGAGTTGAACTTGTTGGTTCACGATGTGTGTATAACGTTCGACTGAGTTTTTATTCATTCACATGGTGTGGGCATCGCTGGCTGGGTCAGCATTTATTGCCCATCCCTAACTGTCTTCCATTTCAGAGGGCAGTTGAGAGTCAACCACACTGCAGTAATTCTGGAGCCACATGTAGGCCAGACCAGGTAAGGACGGCAGATTTCCTTCCCTAAGGGACATCAGTGAACCAGATGGTTTTTTGCGACAATTGACCATGGTTTCATGGTCATCAGTAGATTCTTAATTCCAGATACTTTTTATTGAATTCAAGTTTCACCATCTGCCATGGTGGGATTCGAACCCGGAACGTTACCCTGCATCTTTGTACAAGTGTGGAAAATGGCACAATATTAAAGAAATGCTGTTATTTGTGACTACATATACCTCACAGATACAATTTATGTGAATTTGCTCCAAATCAGTCACTCATAACTAAATATCAAGACAAAGCTAGCCACGACTACACTTTAAAAAAAGTGACCACAAAGCACCTACGGGGCGCGCTGAGGTCACGTAAGGCCCTCTGTCAATTCAATTCTTTCATTCTCTTAAACCTGGCACCTAAAAGTGTAAAAGACACGTGTGGACGTAGGTGCGAGAGGTGAAAACGGAATGGTTCCATCCAACCGGGACATCAGTTTGCACAACTGAGTGCATCGCGGGCAGCTGCACTGGAGTTATGCTGAATAAACATTCAGGTCAGAACATATCACAGAGCTGTAGGGATCGGGAAGGGAAAACAGCTTCTTCATTCAGCTGGGATTCGGGAAATGGGGGAGGGGGAAATCCTCTTATCGAGGCCGGAGCAGCCGCACTGACAGATAATGGATTTTCTGGAAATGGTGCGTTATGAGCGAGCAATCTCCGATAACAGACACAGCGACTGGAGCCCTGTCTAATGTTCAATGGTGTTTGTGTGGCCCAGAGACGAGGGGCGAGGGGGGTGGGGGTGGGGGTTTTGACCAAAGCGACTTCACCACTCGATGTTTCAGACACGGCGCTACATTTTCATCTCACTCTGCCAGATAAACACTGATGAATTCCCATCACTCTGAACAACTGGAGACGTCCGGTCAGTCGTTGCAATGTAACACACTGCGATTTCAACCCCACAAGCGTGAATAATACATGAGGAGTCTGCAGTGGAATGGATTTTCCGCAGTGATTAAGACCAAAGGAGCCACAATTTGAAAGGCCTGTCAAACACGTCTGCCATCGGAAATGGAAGTCTCGCCCACTTCTCCGTCCTGAACTCTTCCAAAGGAAATCAGTTGTGTTTGTCAGCAGAATTTGGAAGAAAGGATTCAGCGTCAGGGCTGGCATCCATAGAAAATAACTAAAGTTGTGAGTTGACTTTCAAAGCTAGGAGCCACAGAGGCATAGAGCGTATCAGCCCATCAGGTATGCACCGACAATAATACCACTAAAGGTGCACTAATCCCATTTTCCAGCACTTTTCGGGAAAAAGATACAAAAATCTGAAGCCACATACCAACCAACTCGAGAACACCTTCTACTCTACTGCTGTCAGGCCTTTGAATTGACCTACCTCGCATTAAGTTGATCTTTCTCTACATCCTAGCTATGACTGTAACACTACATTCTGCACACTCTCCTTTCCTTCTCTATGAATGGTATGCTTTGTCTGTACAGTGTGCAAGGGACAATATTTTTCACCGTGTGTTAATACATGTGACAATAATAAATCAAATCAAAAATGTTGTCCCATATCCTTGAAGTCATATATCTTATATCCCATGACAACTACAAATATTTGCATTGTGGTAATAGTATCCAGTGGGTTAGCATCTGTCTCTGAGCCAGGAGCTCCAGGTTCCAGTTCCACCCCAGAATCTGATGGCCAAACAGGTTGAGTATCGACCTGCAAAATGCTTCCAACACATGCCAATGGCAGGTGGTAAGACTGGGAGAGATCCCCAGTCAGTTGTGTGATGGAAAGAATGTTGGAATCTTGTCCAAAAACATCCATAGATCCATGCATGTAAAAGGAGCAGGTTGCTTCAGCAACCCAGGCTCCCTGAGTGAACCACACCAAAAGTAATACAATGAGACACTTCCCAGAAATGGGGGAAAAAGATAATAATTGGAAGGCTAAGTTCCTTTTTGGTTATGTGTCCCTGGTTTACCGTTCCGCCCAGTGGAACAAAACAGTTGAGAAGTTTAGAACAAAGAACAAAGAAAATTACAGCACAGGAACAGGCCCTTTGGCCCTCCAAGTCTGCACTGACCATGCTGCCCAACTTAACTAAAGCCCCCTACCCTTCTGGGGACCATATCCCTCTACTCCCATCCTATTCATGTATTTGTCAAGACGCTCCCACATCCGTATCCGCTTCCACTACCTCCTCTGGCAACGGGTTCCAGGCACCCACCACACTCTGTGTAAAAAATTTGCCTCGTACATCTGTTTTAAACTTTGCTCTCGCACTTTAAACCTATGCCCCCTAGTAATTGACTCTTCTGCCCTGGGAAAAAGCTTCTGACTATCCACTCTGTCCATGCCCTTCATAATCTTGTAGACTTCTATCAGGTCTCCCCTCGATCTCCATCGCTCCAGTGAGAACAAACCAAGTTTCTCCAACTTCTCCTCAGAGCTAATGCCCTCCATGCCAAGCAATATCCTGGTAAATCTTCTCTGCACCCTCTCCAAAGTCTCCACATCCTTCTGGTAGTGCGGTGCCCAGAATTGAACACTATATTCCAAGTGCGGCCTAACTAAGGTTCTATAAAGCTGCAACATGACTTGCCAATTTTTAAACTCAGTAAGTTCTAATAATGAATTGTCCTGAAGGATTTGGTTCATTCTGTTAATGAAAAATGACGAACTGAGATAGAGATTTCTGCCCAGTTTAATTGGAGGAGGCCTGATGCCTCAAAAATAAACACCATCTCCCTCAAAACACATTGAGATCCGGGCCTACAAGTCATAGAATCATAGAGATATACAGCAAAGGAAAACAGGCCCTTCAGCCCAAGTTGTCTATGCTGGTCAAGCGAACAAACAGTGAACAAATTCATCTGAAATTCCTTTAGGATTATTTACAATAAATGGAAACAATAGCTCGCATTCACATAGCACCTTTGAGGCAGCAAAGTGTCCACAGGCTGATTCACAGGACACCTAACACTGAAACAGGGGATATTACAACAGGCACTGAAAGTTTGCTCGGAGGGAGGTGTTAGACCATAAGATAAAGAAGTAGAATTAGGCCATTCGGCCTATCAAGTCTGCTCTGCCATTCAATCATAGCTGCCATTTTTCTCTTACATTTTCTCCATAACACCTGATCCTCTTATTAATCAAGAACCTATCTAATGTTAAGGGGTATCTGGATGGAGTTGAGGTAAAGAGGCACAGCAGTTTCGGGAGGGAAGTTTCAGAGCTAAGGGCCCAGGCAGCTGAAAGCATGGCCACTGGTGGTGGAGCAAGAGGCCAGAATTGGAGGAGGGCAGGGATCTTGGGAGAGTTGTAGGCCCTGGCAGTGGTAGGCCAGGGACACACTGACGAACAAAGCTGATAATTTTAAAATTCACGTTTATTTATTAGTGTCACAAGTCGGCCTATATTAACACTGCAATGACATTAGTATGAAAATGCCCTAGGTGCCACACTCCGGCGCCTGTTCGGGTGCACTGAGGGAGAATTTTGCATGGCCAAGCACCTAATCAGCATGTCTTGTGGACTGTGGGAGGAAACTGGAGTACTCAGAGAAAACTCAGGCAGACATGGGGAGGACGTGCAAACTATGCACAGACAGTGACCCAAGCTGGGAACTGAACCCGGATCCCTGGCGCTGTAAGGAAGCAGTGCTAATCACAGTGCCACCCCGAGTAAACCTTTTAAGGAAAGCCTTTTACTTTGGAGCAAAGAGAACGAAGTCAGCATTACTGAAAGAGGAGTTTCTCTTTACACAATGTTTGCTTCACTGGAAGGCCATTGCACGCTTGCTGAGGAGAAGCCAGATTAAAGTCAGAAAGCACTCTGATTCGCTCAAATTGGAAATCCCATTCAAATCTGTGATCACAAATTTGATCCACCAAAGCTCTAGAACAAGTGACCTACGTACCAGCCCAAGCTGAGGGCAGTCATGACAACATTGGACTTTTCTTCAGGATCTGCACAAGAAAGACAGAATTCAAAATCATAAACTACGCTATGAAAAGAACACAAGAAATAGGAGGAGGAGTTGGCCATTCGGCCCTACAAGCCTGCCCCGCCATTCAATACAATCATGGCTGATCTCTGCCATCCTCCAATCCTTTACTGCGCCATTTCTCCGGATTTGCTATCATTTTCTGATGACCTTTCTCCCCTCTTTTGCTTGGCTATGGTCCAGTTCCACATAAGATCATACAGCACAGAACATGCATGAATTTGCTCCTGCTTTGTGGGCAGCACAGTGGCGCAGTGGTTAGCACTGTTGCCTCACAGCACCAGGGATCCAGGTTCAATTCCGCCCTTGGGTCACTGTCTTGTGGAGTCTGCACTTCCTCCCAGTGTCTGTGTGGGTTTCAACCACAGTCCAAAGACATGCAGGTTAGGTTGATTGGCTATGCTAAAATGACTGTCATGTCAGGGGGATTAAATAAGGGGTATCGGAATAAGGCCTGGTGGGATTGTGGTCGGTACAGTCTTGATGGGCCTAACGGCCTCCTTTGGTAATGTAAGGATCCTATGAAAAGGAGGCCACTCAGCCCCTCACGCCTCAGACTAGACCTTGAGCGAGGTATCTGATTGGACTTGCTCCCTCTGTTCTTTCTCCATTGTCCTGTAAGATGTTTTGTCTCCTGCTCCAAGGACCATGGCAATTCCCCTTTGAGAGCTACTAGCGGAATTGGATTCCACCACCCTTTTGGACAGTGCAATCCAGCTCTGGGCAACTTGCTGCGTTGCACAAAGAAAGCTCCCCTACCCACCTCTGCCCTTTACCCAACTGGCAGCCCATACATTATCCACCTAGCCTGCGTTCATAGTGGGTAAGCACAGGAAACTTCAAACCTGTAGTCATTGGGAGTGCGCACCTGCAAGCATTCAATCTGGGGGTGGGGAGGTGATTTGTTAATCAGACCTGCGGCTAAACTGGAGACATTCCCCCACGGTGACCAAGGGTCCAGTGAGATCAGCTAACTTGATAGCGATGAGAGGCCATTCCTTAATCTCGTTGGGCCTTCGATACACGTGCTTACCCCCACTGAATTCTGTGGAGGTCATTAAGCTGTCCAGAAACATGCATATTCTGCCAAAATTCTTTGTTTAGAAAGTCCCCAGGATATCAGTTCCAGAAAACCTAAGAATGTAAGTTACATTTTAAAATCATTTACAGGCAATTAGCCAGACTTGTTTAAATTTAAAAAAAACTACTTTCTGTGAACCCACTGTATAAATCGTCTGGTTTCAGATTCCAATTACAAATACTTTCTGCTGTTCTCGGGTTTATACTTTAAGAAGGACTTAGTGAGTGGATCAGTCTGTTAATTAGCCTGTTCTGTAGCCCATGTCCCAAAGGGATGCTTTACAGAAAACGCACCAAAAGATCAGAACGGCAATCACTTAGCATTTTTAAAAATATATTTTCCACACTGTTTCCTCAGAGGGTCGGCTAACAAAGAAGCTAAATTCTATCTAGAAAATCATGGCGTTCGAAGCACCTTTCGACCATCTGCTGCCTCGTGTTCTTCTTTTTGAGCGACCGACACTAAAAGTTTATTCATTAGTGTCACAAGTAATGCAATGAAGTTGCCATGAAATTCTCCTCGCTGTTCGGAAACATCAGCAATCGCCACGGGTGGCAAAGGGTTAATCGAACACAAAACTACTGACGGTGGGGGAGATGGGAACGTCATGCTAATGTCGCTGGACTCATAATCCAGAGGCCTCGGACTAACGTTCCGAGAGTCTGAGTTCAAATCCCACCACGACATCTGGTGAAACTTATGATCCAATCGATAAGTCTGGAACATAAAGTTCATCTCAGCCATAATGAGATCACGAAACTACCATTTATTGTTGTAAAAACCCATCTGGCTGGTTAATGCCCTTTAGGGAAGGAGATCTGCCATCCTTTCCCAATCTGGCTCTTAACTGCCCTTCAGTGGTCACTCACTCCAAGGGTAAGAAGGGATGTGCAACAAATTAGAGTTATTTCAGAATGTTTTTCTTTCTCAATTAAGTCCAAGCGAGCCATGGGAAAATTATAGAAATTGCAAGCTTTGAAGATTAATTTGGGCCCTTTCATTTCCAAAAATTGTCTTCACCTACTTGTGAAGCAATTTTGTTTTGCAGTGCTCTGTGAGGGGAAGGGAGGGTGGGTTCTATTCTTAAATTTTTATATCGAGCGTCCTTAAACCAGAGTCACTGACAGGGCAGGGCCGACAGAACATTGTGGGATCCATTCACTAAGAGCGGAATGATATGGCAAAGAAAGTGCCATTGGAGCTGGTGGCACCTTTCCTGCCCACTGCACCAATGGGAAAATTCTGCCCACTATGTTTTCCAAATTATGTCTGTATGGATTAGGTTGAAGACTGGATTATCTTCCTAATTTAAGCATCCGGATGTTCAACACTCTTTGCTTCAAGATTCGTTTGACTCCAAGTAAACCCCCCTCCACACTGTCCCAATATTCCTGAGTAGATTTCCCAGTCCTTCCAATGGTGGACTCTAGGCTAGCGCTGATGGAGGAAGCACTGGAATCTTAAAACATAATCCAACTGCTACTGCTCAACGCTGTGTGAGAGTCCAAATGTGGAGATGCCGGCGTTGGATTGGGGTAAACACAGTAAGAAGTCTCACCACACCAGGTTAAAGTGCAATAGGTTTATTTGTCACAAACAGATCTCCCACTCACCTGACGAAGGAGCAGCGCTCCGAAAGTTCATGGCGTTTGCTACCAAATAAACCCATTGGACTTTAACCTGGTGTAGTGAGACTTCTTACTGGGAGTCCAGAGGCAGATGATTCATCTCCCCACCTCTCTAGAACAGGGTATATCTGGTGGGCGGGTGGGTGGGCGAAGGGGCATGCCAAGCTCTGACATTCCCACCGGATATGCTTTTGAAAGGCCTGGCAGTACATTTGCTAAGAGCAGGTCCCTCGCTCTTCTTCTTCCACCCTAGAGAGGTTGCTGAGGAGTTCCTTGGGGTAAACATCTTGAGTTATGTGGAGAAACATTTGGGCCTGTTCTCCTTACAGCAGAGAAGGCTGAGGGGTGGTTTGCTTAAAACCTTGAAGGGCTTTGATAAGAGTAACTAAGCAGAAACTGCTTCCAATGGCAGGAACCGGTAAACATCGATGATTGGCAATAAAACCTGATGCAACACAGGAATATTTCTTTTCACACAGCGAGCGAATGTGATCTGGAAAGCACTGCCTGAAAGGGCGGTGAAAGCAGATTACAAAGTAACACTCAAAATGGAACTGGATAAATATTTCAAGGGGTGTGAATCACAGGGATATGGGGCAAGGATAGGGTTGTAGGTCTAAACTGATAACTCTAGCAAAGAGATAGCACAGGTATAACAGGCTGAACAGCCTTCTTCAGTGCCGTCCCATCCTGCCATTCAATTAATTTAGAATTTAAATATTTTCATTGAATCATTGTCCCTCCACAGCTTTGCCCCAGGGCAGAAATGTCAATTACAAGGGGGCACAAGTTCAAGGTAAGTGGCGGGAGGGGGTGAGGTTCAATGGAGATGTGCGGGCAAAGTTTTTTTTTACACAGAGGGTGGTGGGGGCCTGGAATGCACTGCCAGGTGAAGTTAGGGAAACACGTTAGCAACATTCAAGGCTGACCTGGATAGACACATGAACAGGTGGGGAATAGAGGGATACCAGGGGATGGTCCAGATAGGGCAATATGATCGGCGCAGGCTTGGAGAGCCGAAGGGCCTGTTCCTGTACTGTTTGTGTCTGTTATACTGAGTTAGGCATTGGGCAAGTATTGAGAATCCAATGATTTGGAGAATGGACAATGAAGGTGGGCTTCACAAAGGCCTTTCCGAGGGGGAGGAGACCCAAGCTCACAACTCACCAGTGCAAACTGCTTGTTCAACTTCATCTGCTCGGCCAAAACGGTCTCATTGTGGAACAGATGTGGCTGCATGTGACTCCACATGTGGGGAAACCACCAGAACTCCTTCCTATGCTTCAGCAACATGTCATCACCTTCATCCTCCTCATTGGCCCCTGGAAGGAAACGAGAGAGAGCAGAGTTAGAGCAGATTTGCTGATTCTGAGGCAGGGGTCCAACCAAAATGGGCAACTTCACCAATGCCCTGACCCACAATCTGTTAAGAGTCAACATGGCACAACTACTCACGATATTTAGGTCATTTGAAAAGTAGAGGATCACAGAATCCCTACAGTGCAGAAGGAGGCCATTCGACCCATCAAGTCTGCACTGACAACAATCCCACCCAGACCCTATCCCTGAAACCCCACATATTTACCCTGCTAATCCCTCTAAAATACACATCCTGGGACTCTAAGGGTCAATTTAGCACGGCCAATGTACCTAACCCACATATCTTTGGACTGTGGAAGGAAACTGGAGCATCCGGTGGAAACCCATGCAGGTACGGGGAGAATGCACAGACTCCGCACAGTGACCCAAGCTGGGAATCGAACCCAGGCACAGACTCGATGGGAAAAATGGCCTCTTTCTGTACTTTAGGGATTCTATGAAACTGTATGAACAAGAACAGCATCCACCGTGTCAAGTCCCCTCAGAATCTTAAATGTTTCGCAAAGATCATTCTCTTATCCTCCTAAATTCCAACGGGTACAGGTGCCAACCTACTCAACCTTCGGATAATCCCTTCATCCCAGGAATCAGGAACGAGAGATCCCATGATATGTTCATTACTCCTGGCCACAATCCAGTGAGGCCAGCTGAAGAAATGAGCAGAAGGCCGAAGCTTCAGCCTGGCCTCGAGGTAGATCTGTAACTAAATAGTCCATTCTCTCAATCCAGGTGTGGGGAACAAACTCTGACATATTGTCAGGCTGTTAGCAACACGTGCAAGACAACATCCTTGGACAAGGCAGCGGAGAGGATGAAAGGAGAAAGAGGGGAGTTGAGAAAGAGGGGAGCTGTGGGGTGGGGGAACAGAACCATTGAATCCCTACAGTGCAGAAGGAGGCCATTCGACCCATTGAGTCTGCATCGACCACAATCCCACCCAGACCCTATCCCCGTAACCCCATGCGTTTATGCTATCTAGTCTCCCTGAACTAAAGGGTAACTTAGCACAGCCAATCCATCTAACATGCACATCTTTGGATTGTGGGAGGAAACCCACTCAGACACGGGGAGAATGTGCAGACTCCGCCCAAATAGTGACCCAAGCTGGGAGTCAAACCTGGGTCCCTGGCGCTGTGAGACAGCAGTGTTAACCACTCTGCCACTATGCTGTCTCTCAGAAGAGAGAGAAAGAGTATGAATGAATAAAGTATGAAAACAAAGAACTTGCATTTGTACAGGGTCCTTTCAATTTCTCCAATTGTCTCAGATCACTTCACAGCCAAGAAAACACTTTGGAGACGCAGGCAATGTTTTGTAGTAAACCACACCAATGAATTAGCACACAGTAAAACCCACAGAATAACAGTGTGATAAACAAAAGGTAACTCGCTGGTGGCCAGGGCATCTGAACTCACCTGCTCTTCCACATAAAAGCTTAAGGGATGCTTTGTAGCCACCCATCCAGGCGGACAGGAGAGGCCTTTGTTTAAGATCTCACCTGAAAAACATCACCTCTGACAGTGCAGCACCTCAGCAGCACTGAGCTGAAGCAATATCCCCGGTCATCTGATCCAATCGTGCAGGGGAACCTCAACCCTCCTGACTCAGAGACGAGGCTTCTATCCACTCCACCAACCCGATAGGAAAACTTAATCTTGGGTTCAAATTTGTATTCTGGTGTCAAGTTTCTGGAGCTGAACCCAGGGAGGCACAAGTTCAAAATAAGAAGGAAGCCACGTGGGACTGAGATAGAAATTTATTTACTCTAATAGTTGTGAATCTTTGGAATTCCACACCCCAGGAAGCTGTGGGAGCTCAGTCACTGTGTACGCTTAAGGTAGAGATTGATAGATTTCTGATTAACAAAGGGGTGGCACAGTGGTTAGCAGTGCTGCCTCTCAGCGCCAGGGACCCGGGTTCGATTCCTGGCTTGGATCACTGCAGAATTTGCACATTCTCCCCGTGTCTGCATGGGTTTCCTCTGGGTGCTCCAGTTTCCTCCCACAGTCCGAAGACGTGCGGGTTAGGTGGATTGGCCATGCTAAATTGCCCCTTAGTGTCAGGGGGACTAGCTAGAGTAAATGTGAGGGGTTATGGGGATAGGGCCTGGGTAGGATTGTAATTGATGTAGACTCGATGGGCCGAATGGCCTCCTTCTGCACTGTAGGATGCTGTGATCCTATCAGGGTAAGGGGGATTGTGTGGGTAAAAAGGCTTTGAAGTGTCCAATTAACCATGATTGTGTTGAATGGTGGAACAGGCTTAATGGCCTACTTCTGCTCCTGCCTTCAAACATCTCTGGCTATGGGTTGAGTGCCTTTACTTAAACCAAGTCCTGTTCAGCCATCACCCCAGCGCTTGCTGACCCACCCCTGGTCAAACAATGCCTAGATTTAAAAATTCTCATCTTTGTTTGCAAATTGCTCTGTGCCCTGTCCTTCCCTAGCTCTGCAATCCGGCCCCTCAACTTCCCCACACACCTGCAATCCTGGCTTTTTGAACATTCCTGATTTCAATCACTCCATCGCTGGCAACCGTGTCTTCAGACGCCTGGGCCCTAAGCTCTGAAATTCCCTCTTTGAACCACGCCGCCTGCCTCCTCTGTTTCAGGTGGTCCTTAAAGCCTTCCTATTTGACCAAGCACTGACATATCGCAGGGCTTGGTTCAACTCTGCTTTGCTTGGTACGGCTCCTATTTTGCCTAAGACCGCACAAAACTACAAAGGGTCGTGAACGAAGCCCAATCCATCAGCCTCCCATCCACTGACTCCATCTACACTTCCCGCTGTCTTGGGAAAGCAGCCAGCATAATCAAAGACCCCACACATCCCGGACATTTTCTCTTCCACCTTCTTCCATTGGGAAAGTCTGAGGTCACATACCAACTGACTCAAGAACAGCTCCTTCCCTGCTGCTGTCAGACTTTTGAATGGACCTACCTCGCAATAAGCTGATCTTTCTCTACACGCTAGCTATGACTGTAACACTACATCCTGCACTCTCTCCTTTCCTTCTCCCCTACGTACTCCATGAATGGTATGCCTTATCTGTATAACGCGCGAGAAACAATACTTCTCACTTCATCCCAATTCATGTGACAATAATGAGTCAAATCAAATCACTGCTCCCCTGAAGTATTTCGCAATGTTTTATTAGGTTCAAGATGCTACGTCAATGCAAGTTGTTGCTGTAATTAAAAAATGACGCGACATTAACGCGCTCTCCTAACAGAGGACGTTTGTAAGCAGCTGAAGGGGACTCTTTGCTTGCGGGAGACAATAGACAGTAACCCGAGACTGCCTGTGGAGGTAGTGAAAGACACCTGGGAAACAAATCACGGCAAAACCCATTAATTGCTTTTCCTTCACAAAGGAAGATTGTTTTGTGGCTAAGCACTTACATACATACCTACACATACATAATACAAAAGTGCTGAGTGCAAGGAGGAACCCGAGATTTCTTTTCAGGTTAAGCTATGAGTCACTTTGGGGTCTTCAAGGAAGGCTTTGCTATTTCAATCTATAAAGTACACAACTTTACTGTTTCTTTTGTCCAAAGTAGCTTCCCTTCTTAAAGTTAAAGTTTATTTCTCAGTGTCACAAGTAGGCTTACATTAACACCGCATTGAAGTTACTGTGAAAATCCCCTAGATACCACACTCCGGCGCCTGTTCGGGTACACTGAGGGAGAATTTAGCATGGCCAATGCACCTAACCAGCACGTCTTTCGGATTGTGGGAGGAAACCGCCGCATCCGGAGAAAACCCACGCAGACATGGGGAGAACGTGCAGACTCCGCACAGACAGTGACCCACTAGGGCAGCACGCTAGCACAGTGGTTAGCACTGCTGTCTCACAGTGCCAGGGACCCGGGTTCAATTCCTGGCTTGGGTCACCATCTGTGTGGAGTCTGCACGTTCTCCCCGTGCCTGAGTGGGTCTCCTCCGGTTTCCTCCCACATTCCGAAAGACATGCTGGTTAGGTGCATTGAACCGAACAAGCGCCAGAGCATGGTGAGTAGGGGATTTTCACAGTAACTTCATTGCAGTGTTAATGTACGCCTACCTGTGACTAATAAATAAACTTTTTAAGCTGGGAATCAAACCGGGGTCCCTGGCGCTGCGAGGCAACCGTGCCAGTCACTGTGCCATGCTGCTGGTCTCCTGGTTTTAGTGCCCAATTAGGATCATTGCCCAATGTTACTGAATGGGACCAAAAATGAATTAATGCTCCTGTTACGAAAGGCAAAAGGAATTTTATTACAAGGGTATCCCTGCATCTGTATAACATCGCTCAACGCCCCTATCAGTGTCCGGTCTCTGTCGCTGTGATTATATACTGCGCAGTTCAGGAGATGAGTAACAAACAGTAATGGACCCAAATCAACAGATCTTTGCAACCAAGCTTCAGCCCAGGGCCTCGAGCACATAATCTGGGTCAACACCGTCGTGCCGTACTGAGGGAGTGCTGCAGTGCCGTCTTTCAGTGAGACTTTAAACCAAGGTCTGTTTGCTTTTTCAAATGGAAATTCAAAAGCAAAACTCTCTTGGTATGACGTGCGGTGATTCTGCCGTCTTTCGTTAGATGTCGACCAACGCCATCAAAGAAACACTGACCAGTAAATCGACAAGTAAATCAACTTGTGTGTCATTAGTGGGGGCTGTTACAACATGGCAATGCTGCCTCACAGCGCGAGTGACCTGGGTTCAATTTGGGCCTCAGGTGACTGCATGGAGTCTGCGCGTTCTCCCCGGTGTTTGCGTGTGTTTCCTCCGGGTACTCCGGTTTCTTTCCACTCTCCAAAGATGTGCGGGTTAGGTGGATTGGCCGTGGGAAATGCGCGGAGTTACAGGAAGAGGATGCGGGAGAGGGCCTGGATAAGATACTTTGTCAGAGAGTTGGTGCAGACTCGATGGGCAGAGTGGCTTCCTTCTGCGCTGTAGGGATTCTGAGATCAGCATTCACTGTGAGTCCTCTAAGCGCAGCATGTCTCTCTGCGTGCATGCCACATCATGTCAAAGTACATTTGTGCTTCATTGTGCATGCTTCTGCTTGTGTCTCTCTACTAACTTACAACGATGTTGCTAGGGCTCAGGGGGCTGAGTTATAGGGAGAGATTAGACAGGCTAGACTTCTTTCTTTGGAGCGTAGGAGGCTGAGGGGTGATCTTATAGAGGTGTATAAGATCGCGAGAGGCTTGGATAGGGTGAACGCATTCAGTCTTTTTCCCCAGGGTTGGGGAGTTGAGAACTAGAGGGCATAGGTTTAAGTTAAGAGGGGAAAGAATTAATGGCAACCTGAGGAGCGGCTCTTTTGTTTTTACACGGAGGGTGGTAACATGTGTGAAATGAGCTGCCAGAGGAAGTGGTTGAGGCAGGGACACTGACACCATTTAAAAGGCATTTGGACAGATACATGGATAGGAAAGGTTTAGAGAGATATGGGCCACATGCAGGCAAATGGGGTTAGTTTAGATGGACATTTTGGTTGGCATGGACCAATTTGGGCCTAAAGGTCAGTCTCCATGTCGTGGTCAGTCTACGAGTCTGATGGTCAAATTTGCAGTGTGTCTAACGTAATGAGGGATTGGGAATAAGTGGCAAATTGTATAAACATCTATCTACATGATCTGTGATGCATTTTTGCATTTTGAAATGTCACTCGATTTTCCAGTCTAATTCCTTACAAGAAGAATTATTGTCTAGCCTACAAGGTTTCAAGCAATCTGAAGCTTGCTTTTTTTTTTAAAACCACAGTTGGAATTAATATGGATGTGAGCTCAGATACATTGTTGGTAAATTTCACCACAATAACATCACCTATTTTCAGCTCATCTGCTGCTGAAACCCTCACCTGTGCCGACATCACCTCCTAGTTTGACTATTCCAATGCTCTCTTGGTCAGTCTCCCATTTTCCATCTCTATAAACTTGAGCTGATGGGAAAACTCTTCTGTCACAATATCAACTTGCTGCAGATCCCATTTACCCATGAGCCTTCTGCTTGCTGACAACACCCCGCCCCCCCCCTCCCTGCTTCCGACCCTTGGTCTGGCAATACCTCCATTTTAAGATTACCACGCTCATTTTCCAAGACCCTCCACAGCCTAGTGCCTTTCCCCTCCTCCTCCCCATCTCTCTAACCTTCTCCAGCCCGAATCCTTCTACACGAGAAGGTGGAGGCAGAAGTCAGATCGTTCAGGGTGTTGTTCAATGCTGTGGGGATGTGTGGAGTAGCACTGGGTGCTCCGGTTTCCTTCCACAGTCCAAAGGTGCACAGGTTAGGTGGACTGGCCATGCTAAATTGCCCCTTAGTGTCCCGGGATGCGAATGCTAGAGGGTAAATATGTGATGCTATGAGGATAGGGCCTGGGTGGGATTGTTGTCAGTGCAGACTTGATGGGCTGAATGGCCTCCTTCTGCATTGTAGGGTTTCTATGTTAAATGAAGGCCACCATCGATGGATGGGTTACAAATAGCCTGCCTCATCTGGACTTGTCTTTATGATGGCCTTCCACTTCAGTAACCTATCTTCTGGAAAGCTTTGAGACGTCGCTTCCATGGCAAGCCTTCAAGCGCTCACTGGGTAGCTAATATCCGTGGAGTCACGCAGCTCTGTTTAAAACTGAACAGACTGGTTTACTTCCCATCAGACTCACAAAGAAACAGAGTTTGCCTTTGTTGTTCCAAAAATCTAGTTCTGGGTCAGGTTACAACTTATTTCACAGAGTGAAAACTGCCCTAAGCAGATACCCAAGGGATTGCCAGAAAGTAGTTTCCTTAATCCATGGTTAGCTGTACTCAATCCCAAGGTCACCATTGAGGTGACTCCCATTCATCTTTTTTTGATTGCTCCTATTGCCTCTTTTCTATTTATCTGGCTTCAGCCTCCTTTTTATCTCCCTCCTCAACATTTTCCTTTCATTCTTTTGCCTGTATCACATTCCATTCTCTGTCGCTTATTTTGTTTGAACAAAAGAAGATCGCTCTCTGCATATTGCCTTTGCCAGGCTGTCTTTGCTCACTGCCCTTCCCCCACCTGAATCCATCCAACAACTTGCATTGTTTCCAGTGCCATAGCACCCCAGCCTCACAAGAGAGGTACAGTGGGTCACAGTGCCAGGGACCCGGGTTCGATTCCCGGCTTTGGGTCACTGTCTGTGTGGAGTCTGCACGTGTCTGCGTGGGTTTCCTCCCACAGTCTGAAAGTTGTGCTGGTTAGAACAAAGAACAAAGAAAATTATGGCTCAGGAACAGGCCCTTCGGCCCTCCAAGCCTGCACTGACCCATGCTGCCTCACTGGACTAAAACCCCCTACCCTTTTGGGGATCATATCCCTCTATTCCCATCTCATTCATGTACTTGTCAAGACGACCCTTAAAAGTCACTACCGTATCTGCTTCCTCTGGCAACGAGTTCCAGACATCCACCACTCTCTGTATAAAAGAATTTGCCTTGTACATTTCTTTTAAACCTTGCCCCTCGCACCTTCAACCGATGCCCCTAGTAATTGACTCTTCCATCCTGGGACAAAGCTTCTAGCTATCCACTCTGTCCATAATCTTGTAGACTTCTATCAGGTGTCTCCTCAATCTCCATTGCCCCAGTGAGAACAAACCAAGTTTCTCCAACTGCTCCTCCATAACAGGCAACACCCTGGTAAATCTTTTCTGCACACTCTCCAAAGCCTCCACATCTTTTTGGAAGGTGCGCCAGAGTGTGGCGACTTGGGGAATTTCACACTAACTTCATTGCAGTGTTAATGTAAGCCTTACTTGTGACTAATAAATAAACTTTACTTTTACTTTAAGATTGATCAGTAAAACCAAAGTTCCACATGGGGAGAGTTACACAGGTGACCCACACAGGTAACTACTGTCTAACTACTGTCTCCAACTCAGTCCCTAATTCTCAACCTATGACCCCTAGTTCTGAGCTCCCCAACCATCAGAAACATTCTTCCTGAATCTACCCTGTCTAATCCTGTTAGAATTTTATAAGATTCCATGAGATCGCCTCTCATTCTTCCAAACTCCAATAAATATTATCACTTCTGACATGTATTCCTCGTTGCTCTTTACTCTATCATAGACCTTCCATGTTGTTCTTTAGCCACCCTGCCTTCCTCACTCACTCAATGAAAACCTATTGCATTACCCAACTGTCCCCAGTTCTGATGAAAGGCTACCAACCTGAAGTGTTCATTTTGGGTGGGATTTTACAGCCCCTCCCACCGGCAGGATCTTCCAGTCCTGCCAAAGTCAACGGAGATTTGAATGGTTCCCCAATTGAGGGAGGGGGGTGGAGAGGGCGGCGCAGGGAGAGAGAGAGAACCACTGTGCCGGGGGGAGGTTTGAAAATTCCAGCCTTTGTTTTACTTTTTCCACACCTTGTCTGACCCGCTGAGTATTCCCGGTTTCGTTTCAGATTTCCAGCACTCACTCGTGCATGATCTGCCTTGAATTCCTGCCGTCGCGCAAAGCCAGACATTGCAACGGCTAATGCAGCTTGCGAGGTGTTGGCGGGGAAGCTTTTGGGGAGACTATTAGGCTGGAGTTAGAAGTTAAAATCCAGAAATGCTGTATTTTGGATTCTCCTTTTGAGATGATTTTACTCGGGGAAGGGATTTATCACCAGCGTAGCTGGTTGCAAAAAGCTGATCCACTCCTGGGGTTCTTATTAACGGCCTGGTACAAAGCTTCTTCGCTGTATCAAAGCCAATACAATGCTGGAGAGAAATCACAGGCTTAAGCCAAGATGCAATTTGTGCAAGGCTCGTAACTCACCACCTGGGTCACAGGCTTACAGTAGTAAAATAAGTTAAATCCCATTTTTATTACATGGGATTTCAGGCTTCTGACTGACTTTCTCGGGACTGTACTCTACAATTCCAGTACTCTTGTGTAGACCGAACGTTTCATTCAATGTTTCAGAACGCTGTGCTGACTAACTGACGTACAAGTGTGTTTCCATCATGGTGTCCCCTTGCCAACACAATATGGCCGCCGTGAGGTAATGGGGCAGAAGCCAGAGTTGCAATGGAAGCAGATGGTCCGACTGGTTGGACAAATGGAACTGCGGGTGCGCACGCTGGCAGCGAATATTAAATAAAGCTTCGACACTCCCCACAGCCCGAACCTGCAGAGGATGGGACTTCTGATGCTGGGTCGTGCAGATTCAGTAGGCAAAGCACCCAAGGCGCACATGCCAGTCAAACCCTTCGATGGGCGGCACGGTGGTGAGCGCTGCCACCTCACAGCGGCAGGGATCTGGGTTCGATTCCTGGCTCGGGTCACTGTCTGTGCGGAGTCTGCACATTCTCCCCCATGTCTGCATGGGTTTTCTCCGGGTGCTCCAGTTTCCTCCCACACTCCAAAGATGTGGTCAGACCAGGCGCATTGACTGTGCTAAAATCCTCCCCCGGTGTATCTCTAACAAGTCTTTGGAAACAGAAATCCCTTCACCAGAATCCCTTTATTTACAATTCCCACCACAGTACACAGAGTGTACTGATTGGCCCATCAATTGACTCCTTAATCAGGGAGCTCATAATCCAATAAGCCAATCTCAATGGCTCAATGACTGAACTCATTACAGCATCCAAACAGGCACCGGACCTGTGGCAACTGGGGCGTTTTCACAGTAACTGCATTGTAGTGTTAACGTAAGCCTACTTGTGGCACTAATAAATACACGTTAAACTAGATTGCTTTACTAGGTTCTACAGCAGCACAAGGAACAAAATACACCTTGGAGACGTGCTGGAGGAACGCTGTCTTCTTTCCCCAGGGCAACACCCCCTTCAGAAGAGGGTTCACCCGTCAGGTCCAGACAATACGCGCCTGAAACGGGGATTGAACCTTCAATGCTTTGACTCTAAGATGAAAGTAAGTGTGTTAAGAAGCAGCATAAGAACAGGAGGAAGGAGCTGGAGGAGGCCATTTAGGCTGCACACCCATTCTTTATGATCATGGTGGACCTGACTGTGGCCTCTAACTCCATTTTGCTTAAAGTTTATTTATTAGTGTCACTAGTAGCCTTACATTACTGTGAAAATCCCCTAGCTGCCACATTCCAGCACCTTTTTGGGTACACTGAGGGAGAAGTTAGCACGGCCAATGCATCTGACCAGCACGTCTTTCAGACTATGGGAGGTAACCGGAGCACCCAGAGGAAACCCACGCAGATACGAGGAGAACGTGCAGACTCCTCACAGACAGTGACCCAAGCCGGGAATCGAACCCGGGTCCCTGGCGCTGTGAGGCAGCAGTGCTAACCAATGGGCCACCATCCTGGGTAACCTTCGACCCCGAGGTAATCTGCCTGACTCAGCCTTGAAAATATTCAACGACCCAGCCTCCATTTCTCGCTGGGGAAGATTCTTATTCTGAAACAGCGTGCCCTAGTTTGAGATTTCCGCAAGGGAGGGAAACTATGCTCAGGATCTACCCTGCCAAACCTCCTCAGAATCTTACACGTTTCACTAATACGGGCCTGCTGAGATGATGAGTTTCTGCATAGACAGGATGACAAACACATTCTGCCAATCATCTGTCACTTTCCAGGAAGCTAGCACTAGGCATTGAGCATTATTTTTCCTCCTCGGCTTCCTTTGACCCTGTGGAGGGAGAATAGAACCAACGTTTCGAGTCTGGATGATCACGAAGGGTAATCCTGACTCAAAACATCGGCTCTATTCTCTCTCTCTGTCTCTCAGGCATGCTGGGATTTTCCAGCATTTGTAAAAGCTTAAGCGATCTGGAGAACAAAAGGGCAACATAAATGATTCATCGCACGCCAGAAGCAACATCTATCTGAATCAGTTGGTAACAGTTACCCTGGAACCACATCTGAAACAGGAGGCCTGATCAATTATTCTGTTGTTGTTTGTGGGATCTTGCTGTGCGCAAATTGGCTGTTGCGTTTCCTACATCACAGCAGCGACCACACTTGTTAGAAAGACTTTCACGTTGGCCGTAAAATGCTTTGGAACAAGCTGAGATCATGAAAGGCTCAGTTTAAGCGCAAGTCAATCCCTTTCCTATTAATTCGTGGGACACTTAAAAGTTTATTTCTTAGTCACAAGTAAGGCTTATATTAACACTGCAATGAAGTTACTGTGAAAATCCCCTAGTCGCTACATTCCAGCACCTGTTTGGGTACACTGAGGGAGAATTTAGCATGGCCAATCCACCTAATTAGCACGCCTTTTGGACTGTGGGAGGAAACCCATGCAGACATGGGGAGAACATGCAGACTCCACACAGACAGTGACCCAAGCCAGGAATCGAACCCTGATCCCTGTCACTGTGAGGCAGCAGTGCTACTCACTGTGCCACCCAATGGCGTGAGTAAGATGCCATATGGATGACATACTTGTACATGGTTCCATAATAGACGAGAATAACTATAAAATTAGTGCAATCCTGAGATCGTTCCACGATGCAGGCCAAACACTGAATGTAAATGTCAGTTCACCAAACCCATGATTACATCTACAGTTAAGGTAAAGTTTATTTATTAGTGTCACAAGTAAGGCTTACATTAACACTGCAATGAAATTACTGTGAAAATCCCTTACTCGCCACACTCCGCCACCTGTTTGGGTACACAGAGGGAGAATTCAGCAAGGCCAATCCACCTAACCAGCACATCTCTGGACTGTGGAAGCAGCCAGAGGAAACCCACGCAGACACGGGGAGAACGTGCAAACTCCACGCGCACAGTCAGCCAAGGCCGGAACTGAAGCCGGGTTCCCTGGCGCTGCGAGGCAGCAGTGCTAACCACTGATCAGTGCAGAACAAGCCAGGAAACCGAACGTAATGGCATGAGCTCTGATCCAATGCCAATGTATATCTTGAGCTCTGTTTACTCAATCCTCCACCAGCTTAACCACATCTTTAAAAAAAAAGATCGGCAAATAATCCAGGAAGCTCTGCTTAATCGCACAGCACTGGCAGCTTGCTCAGGTAAAAACGATCATTTCTGCTTGGCAATGTTCTCCAGCTCATAAAACTCTCAAAATGCTGACATGCAGCTGTCAGCCCCTGCAAACTGAAACCATATGCAAGTCAACCCTGGATCCCCACTTCCTAAATCACTTGCAAGCTGCACGTCAACTGTGACAACTTCCCCCATCTGTCAGCCCTGCTTCCTCTCCGTCCTCCGACATAAATTTCTCGTCTGCCTCTTGCCATTCCTCTCACTGTTCACCTCCAGGACGGCATTCCCCCAGCTCATGTGAATCCGCCATCTGCTAGACACACACACACACACACACAAACAGCAACCAAGTCTCTAACGACCTTGTTACTTGGCTCCCACAGTCAAGAGCCTGCTGCATTCATCAATTAAAGATTGGGGATGACTCAGGGTCAATTATTCAGGGAAGCAGTCTGACTGCGCTGCCAAAGCCAGCTTTATTTACAGGAATTCACATCAAAATTACTCATCCTGGCCTCTCGTCCACTCTTACCCTCAGAGCCCCCACAGACCTTCCCGTTCGCAGTGACATCCGCTTCCTCCTTCACCTCAGAACTTCACATCGTGCAACAAGGAAGGTACAAGTCCATGGACCCCTACCACCCCTTCAACCGGAGCAACCTCGGAACAAGTAGCCCTCCCACCATTCATAGAACATCCCTACAGTGCAGAAGCAGGTCATTTGGCCCATCGAGTCTGCACCAACTCTAAGTAAGAAGTCTGACAACACCAGGTTTACGTCCAACCGATTTATTGGGCTTTAACCTGGTGTTGTCAGACTTTTTACTGTGTTTACCCCAGTGCAACACCAGCATCTCCACACCAACTCTCTCTGACAGTGTACCCGATCCAGGACTTCTCCCCCTCCCTATTTCCACAACGCTACATATTTACCATGGCCAGTCCCCCAGACCTCCGAAACTCTAATCCCCCAAATCTCTGACAGAGTGTCTTACCCAGGCCCTGTCCCTATAACCCATCCACTTACCATGGCTAATCCAGCTAAGGAATATATCTCGGGACACTAAGGGGCAATTTAGCATGGCCAATCCACCTAACCTGCACATCTTAGGGCTAAAGGGGCAATTTAGCATGACCAATCCACCCAACCTATACATCTTGGGACACTAACGGGCAATTTAGCATGACCAATCCACCCAACCTATACATCACTGGACACTAAGAGGCAACGTACCATGGCCAATCTGCACATATTGACCTGCACATCTTTGGACTGTGGGTCTAAACCGGAGGGAACCCAAATGAAAATGACCCAAGGCTGGAATTGAACCCAGGTTCCTGGCACTGTGGGGCAGCAGGGCAGACCACTGTGCCAATGTGGCACCATGCCACCTAACTCCATATCCCTGAATAAACTTCTCTGGCAAACATCTATCAGGCACAGCTTTTAAATCAGCAATTCGTCCAACACCAAATCCTATTTGCGGATGGGAGCCCCAAACTTCTGCCACACAAAGAGTGTTTCCTAACTTCACTATTGGATATTGCACTTGTCTGGATGAGAATACAGACCACGGCCAGCATGACACCCCAGTGCAGTACTGAGGGAGTGCAGCACAACCGGAGGTACTGCCTCTGCTTGAAACTTAGACATGGTCTGCATTCCCAGAAGGATGTAAAAGGTCTCGGTAGCACTGTTCTGAAGGAGAGCAGGTGAATTCTCCACCAGCCTCCTGGCTCAACCCTCATCACTAAAAAAACATTCACTTAACTTATCAATACCTCTTTCGTAATTTGGGGTTTCCATCCACACTGTTTACAACGCTACTTATCTTTGTGTCATCGACAGATGGGGCTTTCAACCCCATTAACTAAGCTACTAGTAAAAGTGATGCGTAGCTGAGGCCCGAACACAGATTGTTGTGGCACAGCACAAAGTGAGGTACAATTTGAGGTACATAACTGGCACGTTCTCACACCCTGGCCAGGGTGGAGGAGGAATGGGACAGCTTTTAAAATTCAATAAAACAGACCTGGATATGGCTTGTGGGCAGTCACTGGGAGCGTTTTCCACGAAATGTGGGCCTCATTCGAAATCATCACTCCTAATTTGTCACTGGCACTATCCTGTTCAGTCCTGGGAGGCGGCCAGTGATGGGGAAACAGGACGTTTTGTTCAGGTGGCCAAAGTCCAAGTTATCGCCTCCGGTAACAATGGAGCATAAAGGAATGAAAGCTCTCAGGTTTGTGTAGATTGTCAGCCAAACAATGTGGCCAGTAGTAACCAATCATAATCCACCGTAAATGGAATGAAAACCCATAATTCTCTTTGATGGAGCTTGCTGTGCACAAATTGGCTGTTACCTTTCCTACAATGACTACACTTCAAAAATATTGCATTGGTCGCAAAGCTCTTTGGGACATGCGGTGGTTGTGAAAGGTATCCTTCTTTCGTTAGAGGTATACACAAGACGGGTCCGGGTTCGAACCCCGTCATGGCAGATGGTGGAATTTGAATTAAAATTAACATACGTGGAATTAAGAGTCTACTGATAACCATGAAACCATTGTGGGAAAAACCCATCTGATTCACTCATGTCCTTTAGGGAAGGAAATCTACTGTCTTTACCCAGTCTAGACTACATGAGTCACAGCAATGTGGCTGACTCTCAACTGCCCGCAGACAAGTGGGGTTTGGGCAATAAATGCTGGCCAGCCAGCGACACCCATGTCCTACAAATGATTAAAAGATGGTTGCCACATTCAGAGTCATTGCAGGAGATTGGGAAGGCTGGGAGAATAGGGGGGTGTGGGGAGTCTGTGTGTGTGTGTGTGCGTGTGCGTGCACACAGTGAGATGGGTGGGAACACAAAGAGTGGTATTGCTTGTTTCTCTTCCAATTCCGTTCACGGGGACTACCTCTCCAACATGGTCCAGTTGGGCACAATGTCTGGGGAAGCTTAAGGAACTAACTGGCTGTTGGCACGAGAGATTGAGCCAAGTCTCAGGGGTTCGTCAAGGGATGATAAGAAAGGGAATTTTCTCTTTTAAAACTGTTTTTACCTGTGTGGTAGAACTTCCCAGAGAATCCAAGGTTGAAGGTGAAATTCGGAACCAGGGTCTTGAGTTTGTTTTGTGTGGTCAGTAATGCCTGTAAAAAGGGGAGGACACAGAAGACAGCAGGTTAGAATGAGACAAAGCTATCCAAAAATCCACCTGGGAATGAGATGATGAGTTTCCACAGCAAGCAACAGCCAAAGTGTTCATTTTGGTTTCTGGCTTTCTGTTCAACTCATTCCCTACTCAAATCCCAAGAAACTTTCGAAGCTGGATTAATGCTGACCAGTCAAATGTACCAATCTTTTTGCATGTGGTAAACTTGTTGCACACGCACAGACTTTTTCCATATTTATTTTAATTTGAAAAACATTCGAATCATTAGCCAACAAGACACTGGCAAACAACAAGTCAACTTCCCAGCAAGTCAGTCCATGAGGGAGTTCTTGCCTTCTGTCAGTGACAACAGTGTAGTGGTAACCTCATTGAACTAGCAATCATAGAATCTCTACAGTATAGAAGGAGGCCATTCAGCCCATCAGGTCAGCACGAACCACAATCCCACTTAGGCCCTATTCCCACAACCCCGCACATTTACCCTGCATACCCTCTCTGCACTAGGGTCAATTTAACATGGCCAATCAACCTAACCTGTACATTTCTGAACATCTAATCCAGAGACCCACTCTAAAGCTCTGGGGCCATGGGTTCAAATCCCAGCACGGCAGCTGGAGGAATTTAAATTTGGCCAATAAAACTGAAACCGAAAGCTGGTCTCGGTAACGGTGACCGTGAAACCATCATCGATTGTTACAGAAATCAGCCTCTCCTCATAAGCCAACCTTCTCAACTCCGGAGTCAACCTAGTGAATCTCCTCTTTCCCCTAACCCCCCCCCCCCCCCCCCCCCCCTGCAATCCAGTGCCGGCATATCCTTTCGTAAGTAAGGATGTGCTGGACACATTGGAGTGGGATGTGAACCCACAAACTTCTGACCCCTACACCCCCTGCCCCACAAACAAGGTACAAAGACCAAACACCACATTCCACCAGCCCTTAGTGAACATCATCAGAAAAGAAGTGAACTGGTCAGGGATGGAAAGTAGCCTTTCTGAGTGCCTGTGTGCAGGTATGAATCATTGCTTCACCTAAATAACCACAGCAACTCTCCATCCAAAAAGTAATTTATTTGATTGCAAAGTTCTTGGGATGCTTCACAAAGACAGAATATAAATCAGAGTTACTTTTTCTTGGGCAGGTTCCTTTTTGCTCCATTGATTCAATTTCTAACAGTCCTGTTTAGCAATTCACATCGGCTGTTTCGGCTTTAAGCTTGAACTGACTTTTTGCTTTAATTGGCAAAGTGCAGGACATGAATCCTAAGTGTGCAGTGCGGGTGACTGGTGCTGACTGTTAGCACTGCCTCAGATGATTCACGTGCCTGCTTTATTGAACTGGCTTCTCTGGGAATGCTCGGAGTGAGGTTCTGCCCACTTCCGCCTGTCTCTCCAATCCTGTGCACCTTGCTGGCTCTCCCTCCTCTCTCACTATCTCTCCTTCACTTTTCGCCCCTCTCTCTTGCCTCCACACTTCTCCCTTCTCTCTCTCACAAGCTCACCTCTTTAATAGTCCCTAGTTGTGGCCAATTTAATCTCATTTCATCCTCTGCTGTGGCTGCCTGACCTCTTGTGTTTTTTCCAACAGGGGAGGCAGTGGTGTGAAGAAGGTATCATCACTGGACTAGTAATCCAGACACCCAGGGTAAGAGTTGGGGGCCTGGGTTCAAATCCCACTGTGGCAGATGGTGAAATCTGAATGCAATAACAACCTGAAATTAAAAGTCTAACAATTTAAACGTCATCACTGAGTGTGACATGTAGGCTTACACTAATACTTAACTTGAGTTATAAGGAGAGGCTGGATAGACTGGGACTATTTTCTCTGGAGCACAGGAGGCTGAGGGGTGATCTTATAGAGGTCCATAAAATAATGAGGGGCACAGATCAGCTAGATAGTCAATATCTTTTCCCAAAGGTAGGGGAGTCTAAAACTAGAGAACATAGGGTTAAGGGGAGAGGGGAGAGATACAAAAGTGTCCAGAGAAGCAATTCTTTCACACAGAGGGTGGTGTCTGCAACAAGCTGCAAGAGGGAGTAGTAGAGGTGAGTGCAATTTTGTCTTTTAAAAAGCGTTTAGATCGTTACATGGGTAAGATGGGTATAGAGGGATATGGGCCAAATGTGGGCAATTGGGACTAGCTTTGAGGTTTAAAAAAAGGGTGGCATGGCCATGTTGGGCCGAAGGGCCTGTTTCCATGCTGTAAACCTCTATGACTGCAATGACATTACTGTGAAAATCCCCTAGCTGCCACACTTCAGCAGCTGTTCGGGTACACTGAAGGAGATGTTAGCATGGACAATCGCCTAACCAGCACAGCTTTTGGATCGTAGGAGGAACCCAGAGCACCCAGAGGAAACCCATGCAGACACAGGGAGAACATGCAGACTCCGCACAGGTAGTCACCCAAGCAGGGAAGCGAACCCGGGTCCCTGGCGCTGTGAGGCAGCAATGCTAACCACTGTGCCACCCTCAAATAAAAAAGTGACCATTGCCAAGTGTCATCTGATCTGGCCTACACATGATTCCAGATCCACAGTAATGTGGTTGACTCTCAAATGTCTTCTGAACTGGAGGGCAGTTAGGGACGGGCAATAAATGCTGGCCCAGCCAGCAATACTTGGAAATGAATCAAATAAATTCAGTTCTTATTTACAGCCAGCAGTAGTTTGCCCTTTGCTCCAAGAATCTGTACTGAGTCTGACCCTGCCCCAACATATGGAAAGTGGTTTGTAACAACCTTGTGTGATAAGCAACAGGCAGGTCAACTTCACTGTCACAAGCTAGGATCATGTCTTTCTACAAGACAAACCAGTGGAAATACCAACACACCCTTTATTAAAGTCACCATTAGGCTTACATTAACACTGCAATGCAGTTACTGTGAAAATCCCCTAGTCGCCACACTTCGGCACCTGTTCATGTACACAGAGAGAACTTAGCGTGGACAATGTACCTAACCCGCATATCTTTAGGACTGTGGGAGGAAACCGGAGCACTCAGAGGAAACCCACACAGACATGGGGAGAACATGCAGACTCCGCACAGACAGTGACCCAAGCCGGGAATCTAACCTGGTCCCCCGGCGCTGTGGGGCAGCAGTGCTAACCACTGCCACGGGGAGAATGTGCAAACCGTCGAAATCGCGACTCCCTGCACGGGTTTCCTCCGGTTTCCTCCCACAGTCCAAAGGTAAAAGTCTAAAATGTGTCAACCTTTAAAACATGTACACATGCAAAATATGTGACCGTCAGATTGCTGCTTTATTTATTTGTATACAAGCAGAGAATGACTAATCAAACTCACGCAGACACAGGGAGAACGTGCAGACTCCGCACAGACAGTGACCCTAAGCTGGGAATCGAACCTGGGTCCCTGGCACTGTGGGGCAGCAGTGCTAACCACTGTGCCACCCGCTTAAACATTCACCGTTATTTTAGATGCAAATTATTCAATACAAATTCCTCTACTACGCTTTGAATAGCTACTTCTGAAAAGAAAGCCCCATTTATCACGGCACCAATTTTCCATCTTTCACCTCCCAGTTATAGCAGGATTGCCCTTGTAGAAAATGAGATGCAGGTGGGACAACATACATCCCAAACCAATGAAGCCGAAAACTCAAAGTAATTACAAAGGTTAGCTCCTGACATTGGGAACATTATTTGTCTTAATATTTAACTGGTGGCAAACACTGGCTCCTGGCGCCATGCTTAATTACACTTCCATTGAGAGTGTACAGACCCGAAAATGGTTCCCAGCAGCGATCCAAGCGTTGCCCCTCGCACAATAAGTTACAAGTTTGGTTCAGAATGTACATTTAAGTGGAGGAGGAAAGCGAAGGAACACCAAGCCCATTCCATAAAGCAGGTTTGAAGAACCCGCCTGTATATCATGGCTCAAGGTGATTTATTTTTACCATAGGGCGACACGGTGGCACAGTGGTTAGTGCTGCTGCCTGACAGCTCCCGGATTCAATTCCTGGCTTGGGTCACTGTCTAAAGTTTGCACATTCTCCCCGTGTCTGCGTGGGCTTCCTCCAGGTGCTCCTGTTTCCTCCCAAAGTCCAAAGATGTGCCGGTTAGTAGACTGGCCATGCTCAATTGTCCCTTAGTGCCAGGAGGACTAACTAGAGTCAATATACGGGGTTATGGGGACAGGGGCTGGGTGGGAGGGGTGGGCCTGGAATGTTCTAGGCCTTGATGTTAACAGTCAATCCTTAACAAAAAGAGATATATGTAATGTTAACAAGCGACTGTGACTGTCCACATTTAATGAGGCAACAGCTGAAGTTTCAGTTCAGTCTGGAATTAAATACTGCCATGGATGGCATGGTGGAAACAGTGGTTAGCACAGCTGCCTCACAGTGTCAGGGAACCGGGTTCAATTCCTGGGTTGGGTCATTGTCTGTGTGGAGTTTGCACGTTCTCCCCATGTCTGCATGGGTTTCCTCTGGGTGCTCTGGTTTCCTCCCACAGTCCAAAGATGCGCAGGTTAGGTGGATTGGCCATGCTAAATTGCCCCTTAGTGTCAGGGGGACTAGCTAGGGTTAAATGCATGGGTTATGGGGATAGGACCTGGGTGGGATTGTAGTCGGTGCAGACTCGATGGGCCAAATGGCCTCCTCCTGCACTGTAGGGATTCTAAGATTCTATGATCTGAAGATTATTCGCTTTGGGGAGAAGCAGATTCACTGGAATTCTACCAGAAGTAAAGGATTAAACTACAATGACAGTTTGCATCGACTAGCATTGCTTTCTGTTGTTTCTCGAGGATTAAGGATCGTGTTGCGATGTTTCTGATTGAAGGAGTTGCAGGGTGGAGACAGAAAGAGAGAGGGGGAAACTATTTGCTTGCTAGGGAAGGAAATCTGCCACCCTTACCCGGTCTGGCCTACTTGTGACTCCAGAGCTTCAGCAATGTGGTTGACTCCTAACTGCCCTCTGAAATGTCCAGGCAAGCCACTCAGTTCAAAAGCAACTAGGGATGGGTAATAAATGCTGGCCCATGAATAAATTTGAAAAAACTAAAAGCTAGCAAAAGTCATGGTGACCGTGAAATGTTGACACCAACTTGGTTTAACTAGCATCCTTTAAAGAAGGAAATCCGCCACCTTATCCGACCTGGCCTCAATGTGATTCCACAACAAGTTTTCTAGAAGGTTCTCAAAGGTGTTTCGAGATGAGTGACTAATTCCGGCATTACCCACATCCAGTGAATTGATAAAAATGTTGTTACCCGTCTTAATTCCATATCTCTTTACAATTTTGCCTCAAAGGCCTACGTGGGGGATAGTTTCCAAATCTTCACCATTTGTACTTCCCGACATCACCCTTAAATGGGCTGGTGCTAATTGTCAGGCGATACGTCCTCCTCCCAAATCCTTAATCCAGCCCACTGCACCGCAGCTTAGTGAGCAGGTATCAGATTTCTCCCTCCGCTATCTTAATGGAAACACAGATTCATTTGACCCATAGAATGGAGACACATGATTTGACATGGACAGATTAAGCATTCGGAGGACAGCATCGATCGAATTCATTCCCCAGAGCTGTTTTGTTAACTTAAGGCATGCTGATGACACAGAGATTTCATTACCTCCCTCAATGTCTGGGAAGGTCAGATGTCAAGGGTATGGGTAAGATGGGTATAGAGGGATGTGGGCCAAACGCAGGTAATTGGGACTAGCTCAGCGGTTAAAAAAAAGAGTGGCATAGACAAGTTGGGCCGAAGGGCCTGTTTCCATCTATCACTCCAATTGCAAACAGGATTCAACAGTGATGCTGTACCCCCTACCCCTCAAACCCCAGCCATATCCAACCAGTTGGTGAGACTCAGAGCTTGGGTGAGGTGCCAGAGGAGCCGGAGGCGGCACTCACCCCATGGAGGAACCGACACAATCAGGAGGGTGAGGCTGGCAGAGATAAATTTAGAACAAAAATGCTCCATCAGTGACAACAATGAGGGATCACAAATAACCTCCAGAATGGTTGTATCAGCACAAAAACCGCTGGTTCCATCAATCAATACAGTATTAGATTGATTCCTGGACAAGGGGACTGTCCTACAGGGAGATGGCGAGCCGCAAGGACAAATATCCTCCAGAGTTCTCACTCCAATGTACAAAGATCTTCAAGGTCTCGACAAGCTAAGTGCTGAGAGGCTGCTTTCCCCTAGCTGGAGAGTCTGGATAAGGCATGTAAGAAGTCTCACAACACCAGGTTAAATTCCATTTGACAGTAAACCCACAAGCTTTCAGAACACTGATCCGAATAGCAAATAAACTTGTTGGACTTTAACCTGGTGTTGTGAGACTTCTTCCTGTGTTTACCCCAGTCCAGTGCTGGCGACTCCACATCATAAGCCATTTAAGAGAGAGATGAGGAGAAATATCTTTGGAATTCTCGAACCCCGAGATTTGTGGATGCCCAGTCCAGATGGAGAGTCGGCTGGGGTTGTATTTATTGGGGTTTAGAAGAATGAGAGGGGATCTCATAGAAACTTATAAAATTCTAACAGGATTAGACAGGGTAGATTCAGAAAGAATGTTCCTGATGGTGGGGGAGTCCAGAACCAGGGGTATTAGCTTGTGGACAAGGGGTAAACCTTCCTTGGTTAATAAGGGGATCAGGGATTATGGGGAAAAGGCAGGAGAATGGGGATGAGAAAAATATCAGCTATGATTGAATGGCAGAGCAGACTCGATGGGCTGAGTGGTTTAATTCTGCTCCAACGTCTTATGGTCTTTTAGGACTCAGGTGCAGAGAAATTTCTTCACCCAGAGGGTGGTGAATGTGTGGAATTCATTAACACAGAAAGTAGTTGAGGCCAAACATTGTGTGATTTCAAGAAGAAATTAGATTATGGCTCTTGGGGCTAAAGGGATCAAGGGATATGAGGGGGGAGGAGGGAAAAAAAAAATCAGGATATTGAATTTGATCAGCTATGATCAAAATGAATGGCAGTGCAGGCTCAAAGGGCCTCCTGCTTTCTATGAGAGATTGAGGCACTAAGGGATACGAAGACAGTGGAGGGAAAGTGGACTTGTTGGAGACTGAGGGGGGACTACATATCCTACTTCTGCCTCTGTTTCTGATGTCCTCAACTCCTCAAAATCTTCCTCATGTGGGACCAGGGCTGAAGGGAGCAGGAATGGCAATGACGCAGGCTTTCTGAAGATTATAAAACGAATTGTACCCACACATGAGCCAGTGAGTCGTCATCCGTGATGGCTTTGTTAAGAAAAAAAACACATCTCCAGGTACCAGGGAATGAAACGGTGAGCTGTCAGTGCCCCATCCTGTTAACGAGCCACTGGTCACCCACTCAGAAAGTCAGCCTTGCTATTTCTGGAAACGTCTGCATCGTTGTGGGAGTAGGAGATATGCTTGCGGTGAGCAGATAAAATACCAGAAAGTCAATGTCATCTCCTCCGCCATCACTTGGATCAACACTATTGGAAGAATTCCCTCCCCCCACTCCAGCGCTAATGAAGACTACTCCTTGTAAAAGGAGTGAACCCCTGTCTCGGCAGCGATGAGGAAAAATCAATGACAGGTTCACTTATTAAACCCATCCATGGCTTCGGGGAGATTATGTCAAAACACTTTGGCAACTGCTGGCTGCCTCTGAGTTCCAATACGCCTGCTCACCTCCAGTAAACATTTTCACAAGCCGCTCGTTGCTGGGAGCATTCGTCTCTCCTTTTCACTTGGAAACAAGTTTCAATTATTCAGCATTAGGAATGAACAGATTCACTTGCCGGCATCTTGAACAGGTCCACGAGCCAGAGAGAGTGGGGCCTGTTGGCCCTCAGGCTCCAGTGATGGACAGGCCTGTCCAAAGGCCTGAACCAAGGCTGCAGCATGCTACTGATGATGGTGTAATTCAGAATCCCATTCTTCGGATGATTATTTTATCCGACGCTCAAGCAGCTCGACACCTTCACAACCCACTTGATTGGCACCCAATCCACCATTTTCATAGAAATCATAGAATCCCTGCACTGCAGAAGGTGGCCATTCGGCCCATCGGGTCTGCACCGACAACAATCCCACCCCCAGGTCCTATCTTCACAACCCCACACATTTACCCCACTAATCCCTCTAATCTATGCATGCCGGTACACTAAGGAGCAATTTAGCACGACCAATGCACCTAACCCACACATCTTTGGACGTGGGAGGAAACAGGAGCACCCAGAGGAAACCCATGCAGACACTCACCGCAGTGTTAATGTAAGCCTGCTTGTGACACCAATAAATAAACTTTAAACTCAAACTAACCTATGTAGTCAGAGTTGACATTTGATTTTGACTCCCTCCCGATTCCGAGAAACAAAATGGCCACCAAGACAACCAATCTGGTTTCCCACCCTGCTGAGTGGTCCCATCTGGTGATTGGTGGGCCAGTTGAGGGTTTGGGAGCAGCAGGTATCCACGAGTGATTGGAGGGAGCTCACCTCCCACCTGTCCCCGACTGCCTGGCTCGCTGGGAAGTGTTCCCGCCATCTGTGTACCTCCAGGCTCTCTGCAAGCGTTACATTTTTTTTCTCGTGCTCCTATGATCCGTAAATTGGAGAAACTGAGGTAATCCATCGGTATTGCAAGAGGCGTAAAACAACTAAAGTGCTGCTTTCGCACAGTGGTTAGCATTGCTGCCTCTCAGCGCCAGGGAGCCGGGTTCAATTCTGGCCTCAGGTGACGGTCAGTGCCATCCACGGGACGGCACAGTGGTTAGCACTGCAGCCTCACAGTGCCTGGGATTCGATTCCTGTATTGGGTGACTGTCTGTGGAGTCTGCGCATTCTCCCCGTGTCTGCGTGGGTTTTCTCCAGATGCTCCGGTTTCCTCCCACAATCCAAAAGACGCACAGATTAGATGCATTGGCCATGCTAAATTCCCCCTCGGTGTACCCGAACAGGCGCCGGAGTGTGGCGACTAGGGGATTTTCACAGTAACTGCATTGCAGTCTTACGGGAAGCCGACTTGTGACTAATAAACAACAAGACTAAAAGGACTTCTCAAAGACTGTGCGGGGTTTGCACATTCTCCCCGTGTCTGCCTGGGTTTCCTCCGGTAGCTCCTATTTCCTCCTATACTCCGAAAGACGAGCATGTTAGGTTGATTGGCCACGTTAAATTGTCCTTTAGTGGTGGGGGGTGGGGGGATTAGCAGGGTAAATATGTGGGGTTATGGGGATTGTTGTTGGCACAGACTCGATGGGCCAAATGGCCTCCTTCTGTACTATCGGCATTCAGTGAACTGCATCGACGGGCTAAACCTTCATCCGCCTACGCAGTGTCAGAGAGCCACTGCACATTCAGAACTTCATAATTACCTCTCCAAAGATTTCGAACTCAAGTAAAAAAAAAATCACTTGGCCGTCACAATTAGTGTGATCCTGCTGCTAAAAGCAGACCCAACCACCTCAGCCAAATGGCTTCCTTTTTTTTTTAATTAATCGATGGCTCCAGCTAATGAAAGGAACGTCTGAGCGATGTCCACTGCTTGCGCTCGTGGGTACCATCCCGTAACCATGGAGATGCCGAGGGTCTGAACACAATGAGTGTTGCCAACACCCCCCTACCACCCCCCCCCCCCCCCACCTCCACAAAGGGTCGCTCTGCAGCCACTAGGAACTAAAGGTTAATCAATGTCGAAGGAAAGTCCCGCAGGCTTTATTCAAGGATTATCCAGGACCAGAATTCACAAAGCTGGCCCTGAATCGTTCTTCAAGCTAGCTCCCTGCACCCCCCGCATCGGGAAAGCGGGAATGAGCCAGGGATAAGACTGCCAGTCAAATTTAATCCTCTCACCTTCCCAAACACGAAACAGAGCGTAAAAATAGCCCCAGTGAAAGGATACAGAGGCTGACGTTCCAAGTCTCACATCCACGCCAATCGCTCTTAGAATCCCAGCAATGCAGGAGGCGGCCATTAGGCCCATTGAGCCTGTACCGACCACAATCCCACCCAGGCCCTTTCCCCGCAACCCCACATAGCTAGCCCCCATGACACTAAAAGGACAATTTAGCATGGCTGATCAGCCCAACACGCACATCTACGGAGCGTGGGAGGAAATCGGAGTCCCCAGAGGAAACCCACGCAGACACGGGGAGAATGTGCAGACTCCGCACAGACAGTGACCCAAGCTGGGAATTGAACCCGGGTCCCCGGCACCTTGAGGCTAACCACTGTGCCATCCCTTCTGATAAACAACACTCCAACAAAGTCTCCGACAACTGTCTTTCCTCCTCCCCTACCTCAGGTGTTCCTACCTCAGGTTAAAAACATCTACAATCGCTCTGCTTGACAGAACGTTAAGAAAGACTTGGAAGCCAATCTCCAAGCCACTCACTGTCCTGACTGGGAAATACTTCGCTGTTCCTTCGCAGTCACTGGATCAAAACTCTGGAATTCCCTCCCTAACAATATTGTGGGTTAACCTATCGGATGTGGACTGCCGCGATTCAAAAAGGCTCCTTCCCAAGGACAACTAGGGATGGGCAATAAATGCTGGCCAGCTGGCGACACCCACGTCCCATGAATGAATAAACAAAAAAGCTGGAAGTATCAGAGTTATTAATTTTTCTGTAAGGTTGCACCAAATTCAGGATTTGGGAAGATTTATATATTCCTTCTGGTTCTGTTGTGCAGCATTTCAATAATGCAAACTTGTGGAAATGATTGCTAAGCTGTTGCGAAAACTCTTCCAAAAGGGATTCAGATCATTGCTTGATTTAAAGAAAGGCATACTGACAGAGTCCGGGAGGTGAACAGGAGCGTGGGATTATGTTGCGGACTCAACAGTCAAGAGACTTGCACCTGTCCTCTTCAATGGCACTAACACATTTATATTTAACATTTAGTTTCCCCCATTTCTCTGCCAATGACTGGTGTTAAATGAAAACAACTTTACATTTCATAGAATACAATCTCTACAGTGCAGAAGGAGGCCATTTGGCCCATTGAGCCTGCACCGACCACAATCCCACCCAGGCCCGATCCCCACAACCACATGCAATTACCCTAGCCAGTCCCCCTGACACTAAGGGGCAATTTAGCATGGCCAATCCACCTAGCATCTTTGGACTGTGGATGGAAACTGGAGCACCCAGAGGAAACCCACACAGACATGGGGAGAACGTGCAGACTCCACACAGACAGTGACCCAAGCCGGGAATCGAACCTGGGTCCCTAGTGCTGTGAGGCAGCAGTGCTAAGCACTGTGCTACCGCAAAGGGTTGGACAAAGAGGAACATAAAACACCAGTATGGTGCAGGGCAGACCCAATGGCCTGAATGGCCTACATCTATGGAGCAGTTGTGCCAAATGGTTTTTTTAAAATTCATTCATGGGACACGGGCATTGATGGCTGGCCAGCATTTATTGTCCATCCCTAATTACCCTTGACCTGACTGACCTGCGAGGCCATTTCAGACAGCAGTTGAGAGTCAACCACATTGCAGGGGCTCTGGAGTCACATGTAGGCCAGGCCAGGTAAGGACAGCAGATTTCCTTCCTTAAAGGACATCAGTGAACCAGACGGGTTTTCCCGACAATGGTTTCAATGGTCATCAGTAGATTCTTAATCCCAGATTTTTTTTAAAAATCAATTCAAATTCCACCAGCCACCATGGTGGGATTTGAACCCAGGTCCCCAGAACATTAGCCGAGTTTCTGGATTAATAGTCTAGTGATAATACCACTTGGCCATCGCCTCCCCCGTCTGTAAAAAGATACAAAAGTCTGAAGTCACATAACAACCGACTCAAGAACAGCTTCTTCCCTGCTGCCATCAGACTTTTGAATGGACCTACCTCACACTAAGTTGATCTTTCTCTAAACCCTCGCTATGACTGTAACACTACATTCTGCTTTCCTTCTCTACATAGGGTATGCTTTGTCTGTATAGCTTGCGAAAAACAACACTTTACGCTGTATACTAATACATGTGACAATATTAAATCAAATCAGATGTCGTAAATATTACTTATATTTTGACCCTATTTCTGCCTAAGTAGTTCTGTGAGAGGATGTAGTCAATGATTCCAAGTAACCTGAGAACATTCGGAAATGATTTTAACTTTGTGCGACAGTGAAGCCTGCCTTCTATGCAGTGCTTATTACAGATCTTTGTCACTGCAGTAAATTATACAGGCATCATGAATCAAAACCGGGCAGGATTTGTTAACTCCTGTTAATCTTCAATCAAACCTGGAAGAGCAGAGAATGTTTGCAATCCACATTGTAGAAAACGCCTTTTATTCTGGTTGGGGCGGACAGAAAAATTTCACACACAAAATAATGCTTAATTTAACGAGCACCTTCATAGCCCCCCACAAGTCTCCCACCTGCGAGTAACAAAGACCACAAATGGGAAATAAATTAAAATGATGCATCTCAAAAATCAGTTTGGCAGGACACAGCCCCATTACCTCAAATTTGAGGCTTGGAGGTGGGGTCAATTGCATGTAACAGTTTAAATAAATTACTCAGTGGCTAATAAAATATTACAACATAGCACAGAAAGAGACCGTTCAGCCCGCCTGCTCCATGCTGGTGTCTATGCTCCCCTTGGGCCCCTTCTCGTGCTCTTTATCACACCCCATTAACATTCCCTTTTCTCCCATCTGCTCCCCTTGCTTCTCCCGAAATACATCTTTAAGAGGCATGATGGCACAATGGTTAGCACCATTGGGATCTGGGTTCGATTTCAGCCTTGGGTGACTGTCTGTGCAGAGTCTGCACATTCTCCCCGTGTCTGCATGGGTTTCCTTCCAGGTGCTCCGGTTTCAGCACAGCCGATCCACCTAACCTGCACATCTCTGGAGTGTGGGAGGAAACTGGAGCAGCCCGGAGGAAACCCATGCAGAGACTGGGAGAATGTGCATACTCCACACAGACACTGACCTGTGGCCGGAATTGAACCGGGGACAGCAGTGCTAACTGTGATGGCGCCGTGCTGCCCTCAGTGTTAAGATTATTGGCCATGCAAGCTGATGCAATGGGGGGCTGAATGGCCATCGTTCGTTGAAAATGCAACACATTTGGGACTGCTTACCTCAACGTCCATGACTTTCATTCTGGTGCCTTCCTTCCCCACAAAGATGTCATCAATATCCACCAAGAGGTAGCGGTCGAGGGGCAAACACAGGCGCTTGCCTGTAAGGTAGGCAATGGCATCCACAAAAATCAGCTTGTGCAGCCAGAAGTTCAGGTTGTTTCCGAAGAAGACTCGCTGGATGCCGTCGTGCAGCCCCAGGTCCTGGACCACCGTGGCGTGCAGTGCCTTGTGCGTGCTGAGATGGGGGATGAACTCTGCTGACTTGGTGCTGGCCAGGAGCACCGGCTCGTAGGTGCTGTGGTTGGACTGAAAGACGGTCCAGTCGTCCCCTGGCAAGGGGCCCTGCTCCACTTCGTTGGCCCGCGTCACGTAGAGCAGCGGCGCGTTGGGGTTGATGTGATAGTCCTTCAAGCCAAGGTTCGAGTGCAGGTACAGAGGGAAGCCCTTGAGTTGTGCACTTAGTAAGCTGTTCTCATTGGCCTTGAAGAAACCAATAACCCCTACGCTATACTCAATGCAATATTTATCCAGCAGCTCCCTGTTCCAGGCATCCAGGTTTACATATTTGAGAACATTTTCATATACAATAAGAGCATATCGCCCCCTGTCTTTGTCCGTTAAGGTTGGCACGTCCCCTTTCCCCGGGGCTATTTCTATCCGATACTTAAACCGGCTGGACTCCAAAATGGCCACAATTTCCTGACCCAGTTGGGAATAAATACTCTCGGCAAAAACCAGGACGACCGGGTCAGTCCTCGACGTGTCCACCGCCGGCATAAAGCGCCGGAGGGACTGCGGCGGCAGGGACATCCTGTGCTGACTGTTGCAATCGCTGATAGGCAAGGGCAAGGCCTCCTTAATCTTGGGGCTGTTGGTCACATAGTACGCCAACAAACACATGGAGATCAGACTGAAGGCGATCAGCAGTAAAATCAGCCGGTGCAGTTCCAGCTGACGAAAACTCCGCACAAACTTCCAAAAGCTAACCATCGTGAGCGCCGGGTGGCGGGAGCCTCGGAGAAGGGTCTGGGAGACGTCCACACAAGGGCAGCGACGAGTAGCAGCAGCAAGCACCAATCCGCTCCTCAGCGACGGCCATTTATTCTACGTGACCATGACAAAAACAATCCCATCGCTCGCCGGCGCGTCCCTGCCTCCTCGCCTCCTGCCCCCGCCCCCCCCACCCACCCTCCCTCCCCTCCCCTCCCCGCCACCCACACCTCCTCCGCGCTCAGGCTTCAACTGGCACCAAAGGCTGGTCCCGAGGAGGTGCCGGCCATCTTGAAGGAACCACTGCTGCCGCTGCCCCCCTCGCCTCCGTGCCCCCGGGATGGAGACCGTTCAAGTTCCTCGCCAGACGAGATGGTGAGACATTCTCCTCCCCCGCCTGGGTTACGCTTCGGAAACCTGCAACACACAAGCAAACAGACACGGGGTGTGAGTGACAGCACCGTGATGCCAACCGGCTGCCACGTCGCTGCCTCGGGAGTAAGGCGGGTGATTGGTGGGCGATCCCCAACAACTGGCTCGCGACCCAAGTGCCGTAATTAAGCTGGAAGAATCCCAGAGGCAGAGCAAACCATCTCTGACCAGCTAACATGCTGGCCCTGCATGTCCAAACTGCATTTATATAGCACCCCCCCAACAGTAAAGTATCCCAGGATGTTTCGTGGTGGTGGCAGTTTATAGAGTCCTTAGAATGCAGGAGGCCATTCGGCCCATCGAGCCTGCACCAACAACAGTCCCACCCAGGTCCTATCCCAGTAACACAAGATATTTACCCTGCAAATTCCGCTGACACTAAGGGGCAGTAAACTTTACCCGCACATCTTTGGAGGAAACCAGAGCAGCTGGAGGGAACCCACGCAGACATGGGGAGAATGTGCAAACTCCACACAGACAGTAAGCCAAGCTGAGAATCGAACCCGGGTCCCTGGCGCCGTGAGGCAGCGATGCTAACCACTGTGCCACCATGCTACCCATGGCTTGACCTCTGGCACTGGCAATCTCTCTCTCACTCTGCTCCTGATATCAAGACAAGGCTCCACTCTCCTCTCGGGAAAATGGGGGTCCCCCACACCCTGGTGTCAGTGTCTGATAAAGGAAGGACCCCTCTAACAGCCGGGTTCTTGCCTTAGCCTTGCTCATGCACTTCTCCCCACTGAAGCATCAATATGCTGGCATGGTTCCAGCACACTGACATATGGCACCTGCCTAGCTGCATTCCAAAGTCCAACATCTGTATCGGTGTAAACCACGCCAACCTCAGGCAGTCACGCCTGATCTAAAGCGCTGCAATGCCAAAGGCGATGGGGAATAAAAAGCACGTGGACGCTAGAAATCAGAGTTAGAGAAACAGAAAACGCAGGAAACGCTCAGATTAGGCAACAAAGAAACATCAGCTCGCATTTATATCACACCTTTAATGTAGCAAAACATCCAATAACACTTCACACTAAGCATCTATGCCAGACCGAAACAGAGGGCAAAATCGAGGGGGCTGCAGAATTGGCACTGCAGCCCACCCCGAGGCAGCAAAACTATCATATCCCATTGCCACAGGATTACATAATACAGATAAGTAGTTTGCCAGATTGTGAGAATCACCTATCATAGAATCCCTACAGGGCAGAAGAGGCCATTCATGTCTGCACCAACTCTCCGACAAAGCATCCTACCCAGGGCATCTAACTGACCCTACCCCCATAATTCCACACATTTCCCATGGCCAATCCACCAAACCTAAACATCTTGGGGACACTAAAAGGCAATTTATCATGGCCAATCCATTTAACCCGTATATCTTTGGGCTGTGGGAGGAAATCGGAGCACCTGGAGGAAACCCATGCAGACAGGGGGAGAATGTGCAAACTCTACACAGACAGGGATTCGATTCCCATCTTGAGTGGTTGTCTGTGTGGAGTGTGCACATTCTCCCTGTGTCTGCATGGGTTTCCACTGGGTGCTCCACTTTCGTCCCGCAGTCCAAAAGATGTGCTGGTTGGGTGCGTTGGCCATGCTAAATTCTCCCTCAGTGTACCCGAACAGGCACCAGAATGTGACGACTAGGAGACTTCCCATTGCAGTGTTCATGTAAGCCTACTTGTGACATTGATAAGTGAACGTTAAACAATCACCCAAGACTGGAATTGAACCTGGGTCCTTGGGGCTGTGAAGCAGCAGTGCTAACCATTGTGTCACCATTAAGCCCTTGTATCACAGCCTGAAAGAGCACCTTTCTTTCATTCACCATGAAACACACATTGGGCTCTCTCCTCTTCAAAATGTACTCTGCTGAAGGCGAGGACTGAAATAGCAGCCCCTAGTAACCTTTTGTGAGTGACTGAAACAAAAATGCAGCAAACCTTGGATTTCTCCAATACCTTCTTTCGTTTTGAGAGACGTCCCACAATGTTGGGAAGGTGGCAAATAAATTTGTACATTAAACAGCAGACAAGGTGAACCATTGAAATGCACAGTACAGGACAAAGCCATTCAGTCCATCATACCTGTGCTAGCCCCATTCACAGCTCCTTTACCCCACAGTCCTGCAGGTTTACCTATATCTCACACTTGCTTCTACAATATTGCCCCCCATACCAGAGCAGATTTATGAGACAATTATTCATTTAAAACACAGGTTAAGTGAAACATTTGCGTTTAGTGTACAGTGAATATGCATCACAGCTTAGTGTGGCTACTGTTTAACCAAGACCGCAAGAAACTACAAAGTGTTGTGAGCATAGCCCAGTCCATCACACAAACCAGCCTCCCATCCATTGACTCTGTCTACACTTCCCACTGCCTCAGAAAAGCAGACAGCGTTATCAAAGACCCCACGCACCCCGGACATTCTCTCTTCCACCTTCTTCCTTTGGGAAAAAAGTACAAAAGTCTGAGGTCACGTACCAACTGACTCAGGAACAGCTTCTTCCCTGCTGCCATCAGACTTTTGAATGGACCTACCTTGCATTAAGTTGAAATTTCTCTACACCCAAGCTATGACTGGAACACTGCAGTCTACACTCTCTCCTTTCCTTCTCTAAAAACACTATGCTTGTCTGTACAGCGCAAGAAACAATACCTTTCACTGTATACTAATACGTGTGACAATAATAAATCAAATGAAATCAACTTGGAAACAGTGAATGTTCCCTTCGAGTGTTCCCGTTTCCTCCCACAGTCCAAAGATGTGTAGGTTAGATGGATTGGCCATGCTAAATTGCCCCTTGGTGTCAGGGGGATTAGCAGGGTAAATATGTGGGGTTACGGAGATGGAGTCTGAGTGTCGGTGCAGACTCAATGGTGTGAATGGCCTCCTTCTGCATTGTAGGGATTTTACAATTCTTCCTTAAATTTGGTATTATATTATTTAGAACACACATTTTGAGCCAGTTAAAAAAAATTAGAACTTCAAAAATAAATTCTAGGCATTCAGCTTGCATAACTTGCTCCAAGGCACGCTTTCAAATCGAGTTTTTAAACATGCAACTTATTTAAATCGATTGCAGACATGCTGTTGTGTGGAATGGCTTGGCACATTATCACAGCTCTGGGTAAGCAGCTAATCCATTGTTCCAGGGAAGCTTGGGAGGGTCGAGTTGGAATATTGGCCGGGACAGCAGGAGAAATCTCGGTTCTTCCAATCGTGCCCGAGGGTTCTTACTGCCCACCAGAACAGGCAGCTGGAACCCCCACAGGTAACACATGGTCCGAGCGTAATGTTCTTGGTGAGGGGCTGCAAATGCCAATCTTGATCATGGTCTCAATCCTGGCAGCTTGTGAAAGATTAAGAGAAAAGCTTGGAAGTGGAGTGGAGGCTGAAGGCTGCAAAAGGAAAATGAACCAGAGGAAAGTCACAAGAGGTTTTCGCTAAACTGTTTTGACAACCATGTGGAATTTGCACATTTTGACTGCATAAACACCCACGCATAGATTGCATATTCCCAATGCTAAACTAGCCAATCTCCCATCCACTCCCCTTAGCTCATCTGCTACTGAGCTGCCAGTATTAATATCTCATTTCCTCTACACTTGTGTGCGAACTGACCTATACTGGCTCACACCCAGTCCTCCCCCCCCTCCAACTCTTCCTGCTCCTCCTCTCCCCTCGCCACTCATTTGCCCCCCGTCCCCCACCCCCACCTCATTCCCCCACCACCCACTTCTCCCCCCCCACTCCTCCTCTTCCCCTCTTCCACCCCCACAGTCCTCTTCTCCCCCCACACTTCTCCTCTTCCCCTCCTCCTCCCACCCCTCTCCCGCTCCTTCTCCCACCCACCCCCCCCAATCACCTCCCTTCTCCCCACCCCCAATCTCCCCAAGGAGTCACATTTCACTATTAGGGGAAAAAAGGCAGTTTTAAGGATGTATATTTGTATGGGTAAACACTAAAAGTAAGATACAGTTTCTGGAAAGTTTAATTTAAAATTTGTGTGGCCTATAGTAAGCTATAGTTAGATTTCATGCTAAACAAAAGCGTTTGTCCACGTGGGGGTTGGTTTCATTTCCAGCTTGGATAATATTCTGTGTACGGTGCTACAGCATGAAGAAAAGTAGTTGCCTAGCAACTAGACAGGCTCTGCAAGGAGAGCAAAAGCTTTCTTTGTTCTTTAATTTCAGCTGAAAGCTAAAGGCAATTGGAGGCAGACAGTGAAACTGTAAATGGCTCTCTTTCCGCTCTGCTAGGGGAAGTTAAATAGGAGCTAGCTTTTTTAGCTTTGCTATAAGAAAAACCCTACAATGGAATGATGGTTTAGACAGCCAGTGCCAAAGATCTAAAAGCAAACTAGTTAAGAAGCTAAATAAATGAAGTTTCCAGGAGGTCTGGAGTTGAAGGGAATGGAGAAGAAACTGGGAAATAGAACAGGATTCTGTGCAGGGACACCAGAGACAGCGCAGTAGGAATTAATAGGTGAGGATGCCAGGGAAACAGAACACAGTTTGCTGAAAGTAATCCTGAAGTCTTACTATCCTCTATCAATAAATTATAAAATATTGACTGGATATCATAAGAAGTCTCACAATACCAGGTTAAAGTCCAACAGGTGTATTTGGGATCAAGAGTTTTCGGAGTGCTGCTCCTTCATCAGATGAGCGGAGAGGTAGGTTCACAAATACGGCATATATAGACAAAGACAGAATTACAAGATAATGGTTGGAATGTGAGCCTTTACAGGTACAACAGTATGAGTGGAGCAATCACAGGTTAAAGATGTGTGAATTGTCTCAAACCAGGACAGTTAGTGGGATTTTGCAAGCCCAGGACAAATGGTGGGGGTTACATGTAGTGTGACATGAACCCAAAATCCCGGTTGAGGCCGTCCTCATGCGTGCGGAACTTGGCTATCAAGATAGCCAGCTTCATCCACCTGATGAAGGAACGGCGCTCCAAAAGCCCGTGATTCCAAATAAAGCTGCTGGACTTTAACTTGGTGTTGTGAGAGTCCTTACTGTGCCCCGCCCCAGTCCAACACTGGCATCTCCACATTGGCACTGGATCCCAGAATTGGTGTGACAGTGAAAATCAGTTAATCTGAAATCCTGGCGCGGACTTATTGCTAAAAGTGGGGTGGAAGCTCAGGTCAAATGGTCCTTTGGAAAACCTGAACCGGATTGTGGAATGCAGATTGCTAAGTGAATGTATTGTCAGGGGAGGAGAGTTTAAAGTGTAGTTTTGGGAGTGGAGTTTGGGGGATCCTGAGGAGAAATCCACAAACATTAACTTTCTGGGCTAATGAGAACTTTGTAGCTCCAAGTGGATTTTATCATCCGTAGTAATCTTTAAACCTGTGTGTAATTGTTAAGCTAAAGGGGGTGTTTCATTCTTATCCTTTTTTCATGTTTAATTTTTTTTCTTGTTTTTAAAGCTAATTAGCTGTCCTTGACTCTCTTCCTCCGCCTTTGATTAAAAAAAAGTTATAGCCTTTTGAGTCAGAGTTCCATCCTTCCTGTACAATTACATCATCTGAGGCACCTTCTCATCGTTGGATTTGAGCCCCCTCATTGGCCTCACAGCTCTCTGTCTGTAACCTCCTGCAGCCCCTACAAACCTCCCCTGACCTTGAACAGTCATTTCCTGTCTCTGTACTCTCACCAACACTCACTTCATTCACTCCTTTCCTTATTTTTTCTCCCCCTTTCCTCAATTTTAACTCTCTCCCACCCATCCCCCCTTGCCTCGCATTTCATCTGTCCCAGTTTACCCTCTGATTTCAGCTTCTCTGCCATTTGGCCATTTACACCTTCTATTCTCTCCATGGGCTGCCATTAGCAGCCTTTCCCCTGGTTTCTGTGGCTATGACTCATCTTTCATTCCCTCCCCCTGCAGTATAAATATCTCCCACTCTCTGTGCCTTTTAACTCTGACAAAGGGTCATCTGGACTCAAAGGGTCATCAGCTCTTTTCTCTCCTTACAGATGCTGTCAGACCTGCTGAGATTTTCCAGCGTTTTCTCTTTAAGTTTCAGATTCCAGCATCCGCAATCATTTGCTTTTGTCCACTTCATCCACATTCCATTACGGACTAAATGCAATAGTTTCAAACAAACTGCTTGCTTTAAACGGATAACAGTCTTCGAAACCTGCTCTGGTTGGGACTGCAGGGTTACCAACCCTTTGGTATTGGACTGGAGTCTTCAGTAACTGAAGCTCAATCTCCAATCCAAAGATGTGCACATTAGGTGGATTGGCCGCATTAAGTTGTCCCTTAGTAAAGTATTAAGATTAAGTTTATTTACTAGTGTCGCAAGTAGACGTACATTAACACTGCAAAGTTGTTACTGTAAAAATCCCCTAGTCGCCACACTCCGCCACCTGTTCGGGTACACCGAGAGAATTTAGTATGGCCAATGCACCTAACCAGCACGTCTTTCACACTGTGGGAGGAAACTGGAGCATCCCGAGGAAACCCACGCAGACACAGGGAGAGCGTGCAAACTCTGCATAGTCAGTCACCCAAGCTGGGAATCGAACCCAGGTCCCTGGTGCTGTGAAGCAGCAGTGTTGACTGGCACTGTGTTACCATGCCGCCCTTAAATCTGCAGGCTGTGGGGAAAGTGCAGCAGAGGAACATGCCTTCAGTAGCCCAGGCCACTGTGGACTTGCCGTCTCCCCCGACCTCTTAGTTAAGACTAACCCAAAGAGCACCACGTCAACCGGCCTTCCAAACATTCCTTCGTTGGCTTGTCGTTGCCTTCTCCTTCTGAAATGTGATCAATTTAGGTCATTTTCCCACTTCCTCCAAGACTAATTTGAGGCAGGAGAGATAGATTGAGCAGTCCATCAGCAAGCAGCAACCCACACCTGTCACTGGGGGCGGGAAGTGGAGGATTACAAAGCATAATCCTCTCTTTGAAGTGTGACTTTTGCATAACGTGTAGGTACTAACAAGCTAAATGCATTCACCAATGGCACTGAATTCTGTAGAGACCAGAATCCGGAGTCCACATGCTGTGTTAAAAACCATTATCCTTTTGGATTTAAAACAGCCAATTACACTTTACCAAGAATTAATTTGCATTTAGAAATTATATTAATAGATTCATCACCAACTTCCTTGAAAAAATGTAGCTGGAGGTAATTTCAAAATGTGCTTGTGAATTAGTAATGCAGAAGCGCATCAGTCACAGCAACACAACACTAATGTAAACTCTTCATCTCAGTTCAGTTGTTATAGCAACTCTTCAAACCTAATAAACAACAAAGAACAATACAGCACAGGAACAGGCCTTCGACCCACCAAGCCTGCACCGATACAACAGTTTCTATCCTTCTATTCGCCCCCCGTTCATGTGTCTATCAAGATACGCCTTGAACGTTCTGCCTGTTTCCACCATCTCCGCTGGCAATGCGTTCCAGATATCCAACATTCTCTGTGTTAAAAACTTTCCCCACACACCTCCCCTAAACTTACCCCCTCTACCTTGAACCCATGCCCTCTTCCAGTTGACCTTTTTCACCCTGGAAAAAAGCCTCCGATTATCCACCCTCTCGCAATTTTATAGACTCTCACCAACTTTTACAGAGCCACCATAGAAAGCATTCTTTCTGGTTAAATTATAGTTTGGTATGGGCTCCTGCTCTGACCAAGACCGCAAGAGACTACAAAGGGTTGCGAATGTAGCCCAGTCCATCACGCAAACCAGCCTCCCATCTATTGACTCCGTCTACACTTCCCAAAAAAGCAGCCAGCAATAATTAAGGACCCCATGCACCCCGGACATTCTCTCTTCCACTTTCTCCTGTCGGGAAAAAGATACAAAAGCCTGAGGTCACGTACCAACCGACTCAAGAACAGCTTTTTCCCTGCTGCTGTTAGACTTTTGAATGGACATACTTCACATTAAGTTGATCTTTCTCCATCCACACCCTAGCTATTACTGTAACACTACGTTCTGCACTCTCTCCTTTCCTTCTCTACGAATGGTATGCTTTGTCTGTATAAGCACGCAAGAAACAATACTTCTCACTGTATACTAATATGTGACAATAATAAATCAAATCAGACTTCTATCGGGTCGCCCCTCAGCCTCCATCGTTCCAGTGAGAACAATCAAGTTTATCTAACCTTTCCTCACACCAGGCAACATCCTGGTCAACCCTTCTCTGCACCCTTTTCAAAGCACACATTTTATCTACTGGCTCGCCCCGTTTTTGAAAGTCAGCTAATTATTCTGAAGCGTTGTCACTGTAAGGTGGGTAACCGCAGCAGCTAATTCCCACACAGCAAGATCCACCCTGGCACAGTGGTCAGCACTGCTGCCTCACAGCGCCAGGGACTGGGGTTCAATTCCCAGCCTGGGTCACTGTCCGTGTGGAGTTTGCACATTCTCCCCGTGTCTGTGTGGGTTTCCTCCAGGTGCTCCGGTTTCCTCCCACACTCCAAAAAATGTTAGATGGATTGGCCCTGCTAAATTGACCTTAGTGTCAGGGGATTTAAGGTTGGAAATTAGTCACAAGTAGGCTTACATTCACACTGTAATGAAGTTACTGTGAAAATCCCCTAGATTAGCAGGGTAAATGTGTGAGGTTACGGGGATAGGGCTTGGGTGGGGTTGTGGTCAGTGCAGACTCGATGGGCCAAATGGCCCCCTTTTGCACTGTAGGGATTCTATCTAGGTCAGTAAAAAGACGGACGGCTGGTTAATCTGCCATGGTGGTGGATGTTAATGGGTAAATCTTGGCAAAGGTACTGACCGGCGAACTCAATCTCTTGGTTTTGGGGAATTTTTTTACCTTCCTTTGCCCACCGAGGAGCGGGTTCACGAACTATAGAAGACGGCTGTACCTGTCTAATGCGCTAAACCTGCTGCTTTCTCCCAAACCGGATGGAGATTGTTGTCCCCTTCATAACTCAGGCCATTTGCAAGTCCCTGCTGGATGTGATTTCCAATGCCAGTAAACAAGCTTGCATCTTTCCAAACCAGATTTTTCTTGCTCCTAATTAAGCCCTGAGGACGGGTCACATGATTTTTCATACCTCAAAGACTGAGTGTCTCCAGTCGCAACAAACTGCTGTTTATTTCATTTTGGAACAGTGGGGAAGGTCTGTTAACTTTTCAAAACAGGTAACATACAGGAGCACGGCAGGGCCAGCGCTCCAGCCAAGTCCAAAGCTGCATTCAAAGCCTCCTTCTGTGCTATAGCCATTTTCCTAGAATCCCTACAGAGCAGGAGGCGGCCACTCGGCCCATCGAGCCTGCATCAACCACAATCCCACTCAGGCCCTATTCTCATAACCCTGCTCATCCTCCTGACACTAAGGGGCAATTTAGCATGGCCAATCCACCTAACCCACATATCTTTGGACTGTGGGAGGAAACCGGAGCACCCGGAGGAAACCCACGCAGACATGGGGAGAATGTGCAAACTCCACCCAGACAGCGACCCAAGGCCAGAATTGAACCCGGGTACCTGTTGCTGTGAGGCATCAGTGCTAACCACCGTGCCACCTATCCATGTCCATGAAGAGGACAATTTTTTGTCTTTTGATATCCAGCAGGGTTCACCACTTGGGAGCACTGGACAACCTCTCCTTGCTGAATCCTGTGGGTGGAAAGCCTGAGAGACATTGAAGACAGTATAGTCTACTATCTAATCCTACAACGTTCCCATTCTCTACTGCCTAGGATATGACCCTCTTGGTAGCATTCTCACCTCTGAGTCACAAAGGCTGTGGGTTCGAATCCCACAGAAACTTGAGAAACTACAAAGGGTCGTGAATGAAGCCCAGACCATCAGGCAAACCAGCCTCCCATCCACTGACTCCGTCTACACTTCTCGCTGCCTCGGAGAAGCAGCCAGTGTAGTCAAGGACCCCATGCACCCCGAACATTCTTTCTTCCACGTTCTTCTGCCGGGAAAATGATACAAAAGTCTGAGGTCACATACCAACTCACTCAAGAACAGCTGCTTCTCTGCTGCTGTCAGACTTTTGAACCTCGCATTAAGTTGATCTTTCTCTACACCCCTAGCTAGGACTGTAACACTACATTCTGCACCCTCTCCTTTCCTTCTCTACTATGTACTCTATAAACAGTATGCTTTGCACCACACACAAGAATCAGTACTTTTCACTGTATACACGTGACAATGAGAAATCATATCAAATTGATACTCCAAAGCAGTACTGAGGGAGTGCTGCCGTGTCAAAGGTGCTATTTTTCAGATGAGACATGAAGCCAAACCCCCATCTGCCCTTTCAAGTGGAGAGACCTGATGCCCATTTCCAAGAGAAGCAGGAGGTATCCAGGACAAGGTTTATCACTCAATCGACAACGTTAAAAAACACAAATTATCAGTTCAATGCGCGTTGTTGCTTGTGGGATCTTGCTGTGCACTAACTAGCTGCCAGGTTTCCTATATTACAGGCAATGAACATACCTCAAAAAGCCCCTCGTTGACTGTACATTTGAAACATTCGCCGGTCGGAAGGGTTATATAAATGTTTTATTTTGTTCAGATAAGACTCTTTGGCCTGGAAACATGGACCAGGTTTTTGGCTCAACTGATATTGTTGCTTTCCAACTTGGAACTCATGCACACAGCATGTTTAAATTTTAAAAAAAGAGGAGATGCCTTCAGGGGACTGTGAGGCCAACAAATTCACAGCTGCCCAATGAGGAGAGATCTGTGGCAGTAAAGGCCCACTTAGGCCCAAATGTGCCCTTTGCTAAATTAGTAACTCGCTCCATCGCCAAGCAACCACAGGAACTGGCACCTCCGCTTCCAGTTCAGCTGAATTACATTGGCCAGTGGGGATATTAAAACCCAACAGAAAAGTAGTGGGAGGTTAGGAGAGCATTCGAGACAGACTATTAGGATTGGGAAATCACTAACACCTCAATCAAAAAAACACTCCCAGTTCTGACTGGAAGAGCTTTATTCTGTGATGGCCATGCCCTCTTCATGGACGTGAGACGCTAGTCCTTTGTTCCTTTTGTTTTTAAAGGAGATAATTCTTTCATGGGATGTGGGTATCACTGGCAAGGCCAACATGTGTTGTCCATTCCTAAGTGCCCGTGAACGGACTGACTTACCAGGACATTTTCAGACAATTGAAAGTCACTTATAGGCCAGTCCCAGTAAGGACAATAGATTTCCTTCCCTAAAGGGCATTAGTGAACCAGATAATGTTTTATGACAAATCAATGATGGTTTGCATGGTCACCATGACTGGAACTAGCTTTATATTCCAGACTGAATAGTTGAATTTAAATTCCACCAGGTACGATTTGAACCCATGTCCTTTGAGCACTAGATGTATAAGAGACATCGCGACAGATACGTGAGCAGGCTGGGAATTGAGGGATACTGACCGCATACAGGCAAAAGGTCTTTAGTTTAGAAAGTTGTCATGTGTTGGCACAGGCTTGGTGGGCCAAAGGGCTTGTCCCTGTGCTGTATCATTCTTTCTTTGTTCTAGACTAGGCCGCTGATAGTGACATTACTGCTATTTATAAAGAACAAAGAAAATTATAGACAGGAATAGGCTCTTTGGCACTCCAAGCCTGCACCGACCATGCTGCTCGGCTGAACTAAAACCCACTAATCTTCTGGGGATCATATCCCTCTATTCCCATCGGTGGCACGGTGGTTAGCACGGCTGCCTCACAGCACCTGGGATGCAGGTTTGATTCCCGGCTTGGGTCACTGTGTGGAGTTTGCACGTTCTCCCCGTGTCTGCGCAAGTTTCCTCCAAGTGCTCCGGTTTCCTCCCACAGTCAGTCTCCCATCCACTGGCTCTGTCTACACTTCCCGCTGCCTCAGCAAAGCAGCCAGCATAATTAAGGACACCACGCACCCCGGACATTCCCTCTCCCAACTTCTTCTGTCAGGAAAAAGATACGGAAGTCTGAAGTCATGTACCAACCGACTCAAAAACAGCTTCTTCTCTGCTGCCATCAATCCATTTTGAATGGACTTATCTTGCATTCCGTTGATCTTTCTCTACACCCTAGCTATGACTGTAACACTACATTCTGCACTCTCTTATTTTCTTCTCTGTGAATGGTATGCTTTGTCTGTATAGCGCGCGCGAGAAACAATACTTTTCACCGTATCCAATTACACCTGACAATAATAAATCAAAACAAATCATTGATCCAAACAGGCACCAGAGTGTGGCAACTAGGGGATTTTCACAGTAACTTCATTACAATGTTAACGTAAGCCTTACTTGTGACACTAACAAATAAACTTTCTTCATTTTTACTTTATTTATGAATTTGTCAAGGCGCCTCTTAAAATTTCCTCTCTTTCCCAATTTTTTCCAATCCTTTATTCCACTCCTCTCCTGAATTTGATGACGAACGATGAGTGACATGCTTTGAGACACTGCAAGCCCTCCCTAATATAGCTATCCCTTCCCAAGTCAATATGCCCGACTGTATGCAGCCCACGACTGCTCAAAGTGCTCCAGGTCTGGTCTAACTACAGCTAAGCTCACTCCCGATTGTTATCCCCGGTATTCTAATCAGATAGGTGTAAAGATTTGCATTCCATGAGTCTTTGGCATTATGACAATTTAATGATCTGTATTCATGGAATCCCCAACACACCCCTACCCATTTTGCCTCCCCACCAACAGTTTGAAACTTACCACCATTTATAAAGTACCCCATTCCATCCCTTTTGGATCTAAAATGGATGCCCTCACATTTGCTGACACTGAAATCCATTTGTCGCAGTTGGTTGCCTCGTCACCTAATTAAATCTCTGTGTAATTTAGGCTGGAATTCTCCAACCTCGCCCGGGGCTGGGATTATCCAATCCCGCCGCGGCGAACATGAGATTTGGCTGAGCACCAAATTCTCTGTTGTCGCCGGGCGTACAAGATCTGGCCTTAGTGTTTCCATCCACACTGTTTACAACGGTGTCTATCTTTGTGTCATCGACAGATATGTGGCTTTCTATCCCATTAACTAAGCTATTGATACAAGCGACGAGTGTTGAGACCCAAACACAGATCCTCGTGGCACACCATAAGTGAGGTACGAGTTGAGATAGTAACCGGCACATTCTCACACCCTGGTCAGGGTAAGGAGGAATGGGAAAGCTTTTAAAATTCAATAAAACACCCCTGGATACGGCTTGTGGGCAGTTACTGGGAGTGTCTTCCCCGAAACGTGAGCCTCATTCGAAATCATCACTCTTAATCTACCACTGTTGTTTTGGGACGCGGACAGGAAAACAGGACATTTTATTCAGATGGCCAAAGTCCAAGTCATCGCTTCCAGTAACAATGGAGCATAAAGGAATTAAGTTTGTGTAGATTGTTATCCAAACAAACTGGCTGCAGCAACCAGTGTGAGTCAGTTATAACCACGTAACCTCGAGGTGTGTCCAAAGTTATCATGAAGTTGTTACTGCTTTCCACAGCTTCTATTCGTCAATCACTTTGCGATTCCTCCCCAGGCCCCTCCACTTCCCTCAAAACCAAAATTCTGATGACCGATCACCCACCTCACTCCGCTTCTCTCTCCACAGATGATGCCTGACCTGCGAAGTATTTGCAGCATTTTCTGTTCACATTTCAGAGTTTTAAGGATCTGCAGTATTTTAATCTTTGCTTCTCCTTTAAGATCACACGGTGCAGATGAAGCCCTTTGGCCCATCGAGTCTGCACCGACACATGAGAAACACCTGACCTCCCACCTAATCCCACCTGTCAGCACCTGGCCCACTGCCCTGAATGTTATGATGTGCCAAATGCTCATCCAGATACTTCTCAAAGGATGTGAGGCGTCCTGCCTCCACCACCCTCCCAGGCAGTGTATTCCAGATCCTCTGGGTAAAAAAGCTTTCCCTCACATGTCCCCTAAACCTCCTGTCCCACACCTTGAACCTGTGTCCCCTCATGACTGACCCTTCAACTAAGGGGAACAGCTGCTCCCTATCCACTCTGTCCGTGCCCTTCATAGTCTTGTACAGCTCGATCAGGTCACCCCCTTAGTCTTCTCTGCTCCAATGAAAACACTCCAAGCCTATCCAACCTCTCAAGCTCCAACCAGTCAACATTCTGGTGAATCTCTGCTGCACTCCCTCCAGCGCAGTCCTAATGTAATTTGAGTTTGTTTACTTGGTTTGACCTAAAAAAAAGAGGTCCCCTCCAGCGCAATCACATCCTTCCTATAATGCTCCTTAAATCTTATCCCTTTGACCAAGTCCCCCTACACTACGCAGTCCCCCGACACCAAGCGGCAATTTAGCATGGCCAATCCACCTAATCTGCACATCTTTCAGACTATGGGAGGAAACCGGAGCATCCGGAGGAAACCCATGCAGTGACGGAGAGAATGTGCAATCTCCACACAGGCACAGACCTCAGCCGGGAACTGAACCCAGGCTCCTGGCGCCGTGAGACAGCAATGCTAACCAATGTGCCAGCATGCCACAAACGGAAGTGAAAATGACTTTAATTTTTGCCGTGATGTATGAGTTGGAGAATTGCCCTCATCTATGTCAGCAGACGTAGCAAGGCTTACAAGTATTCTTTTTGAGGGAGAGAACTGATTCACACATTTCCATCAATCTATTAGTCAGCCGTAGAAACATCAATAGTCATTCAGGTTGCAAAGTACCTTCAAAGCATTGATGTGGCTGAGATGAATCGAATAGTTTTGTGTTGCCATTTTCTTCTCTCCTCAAAGCTAGTTAGTGATACGAGTTCCTGCATGATTTGTTTCATGCATGATCTAAAACCGTTAAGACCTTTGTCTAATTCCAAATAATCAACACCCCAGTAAGGATTACCAGTTGGTTAACTATCAGAAGCTGGAATAGCAGAATTGACAGCATTAGATGACCTGGACTAGAGCGGGGTGGGAAGAGAAAATCCCACCAGAATGGGACCAGGGGTGAAAGATTGTCGTTACCTTGAGTGATTGGGGAAGTTGGGATTGTTCTCCTCAGAACAAAGCAAGTGGAGGGCGTGTGTAGTAGAGGAATTTGGTGGCGTTAAAAGGTATATCTGTAAATGCAAGGCGCACCGTTAATAAACCTGGTGAGCTGACAGCACAGACACATCGCAGCATGATATCATCGCTATGATGGCACCTTGGCTTCAGGAGGGGCCAAGACTGCAGCTCAACATCCCGGGATAGAGAGTCTTCAGGCAGGATAGGGAGGGGGATAATAAAGGCGAGGCATTTTTAGTTAAGGAATAACATAGCTGTGAGGAGGGCTGATAAACCAAATGAAACATCAAATGAGGCTGTCTGGGTTGAGCTCAGAAGTAACAAAGGAGCAGTCACATGACTAGGACTGCACTATCGACTCGCAAATAGTGAGAGGGAGTTAGAAGAGCAAATAGGTGGACAGGTTTCTGAGTGCAAAAGCAATAGGGCAGTAATCGTTGGGGATTTCAACTACCGGAATATCAATTGGTATATGGACAGTGTCAAGGTAGAGCAAAATTCTTGAACGGCACACAAGGGAACTTTTTTTAGCCAGCACGTAACAAGTCCAACAAGAGGGGTTCAGGAAGTGAGAGATCTTGGGGTGCATGGCCACAGGTTCCTGAAGGTGGCAGGATAGGTGGACAAGGTGGCAAAGAAAGCGTAAGGAACGCGTTCCTTTATTGGGCGAAGTATTGCATACAAAAGCAGGGACGTAATGATGGAATTGTATCAAACACTAGTTAAAACACAGCTGGAATTTTGTGTCGAGTTCCGGTCACCCCATTACAGAGAGGACATAATTGCTTTGGAGAGAGTGCAGAGGTGGTTTACAAGAATGTTGCTTGGGCGTGAAAATTGCAGCTATGGGGAGAGATTTGGTAGGCTGGGGCTGATTTCCTTAGAACAGAGGAGATTGAGGAGTGACCCAATTGGGGTGTAACAAAATTATGAAAGATGTGGATTGGGTAGACAAAAAAAACTCGTTTCCTTAGCTGAGGGATCAACTATCAGGGGGCAGAGAATTAAAGGTGATTGGTAGAAGGATTGGAGGGAACATGAGGAAAACCCTTCTCACCTAGTGGGTATTGGGCATCTGGAATTCACTGTCGAACTTGGTGACTGAGGCTAAAACACTCAAAGAGTTGTGACAGACTTGATCAAGTGTTTTGCAGCCAATGAAATAAAGCCACGGCAATAATGCAGGAAGCATGGCACGCACGCTCCCATAAATGACTAGTTAATATTTTGGTTGGGGTATTGGTCGAGGGACAGGTATTGACCAGATCATCGTGGAGAACTCCTCAATTCTCAAGGACATCTCCGCGGTTTAACATTTCATCTGCAGACAGCTCCTCTCTCAGTACCCGCACTGAAGCATAGGGTGTTATCAGAAAACAGGGGTGTTAGCAACAAAGCTCCAGCACTGGAACGGAGAAGCGAAATTTGAAACAATTATTACAGCACGCTTTCAAAAAAAAAATCACTAACTTTGCATGGGTATGTTAGCCTTGGTGCCATTTAAGGATTTAGTACCCGGCTTCACTGTGATCCCAGGGGGTTTAGCCGAGGACACAGCTCTCCCTGGTCAACACAAATGCACATCCTACATCACAACAGTGAAAACTTGGTTGTAAAGTATCCGAAGATATGAAAGATAGTCTCCCTCCTTTCCCTTGCCCAACTTGCATTTGTCATCAACACCTTTCAAATTTCCTTCGCCTCTTCATTTTTTTAAAAATACTCCTGCTGATTTATTTTCATCCAGCAAAATTTAAAACCTTGTTTTGGCCCGAGGTGCATTTATCTAAAAACCCTCCCGTTCTGATTGATTCATGGAGATTTTGGATTGTTAATGCAAAAAAAAAGTTGCTGCCTTTGTTACCACAGTGCGGGGAGGGGTCATTAAACATTCTGACCGTGGAACCTCATAACATGCCACTAATAAGTCTTTGCTTTCAGGATGTTTACCAGATGACTGAAAGTGCGGCAACACAGTGTCTGCCACTCCCATGACTTCTACACGGAAATCTCCCAAAGGGACACTATGTCCTGACTCCACCAAAGAATAATGTTTCATTTGGTTTTCATTAGGTTTTAATCTGACCTACAGCAACTGCAAAAAAGGAATCGAATGCGCGACTGATGCTTGAAAACCTGCTGAAATTCTTCTCACTGTGGGGATATAGCAAAGTATCAGACTGGGAAGAATACAGAGCCAATCACCCGAGGAGCGTTCCACCTCATAATTTTAGCTAATTCGCCAGCCTCACTCCGTGCTCGCTCAAGGTTTGTCACCGGGGATTTTGCCTTTCTTTTATTCTTTACTGCATTAGCTGCCCATCTGCCCTGGTCCTCGAGTGGCTTGTTCGACCATTTTTAAAGGTGGCAGCACAGTGGTTAGTACTGCTGCCTCACAGTGCCAGGGACCTGGGTTCGATTCCCAGCTTGGGTCACTGTCATTTACAGATGAATCGTAGAATAGAACTATAGAATCCATCTGTGTGGAGTCTGCACGTTCTCCCTGTGTCTGCGTGGGTTTCCTCTGGGTGCTCCGGTTTCCTCCCACAGTCCAAAAGACATGTTGGTTAGGTGCATTGGCCGTGCTAAATTGTCCCTTAGGCACCGGAGTGTGGCGACTAGGAGGTTGTCATAGTAACTTCATTGCAGTGTTAACGTGACCCTACTTGTGACACTAATAAATTAAATAAACTTTAAACTTATCTTTTTAAGCATTTCAGAGGGCAGCTGGGAGTCAACCACATTGCTGTGGTTCTGGAGTCACATGTAGGCCAGGCCAGGTAAGGACGGCAGATTTCCTTCCCTAAAAGGACATCAGTGAACCAGATGGGATTTGTTTTTAAAATGTGCCAATCAAAGATACTTTCAAAGTCACCATTTAATTCCAGATGTTATTGATTGAATTTAAATTCCACTGGATGAAAGTTTACTCTGGGTGTAAAGGAGAGCACTTTACAGGCCCTGGGCTTTGCGTTGAGGCTGTCATACTGAGTTTCACCGTTAATTGTCATGAAATAATGCTGTTTTGTGTCAGGCTCAAGTTAACATCGCCTTTGCTGCCAACACCACTATGTATTTTTGCATGATCGTGGATGGATGCAATTATGAAGAGGGATTCTCAAACCGTGTGCCCTTCAAAATTAGAAATAATATTTTCTGTTTAAGTTTATTTATTAGTGTCACAAGTAGGCTTACATTAACACTACAATGAAGTTACTGTAAAAAATCCCCTAGTCCCCACACTCCTGTTCGGGCACACTGAGTGTGAATTTAGCATGGCCAGTGCACCTAACCCGCACAGATTTCGGACTGTGGGAGGAAACCAGAGCACCCAGAGGAAACCCATGCAGACACAGGGAGAACATGCAGACTCCACACAGGCAGTGATCCGAGCCAGGAATCGAACCCTGGTGCTGTGAGGCAGCAATGCTAACCACCATGCCGCCCCTGCAAAAATAACATCTGCAAAATTGTAAACGTCTTCCCCCATTCGAAACCCTTGTGACACATCGTTGTAAAAATAATTAACTTGCAATTTTTTTTTTGCAAAGCCAATTAAGGAATTGCAGATAGCGGAACAATAATTCGTTTAGCTGAATTAACTCTGTTTATTATAATTAAATATTACTACACATTCTTGTTTTGTCCATGTTAGCTGCCAATCATTGCTGGGATGCTTCAATCATTTATTTTCCACTGGTGCACTTTTGGCATCATTTAATCTTCAAACGCAATGCTCTTTCTTCAAACAACTGCCTCCCATTTGCTGCAAGTTAAAACTGCCCAATCTTTTTCTTCAAACTACTGCCGTCTGTTTGACTCTGATAAGGAGGTAATCTGGAACTTCAGAAATATCCGCAGTACTGCACACATATATCCATCTCAGCCAGAGGAACAGAGCACAAAAGGTTCAGATGAGCTACGGAGCTACTGCATCAAAACAGCTGGAGGCACTGTAATGCAATGCCAGAATATAATGGCGTCGGAATGGGCTTGCACAAAGCAACATCTGTCCTCCGAAAAACAGTTCTGCAGATGTTAGTTGCTTTGGAGTTCACTCATGTGCCAACTGCAATGCCAATTTCACATGTGCAAACGTGCTGAAGTGGAGACTATCGAGAGCTTCAAGTTTCTCAGTGTTCAAATCACCAACAATCTGTCCTGGTCCCTCCATGTCGATGCTATAGTTAAGAACGCCCACTAACACCTCTCAGGAGACTAAGGAAATTCAGTATATTTGCTACAGTTCTCAGCAACTTTTACAGATGCACCACAGAAAACATACTTTCTGGATGTATCGCAGCTTGGTTTGGTTCCTGCTCCGACCTCAAAACCGCAAGAAACTACAAAGGGTTGTGAACGTCATGCAAACCAGCCTCACATCCACTGACCGTGTCTTTCCACTGCCTCGGAAAAGCAGCCAGCATAATCGACGATCTCACGCACCACAGAATGTTCTCTTCTACTTGGGGAAAAAGATACAAAAGATAGCGGTCACGTACCAACCGACTCAAGAACAACTTCTTTTGAATGGTCCTACCTTATATGAAGTTGATCTTTCCTTTCACCTTACCCGTAACTGCAACACTATATTCTGTGCCCTCTCCTTCTCCCCTATATAGTTTATGAATGGTATGTTTTGTCTGTATAGCACGCAAGAAGCAATACTTTTCACTGTATCCCAACACATATCCTAATAATAAATCAAATCAAAATGAACTGGCTCAGGGATTAGGGCCACCTTGAGTGAGATTCCTTGGAGTCTCAGTCTGTATCACTCTCGTCAGGTTCCTGATATCTGATTTACACTGCACCCATTTTACGTTGTCTCGAAGTTGACACCACTTTGTTCCAAGGTGAAACTGTGTGTGTTAAATGCAGCTTAAAGTAGGTCTGTCAGCCTCCACTGCGCTCGCTCACGAACGCCAGCAGCGTGACATTTATTTGGATTCCCTCTTCTTCAGATGCAATGCCTCTCATTGGCTGATCAGCTTTGACGAGGTGAGATAACATTCGCAGAGCTAACACTCCCGTAGGGCCCACTCATCACAGAAGGCCTCTGCTCCAGTGGACATCACGTGCTCGCTCTCCAACGTTACCAACACAACCAGGAGTCGGGTTAACTGATCCCTCTCAACTGAAAGCTGCCTAGACTTGTTTATGTCCAACTTGACCAGGTCCAGAAGCAGGCTAGTGATGTGGGCTTTTGCCCTGCTTTGCACAACCCCTTGGAGATGAAATGCTAACAAAACATGAGGAGCAGTCCATTCAAGTAGTGGAACAGAAACTACAACCTCAGACAACCTATATAAACATGGATCCCTGAACCTCAGACAACCTAGACAAACATGGACTCCTCAAGCCCACAGAAATTGCAAATTACTGAAAACCCACCAAGTATCTTAACCTTTTGGTGCACATTGCTGTTGTGTGGATAGCCTCCATGCCAAGTCCCCAACGGAAAGGGGAGGAGTCCTATGTTGATAACCTCCCACTGGGGGTCCCACCACCACTGAACGGTAAGATAGAGTGCCAGGGCACGTCCAGATGGCTGACAGTCCCTCTTTAAATATGCTCAAGATAGCTAATCAATCAATACTATCCATCTGTTTAACCTCAACATCACAACAAACATAACATTGACAGTGTCTGACGCCTCTCTGTCTAATACATTCCATTGTGTTCATATGCCTTACTCCTTTAGGAAATCAAAGTGGGAAAGTGGTAACGAGGCTGATGCTCTGATAAGACATGATGTGGAGGGGCTGGCATTGGACTGGGGTGGGAGCTTTCGGAACGCTGTCTGACCTGACGAAGGAGCAGCGCTCTGAAAGCTCGTGATTTCAAACAAACCTGTTGGACTTTAACCTGGCGTTGTGAGATTTCGTTCTCCGATAGGAGACTTGTTGAAGACATGATAAACACAAGCTGAACGTGTCAGTCTGCACAACCCACACAGAAGGATCAAATATCGAAACATATACCACCTCTGCTTTCTATAGCACACAGATTGATGTCAGCAATAGCTCAGTGCATCGCCATTCAAGCTGTGAATAAGAAGGTCATAGATTCATGTTCCACTCCCAAGACTTGGCTGACAATCTAGTGCGGTGCTGAGAGAGTGCTGCACCATTGGTAGCTCTGTCTCCTGGAGGCAATAATAAATAAAGACCCAACCTCATCGAATCCCTACAGTGCAGAGTGAGGCCATTTGGCCCATCGAGTCTGCATGACTCTCCAAGATAGCATCCCACCTGGGCCATTATCCGTAACCCCACTTATTTACACCACTAATCCTCCTAACCTACACAGCTTGGGACACTAAGGGGCAATTTAGCACGGTCAATCCACCTAACCCACACATCTTTGGAGTGCAGAAGGAAACCGGAGCACCCGGAGGAAACCCACACAGACACGGGGAGAACGTGCAAACTCCATACAGACAGTGACCCGAGGCCAGAATTGAACCCGGGTCCCTGGTGCTGTGTGGCAGCAATGCTAACCATTGTGGCACCGTGCAAACATATCCCAAACAAAAACAGAAAACGCCGGAAAATCTCAGCCAGTCTGACAGCATCTGTGGACAGAGCAAAGCCAGCGTTTCGTGTCGGGATGACCTTTCGTCAGAGGAGGCCACAACCTATATGCTTTCAGATGGACATTAAAAATCCCATGGTGCTATTTTGAAGCACTGTGGGAGTGTTCTCCCCTTGGCCAATACTGATCCATCCACATCATTGCGAAAGCAGAGTATCTGGTCATTCTCTCAATGCTATTCACGGGATCCCGCTGTGTGAAAATTGGCTGTTGGCTTTCCCGTAACAGTGAACACACCTACTTCTGCAGCTGCGAAGGTTTCTGGGCTACCCTGAGGTGACGCAGGACACAATCTCCAGAGGCAAAACTATTTGTCGCTGGCCTTGGGGGAAACAAACAAGCTCCCCGCCACGCGGAGAACTTGAAACTGTAAACACATCCTTACCGTGTCTGCCAAACCCTCTCCCGCAAACATTCAGTCAGAAAAGAAACCTGCTGCACACTCAGAGTGAACTCCCGCCCCTGTCAATTCAGTGCCTTCCCCTGAAGAGACCTGACCCCTCCTCGCTCTTTCCTTCGCGACATCCTTTTCTCCCTCTGGTCTCCCAGCAGAGCAGGTACTAGCCAGCGCACGGCTGAGAGCCAGGTCACTTACACCAGCCTTTGCTACACCTGTGGCTTTCCATCTGATACCCAGTCCGAATACGTGGCTCCGGTCCATCACTCAGCTGAATTAACACACTGTTTGCCAAGACAATAGGTTCATTCATTCCAGGACAGAGGCACCAGAACAGGTCTTGTTTATTAGAAAGGACTGAGAACACATCCAAGTATCAGGTTGCTGTGCTGCATTCTGTTAGACAAGATCCCTTTTCCAAGGACTGATATAAGAAATTCATTACAGATTGCATCAGGATGAAATCTCCTTGGAACCATAAATCCTGACCTTTTTTGATTTACAGAATCATAGAATGGGATGGCAGAATCCCTACAGTACAGGATTAGGCCATTCAGCCCATCGAGACTGTACTGACCACAATCCCACCCAAGCCCTATCCTCGTAACCCTGCCAGTCCCTCTGACACTAGGGGCATTTAGCATGGCCAATCAACCTAACCTGCACATCTTTGGACTGTGGGAGGAAACCAGAGCACCCAGAGGAAACCCACGCAGACACAGGGAGAATGTGCAAACTCCACACAGACAGTGACCCAAGCCGGGAATCGAACCCGGGTCTCTGGCCCTGGGAGGGAGCAGTGCTACCGCTGCACAATTAAAATCAAGGATGAGATGACAGAATTGGAGAAGTGAAGCAATCTCAGGAGAGTTGCAAGGTTGGCGGGGTTTATAAAGGTAAGGAGGCAGTGAAATGTATGGCCATCCAGTCTGGAGCAAAGGTGATGATATGGATAAACCTAAAAAAGTCTGGTTGAAATCACAGGTTTGCCAACTGAAGTCTCTGCATAGTAGAGTGAAGGGATGAGAAGGATAGTCTAGGATGGATACTCGGAAACTCTTTCCCAATATGGAAGAGTCAATTACTCGGGGGCACAGGTTTAAGATGCGAGGGGCAAGGTTTAAAGGAGATATACGAGGCAAGTTTCTTTTTTACACAGAGGGTGGTGAGTGCCTGGAACTCGCTGCCGGGGGAGGTGGTGGAAGCAGATACAATGGTGACTTTTTAAAGGGGCATCTGGTCAAATACATGAATAGGATGGGAATAGAGGGATATGGTCTCCGGAAGGATAAGGAATTTTAGTTAAGTCGGGCAGCATGATCGGTGCAGGCTTGGAGGCTGAAGGGCCTGTTCCTGTGCTGTAAGATTCTTTGTTCTTGGGTGCCAGAAGGCGTTATATTTCTTCCCACCTTTACTTGTTGACTTTTAAGTAACACGATCTTACAAACAGCAATTCACTGAGTTATTTTGTCTTCTGTTTTTGATGATGTTGCTGGAAGGGTGAAATGATGGAACCATTGCTTTGGTGAGCTGGATAAATAGGGCCCTGAGTTCAAATCGGTGTGAGTGGGTGGGTTTTGAGTGAGTGGTCAGAAGGATGTGATTGCACTGGAAAGGATGCGGAGGAGATCCACCAGGATGCTGGAGGGGTCTGAGCTTGATGGAAGATTGATGAGGCTGGGGCTGTTTTCCCTGGAGCAGTGAAAGTGAAGGGGTGGGGATCTGAGAGCAGTGGGAAAGATTATGGAGGGGCATAGACAGGGGGAAGAGGAAAGAATTTTTCCCATTAGCAGAGGGGTCAATAAACAGGGGGCAGAGATTTAGGATCGGAGGGAGAGGCTAAGAGGGGAACTGAGGAGAAATCTTTTTGGAACGTGCTCCCAGAAAGGGTGATTAAATCAGAAACTTTCGTAACAGTTAAGAAATGTTTAGATATTTACTTGTGCTGCCATAACTTCCAGGGCCAAGCTCTGGAAAACGGAATTAGTGTAGTCAGATCTTTGGTGACCCGCCGAATGGCCTCCTTCTGTGCCATAAATATCTAGAAAACTGACTGCGTGGGGCTTAGGGTGAGTAACCAAGAGGTCAAGTGTTCGAATCCCACCATATCAAGAGAGGCAAATTCTTCCCAGCCAAACATTAACCATCGTTCATCTCAGTTTGGTTACAAAACGATTCATTAGCTTCAGGCCACTGGGGCTGTTTCTTATCAATGTCACCGAGGTTAACACTGCAGCAACACATGTTCAAAGGGCATCCCAGATGAGAGGGAATAAGGGAAATACATTCCATTCCAGGCCACTGGCATCTTTAATAAAAGTAAATCTAACACGTAGCTTTAAAAAAAAAACTCCCTCTAATCTCAGGGACAAGCCTCAGGAAGGTGCTGTTCAATTTGGTGAAACTGTATAGCTATCATTAGCAATGGCTAATTAGTGAGATGTCTCCAACTGCTTTCTCCTTCCCAAACATTTCAAGCTGTCGATCGTCACTGAAATATTACTGCATTAAGCAAGGAAGTTTCTGACTCACTTTCCAGTCAACACTGCAGTATCACCAAGTCTTGACCTTCCGGGAACATCTGTAGATTGATGCAATGTCACAACTACTGGAACAGTTTACTCTCCCCCCACTGGCACTCCACTGCTGCCCTTCTCCCCATCTAATCAAATCCTGCTCTCCACCGCTCGCCATGAACGTTCTTCTTCAAGTAATAAGCTTTCCATACCAGAGGAACTGATGGATTATTTTTCAATAACAGTTACAGACCACACAAAACATCCCACGGCGTCGCACAGAAATCTACACCACGTCACGCAAGGCGATATTAGGACAGGTCAGAGAAATCGCAGACTTTAAGGAGTGTCTTAAAGGAGAGGAGGAGAGAGAGGCGCAGCGTTGGAAAGATTTAGGGAGGGAATTCCAGCACTTACGGCCAAGACACAGCTTCCAACACAAGATACCCAAATTTCCCTCCAGCTTCTTCCTCAATAGATAAAATAAACTTGCACTGATAATGAATAATAATAACTTTACAATGAATAATACTTCACAATTTATAATGAGTAACACATTTCACAATAATGGACTTTTGAAGTGAAGTCACTGTTGTCATGTAAGGCGAACGTGGCAGCCATTTTGTGCACAGCAAGCTCCCACAAACAGCAGTGCAATAATAATCAGATCGTACATTTTTGTCATGTCACAGTGCAGAAGGAGGCCATTCAGTCCACTGAGCCTACACCGACAACAATCCCACCCAGACTCTACCCATGTAACCCCAATTATTTACCCTACTAGTCCCACTGACACCAAGGGGCAATTTCCCATGGCCAATCCACCTAACCCACACATCTTTGGAGTGTGGGAGGAAACTGGAGCACCCGGAGGAAACCCATGCAGACACGGGGAGAACCTGCAAACTCCACACAGACAGTCATCTGACACCAGAATTTAACCCACACAGGAAGGCAGCAGTGTTAACCACTGTTCCACCGTGAGTGTATCCGAGCATGGAGTGGGAATCCTCTGACTCAGAGGCCAGTGTGCGACTTACTGAGCCACAGTTGACACAGTGCTCTAATAGTTGAATGAAATGATTTTATTAGCACAAGTAGCAAGATCAACAATAATGAGGCATTTACACAGGAAAACCTTAATTCCCAATGCCGTGCCAACTCTTCAACCTCGTAAAAAGGCAGTCAATTCAATGCAGAGGTTTGGGATTAATTAACAATCCTGTTGTTATGAAAAATGCCCATGCAATGTATTTTTATGGATTGCCCTCCGTAAACAGTTTGCGTTGAGGATCACAACTGAATCGATTGCCTTGCTTAGCGAGCTATTTGCCTGCCCTCTTTGCAACAATGCATGCATTAGGAGCTGGAGGCAAACTATGTCTGTTTAGAAGGATCACCTCAAATTAATTCCCCATTAATTGATCCAACTGGAATCTGTTCTAGGGCCAGGTTTACACAGACCCTTTGTCCCCGCAGCAGTGTGTGCGCTCAACAATATCAAAAGTGAAACCACGGGAAGTGACTGGCCCAGATGGGATACCTGCACAAGCACTCAGGTCCTGGCGGACCAGCTGGCGGGGGTACTCGCAGACATCTTTACATCAGTCCAAGGTCCCTATCTGCTTCAAGACGACAACCATCAACCCGGTACCAAAGAAAAGGCAGGCAACGTGCCTTAATGACCATCATCCAGCGGCTCTGACATCCATCATTAATGAAGTGCTTCGAAAGGTTAGTCATGGCACAAATCAATTCCTGCCTGGATCCACTACAGTTCATCTATCACCGCAATCAGTGGCACAGTGGGTTTGCACTGTTGCCTCACAGTGCCAGGGACCCAGGTTCGGTTCCTGGTTTGGGTCACTGTCTGTGTGGAGTTTGCACGTTCTCCCCATGTCTGCATGGGCTTCCTCCGGGCGCTCCGATTTCCTACCACAGTCTGAAAGACTTGCAGGTTAGGCACACTGGCCACACTAAATTCTCCCTCAGTGTACCCGAACAGGCGCAGGAATGTGGCGACTAGGGGATTTCTGCAGTAATTTCATTGCAGTGTTAATAGGAACCTACTTGTAACACAAATAAGCAAACTTTAAAAACAATACCTCAGCAGCAGACACCATCTCCCTGGCCCTACATTCAATCCTGGAACACCTAGATAACAAGGACATCTATTTCAGACTCCTAGACTGCAGCTCAGCCTTTAACACCATTATTCCTTTGAGACCCATCTCTAAACTACATGGCCTGGGGCCCAGCACCTCCCTCTGCAACTGGATCCTAAGCTTCCTAACCCACCGACCACAATCAGTAAGGCTAAACAACAACACCTCCTCCACGATCATCCTCAATATCAATGCCGAACAAGGCTGCAGCCCCCTATTATACTCCTTATACACCTATCACCGTGTGGCCAAATTCTGCCACCCCTCCAATTCGATTTTCAAGTTTACAGATGACACCACCATAGGGGGTCAGATCTCAAACAATGACGAGACAGAGTACAGGAATGAGATAGAGAATCTGGTGAACTGGTGCAGCAACAATAATCTCTCCCTCAATGTCAACAAAACAAAGGAGATTTTCACCGACTTCAGGAAGTGTAGTGGAGAACATGCCCCGGTCTACATCAATAGGGACAAAGTAGAAATTGTCAAGAGCTTCAAGTTTTTAGGCGTCCAGATCACCAACAACCTGTCCTGGTCTCCCCATGCCGACACTATAGTTAAGAAAGGTAACCACAGCCTCTACTTTCTCAGGAGACGAAGGAAATTTGCCATGTCCACTACAACTCTCGCCAACTTCTACAGATGCACCATAGAAAGCATTCTTTCTGGTTGTATCACAGCTTGGTATGGCTCTGCAAGAAACCAAAAAGAGTTGTGAACGAAGCCCAGCCCATCACTCAAACCAGCCTCCCATCCACTGATTCTGTCTACACTTCCCGCTGTCTCGGCAAAGCAGCCAGCGTAGTCAAGGACCCCATGCACCCCGAACATTCTCTCTTCCACCTTCTTCCGTCGGGAAAAAGATACAAAAGTCTGAGAACACATACCAACCAATTCAAGAACAGCTTCTTCCCTGATGCTGTCAGACTTTTTAATGGATCTACCTTATAGAAATCATAGAAACCCTACAGTACAGGAAGAGGCCATTTGGGCCATCACGTCTGCACCACCACAATCTCACCCAGGCCCTACCCCCAATCTGTACATATTTTACCCACTAATCCTCTCTAACCTATGGATCTACTGTCAATTTAGCATGGCCAGTCAACCTAACCCACACATCTTTGGACTGTGGGAGGAAACCGGAGCACCCGGAGGAAACCCACGCAGACATGAGGAGAATGTGCAAACTTCACACAGACAGTGACCCAAGCCGGGAATCGAAACCAGCTCTTATATTAAGTTGATCTTTGTCTACAATCACCTCCCCTGCCCCCCACACTGTCTAACTGGACATACAAACCCCCATCACCCCCATCCTACCTGGCACATACTGTCCCCCAGACCAACTATACCCCCTCCCCGACACATCCTACTCCTCCCAGCCACTGGGAAGAACGTTCCTGCTCCCCCTCAAAGTAGTGCCATCGGATCTTTTGTGGGTGTGAGGCCGGTGTCTCGGACAGTGCACCACCGGATCTGTACATTGTGAGCAGCAATGAGGTCTCAACCTGCAACATTCTGTCTCAGCTCTCCAATGAGTACGGCCATAGATGTGATTTTTTGGATGGGGCATTCAATGCTCTCAGGTGGATGTGAAAAATCCCACGGTGTTATATCAATGAAAAGATCAGACACCCACTCTGATGTCCTGGTCAATATCTACTCCTCAACCAAGTTCACCAGCTACTTGCTACTTTCACAGTGCCGTTTGTGGGGGCTTCCTGTTGGTAAATTGGCAGCTCCATCACCCACACACGCTAAAAGTGCTTCATTCATTGCAGAGTGCTCTGGATTGTCTTGAGGTTGTGAAAGGGGCGAGAAACAGTCAAGTTGTTTGTTCTAATCCTGAATTCCCAGCTGATCACCTTATTATAGAAAGGATATTATTACACTTGAAAGAGTGCAGAAAAAAATTACTAGGATACTACCAGGATATGATGGATTAATGAGAGGCTGGATAGACTGGGATTTTTTCCCTTCAGTGTGGGAGGCTTAGGGATCATCTTATAGAGGTCTATAAAATAATGAGGGGCATGGATCAGCTAGATAATCAACATTTTTTCCCAAAGGCAGGGGAGTCTAAAACTAGAGGGCATAGGTTTAAGGTGAGAGGGGAGAGACACAAACTGGTCCAAAAGGGGCAATTTTTCCACACAGAGGGTGGTGAGTGTCTGGGACACGCTGCCAGAGGCAGCAGTAGAGGTGGGTACAATTTTGTCTTTTACAACGCATTTAGACAGTTGCAAAGGTAAGATGGGTATAGAGGGATATGGGCCAAACGCGGGCAATTGGGATTAGCTTAGTGGTTAAAAACAAAGGGGCAGCATGGACAAGTTGGGCCGAAGGGCCTGTTTCCCTGCTGTAAACCTCTATAACTCTATGAATTCCTGCCTCAACATTGAAATGGATCCTGCAAACTCCCCGATGTGGAAAGTGTGGAGATTGCTCACGGTATCTTCTCTTAGTGATGTCTATTCCTTCATACGAGAGATAGGAACATACTGGGAAACTGCGGGGACCGTCGGTGAAGCCAATGACGGACACGGCCCAATCAAATCATTTCCTATCCTGCTGTTTTTTTGATGCGGTCAGATTGGGTGAAATGTCTGATCAATGCCCAGCTGGGAAAGAGGTGGAGAAAAGAAAAATAGTGGGGGGGAAAAACATCTCAAACTGGCTTCTCCCAGTGTGGTTGTAAAGCATTATTTTGTTCAGGTTCTGTTCCGTGTTATAATGGATCAGAAACAGAAAGACTTCTTGTCGAGCGAAGGCAGGCACAACGATTTGTCTCAGGTCTCCCAGGTACGTGTTGGAAGGATGCAAGTTGGGAGAGGGGAAGGGAAAGCTTGGGATTGGATCTGACAACCGTTTGGTCATGCACTCTCCATTCTCTGCTCCCCACATCCCTCCCAGTAGCGGGAAAGCCAAAGGCCAGGAACACCAGCAAAGAAAGTACAAGAGTCCAATTGGGAAGAAAAACAAAATGGGCAGGAAAAGACCAGCTGATTTATCGAGCCTGCCCCACACTCATGGTGGCTGGAACATCCTTGACTGTCCCTGCCTTCCCCCACCATTATGTCACTGGCTCACGCACAGGAATACAGTGTGCAAAAGAGAAAACACTGGAAAATCTCAGCAGATCTGGCAGTTAAGAGAGAAAAGAGCTGATGTTTCAAGTCCAGATGTAAGCAATAATTTACTTTTACTCAGTGTGGCTGATCCAGAAGGAACTATTCCAGTGTAGACAATAAAGATGAAACAAAACTTACTTCAACTTAGATATCAAATAAATGGTTTAATGAAGAAACTTCATTACCCCAACACTTGAGGCCTCACCCTGGGCCACTACAAGCAATTTGACAATTCCCAAAAGGTTCTTATTTATACAGAGCCAGCTGATCATCACATCATTCTGTCACTGGTTACATGGGTCAGCCAACCCTTACAGCTTGTTACCACTGGTCACATTACAACAGATCCAATGTTATCATCAGTTACATTCCAGCACAGTGGACGGTACGTTACAATGTGCCTAACTAACCCATTATTTATTTATGAGGATGTGAATAAAGAGTAAATATACACCTGTTAAAGTTTTCCCTTCAGATTAAGAGTCTTTGATTGCACAGGGAGACGCTTTGGAAAAGAGGCATGCAAACTTTTCTGGAGATATTCCATCCATTTGCATCGAGTCTTAGTAAGGAACCTGAACAGGAGCAGCAGGAGGTCATTCAGCCCCTTGAACCTATCCTGCCATTAAATTAGATCATGGCTTATCTGTACCTCAACTTCATCTGCCCTCCCTGATTGCCGTGAGTGCCCTTACCTCACAGGAGGGTGAGCAATCTCAGTTCCGGAATGTTCAACTGGCTCCCAGCCTTTTGAACGAGAGAGTTCCTGACTTCCGCTAGCCTGTGCGTGTGTGAGAAAATGTTTTCTCTCAATCAGAGATCTAAAGTACATCAGATCTTGACTCTGAGAGACAGCAGACGACCCAAGATCAAGGTGAATGTGGAGCCAGAAGCCAAGAGTCCAAGTAGTGAGCAGTTAATTTTACTGATACTCCACTCCCACGTTGAGATAAAAGGTGTTGTGGTTAATGGGTGGCTATTTAGTATGTTTGTTTGACATACATTTCCCTGATACTTTTCTTAAAAAGGCTGTAGAAATGTTGAACAAATATTGGTTAAGAGCCTCAACATTGTATCAGAAAGCCAGACAGAGGGTTATCGTACTGAAATCGCAACTCCAAATACAATGGCACTATTGCACTATTATCCCAGAAATAATCGAGTGAACCAGAGTTCAAACCCCAGCAAATTCAAGTTCAGTTTTCAAAGGAAAGCAGAAAACCGGCATTAAGTTGTTGGATTGTCACTGAAAGTGCCCAGCTACATACTCCTAACTATTAGCAGCAACACTAGAAACGGCAGAAGTAGGCCACTTGGTCCATCGGGCCTATTCCACCCCATTTACTGTGGTCATGCTAGAGCGTGGGTTTCGACTCCACTTTCCCTCCCACCACCCCCGATATTTCTCCGATTCTCGGAGGGACTAAAAACCTGTCTGAGCAAGGGACAAAGAAAATTACAGCACAGGAACAAGCCCTTCGGCCCTCCAAGCCTGCACCAACCATGCTGCCTGTCTGAACTAAAGCCCTCTACCTTTCCAGGGGCCATATCCCTCTAATCTAATTCTATTCATGTATTTGTTCAGACGCCCCTTAAAAGCCATTATCGTATCTGCTTCCACTCCCTCCCCCGGCAGCGAGTTCCAGGCACCCACCACCCTCTGTGTAAAAAAAAACACTTGCCTCGTACATCTGTCCCAGCCTTATGAAATATTCAACGGTGGAACAACAGCAAACCTCTGGGATGGAGAATTCCAAACTCTCAACCCTTCGAGGGAAGTTATTTCCTCTCATCTCAGTCCTGAAGGAAATCCCCCCCCCACCGGGTTTTAGTATCTCCAACCCGCACGCTAGTCACTCGGTTGTATCACACAAGGAGCTGGCTGCCAGCTTCTTAGTGTAACAGGGCCACGGGGCATCCAATGCCAGCCTTGCCAGCAGTGCCCACATGCCAGTGGCAAGACAACCGGCACCCGTCATCCTGGAGAATCACTTTGAACCTCTGGTGAAACTCCGGCACCTTGTGGACGGGGCAGGAAGCCACTTGGTGCTAGGCGCCTCATGGGTCTGTCACTGCTTCACTGCGGCTAAAACAGCCCGAGGTGAACAACAATAGGTTCAGAAACAAAGGGACTGATTTTGCTCATTCTCATCCGATTAGGGTCATGAAGATATTTCAATTTCTATGGAAAATACTGCATTCGAAAGTGTAGCTGAATACACCTAATCATTTTAGAATCACAGCAATGCGATTCTAAAAGGTTATTATATCCTTGGAGTGGAAAATGCACCCACGCAGATTGAAGAGCGAAGAATAGCAATGATTATATAGAAGTCACTTGTTTTAGGATTAATTACAGATAAACTGTTACAAGTGACACAGATCTGAAAATCACACACTTTGAGGTCTTGCTGCAAATAGTGTTGGAGATGGCATTTACCAAATCCTGTCACCATGGTGAACGTTAACGCTCTCTGACTCTTGACATTCTATTCGAAGGAGTGCATGAACTCTCTCGATGTCCTGCACAACATTCCACCCCCACTGAAGAGGGAAAGGGAAGTGGGATTAACTGAATAGCTCTTGCAAACAGCCAGCACCTCACACACTGAAGCAGTCCGGGCCCGCGTGCAGCAAGATCTGGCCAAATTCAGGCTTGGGCTGGTAGCGGGTGAGTAACATTCGTGCCAGACAATGACGCATCTCCAACAAGGGAGAGTCTAACCATCTTCACGCGGTATTACCATCGCTGAATCCCCAACTATCGACATTCGAGGGTTTAGCACTGATTAGAAACTCAACTGGATTGCCCATATAAATATTGCGGCTACAAGAGTAGATCAGAGGATGGGAATTCTGCAGAGGGTAACTCACCTCCTCACTCCCCAAAGCCTGTCCACCATCTACAAGGTACAAGTCAGGGGTCTGATGGAATATTCTCCATTTCACTGGATCAGAACAAGCCTCAAGATATTCAACACCACCCAAGACAAGCAACACGCTTTATGGGCACACCATCCGCTATTTTAAACATTCATTCCCTCCAATACCACCACAAGGTGCCCTGCAGCAACTTGTCAAGGCTCCTTTGACAACCCTTTCCAACCAGCGACTTCTACCATTGAAAAGAACAAGGACTGCAGCCATGTAGGCACACCAACCTCTGCAAGCTCTCCTCCAAGCCACTCATCATCCCGATTTGGAACTCGGTCGCTGTTCCTTCACTATCACTGCGTCAGAATCCTGGAACTCCCTTCCTAAGTGCACAGTGGGTGCACCTACCTCAGAGTGTTTAAGGTGGCAGCTGACCACCACCTTCTGAAGAGCAATGGGTGATGGGAAATAAATGCTGGCTTTGTCAGCAATGTGTCACGTCCCAAACACAAAGAGATTAGTAGCACAAGCTTTCAGAGCATTGCCCCTTCACCTGAGTGAATGGGATGAAGGGGCAATGCTCCAAAAGCTCGTGCTATGAAATAAACCTGTTGGACTGGTGAAGTGAAACTACTTACTGTTAGTTTGGCTATTACACTGAATGTAATGTTTATCGTGTACAAGACACACTATAACAGAACCCAACCTCTACCACTCAGCAAGCCCCTGGGTAGGGTACCACCATCACAAATTCACCCACCTGAAAAAATATCAGGTTAAAATGCAACAGGTTTAGTTGGAATCACAAGCTTTCAGAGTGCTGCTCCTTCAGTGGGGTGAAGGGGCAACACTCCGAAAGCTCGTGCTACCATCTTTAACCTGCCGTTGGGAGACTACTTACTGTGCCTACCTCAGTCTAACGCCAGCAACACCACATCATAGCCAAAGTAAGAGGTTACCTTCCATTACAAAGTGCGTAAATGCCCTAGGTCGGTATACAATATTGCATTCAGTTGACAAACAATCAAGACAATGCCTGCCATTTACAGAGAGAAGGGCATTAAACCAGGACAGCTAAAGTTTATTTATTAATTACAAGTAAGGTTTACATTAGCACTGCAATGAAGTTACTGTGAAATTTCCCTAGTCGTCACATTTTGGTATCCGTTTGGGTGAATAACCAGCACATCTTTCGGACTGTGGGAGGAAACCACAGCACCCGGAAGAAACCCATGCAGACACGGGGAGAACGTGCAAACTCCACACAGACAGTGACCTGAGCCAGGAATCGAACCCGGGACCCTGGCGCTGTGAGGCAGCAGTGCTAACCACTGTGCCACCACGCCCATCCAGCTTGGAACAACAAGCGGAGATAAATATTAGTTATGGGTGAAGAGGCAGCAATTACTCTGACAGCAGGAATTCGGATCCGCACAGGGGGCTGCAAGGAAGCAGGATCCCACTGGGAACTGCCCCTTCTCAAACATCAAACTGCCAACAAGCTCGGGCTGGTATTGTCCTGGCTGAACCGTGTCAGATGGCAGCACGGTAAATATCACAACAAACAGTCAGTAAGCGGGGTCGGAACATCAAGCCTTGGCTCAGAGGAGAAAACACAAACAGCGATTTTAAATTTTAATGAAAGGAATTTTTTTCAAGGGATGTGAAGGCAGACAAAATTAATCGATTGCCCGAGCAAAGACACGGCAGACGCTAGCTTCATTGCGCGATCTCCGGTTTCTCCGCTCACTCTGACTGCACCAGTCATAGCTGTCGACTTATGATCACATCAGGGCGGAATCACTTTAGCCTCGAGGATCAGCGATTCTGCCAAGTGCAAGCAATGGTGTTTAGAATTCCAAGGCCACAAAAACACGTGTGCGCATACAAGTGTACCTCTGTACTCATGCGTGTCCATGCGTGCCTGTCATTACAGACACGCGTGGACATAACCTTCCTGAGTAACAGCGGAGAGAGGTGTGTATAAAATGCAAAATACAGACATCCAGCAATGTTAGCTTGGGAACCTGGCTGGATGGAAGTACAGCTCAGAGGTAGTGCTACAATAACGTCACACTGACATCCCTTGCAATCTTCAGAATAAGGCTCTCTGCTAAGAGTTCTAATTGCTGTAATTATTCCACATTTCCATATCAATTAGCTATAATTTTTTTTCAAATATGTAAGCGCCATTGTAATTTCAGAATTGTTTGGCAGTAGGTGCAGTATTCAAGCAGTTAAAATAGTCAGCTCTTGAAAAGCAAAATGTGTGCAGTCACCCAAGGAGAGAGATCTGAATGCTGGAAGGTGGAACTGTGCACGTTTCAGGCATCCCGCGTTAGTATCAAAGGCTCCCAGGTCAGGTAGACACAGCCAGCGACAGCTCCCCACACTCACCCAGAACAACCTGCCTCCCTCCCTAATTTCAGAAGAGAATCGTCACAACTTGCAGTGTAGAGTTTGCTTTTCCTTTTAATGGGCGGCATGGTGGCACAGTGGTTAGCACTGCTCCCTCACAGCGCCAGGGATCAGGATTCGATTCCAGCCTCGGATCACTGCGTATGTGTGCGGAGTTTGCGCATACTCCCCCGTGTCTGCGTGGGTTTCCTCTGAGTGCTCCAATTTCCTCCCACAATCTAAAGATAGGTGGGCTAGGTGGATTGGTCATGCTAAATTGACCCTTAGTGACTAGCAAGGTAAATGTGTGGGGTTACGGGGATGGTGCCTGGGTGGAGAGAGAACAGAACCAATGTTCGGAGTCTGGATGACCCTTTGTCAGAGCTCTGACGACTCAAAGTGTTGGCTCTATTCTCTCTCCACAGATGCTGTCAGACTCGCTGAGATTTTCCAGCATTTTCTGCTTTTGCTCCAAAGTTTAAGTCCTAGGCAACTGAAGGCACTAATGCTGGACCGATTAAAATCAAGGATATTCAAGAGACGGGAGTTAAAGGAATGCAGGTATCTCGGAGGGATGTCGGGCTGGAGGAGCTGACAGAGATAGGGTAGGGGGCAATTGCATGGAGGAACTTGAGACCAAGGATGAGAATATTCAAGCTCTCTCTCCCCATGAGGTTTGAATTTGCTCTTGTCCCATACTTCATTGAAAAAGAATCTCTCATACTGGTGGACAGCCTAGGAAATTTTTTTAACTCCATCCTTAAAATTACAAAGCCAATGCTCAGAGTGGACCAGGCAAACCCGAATCCATTCCTTGCCTGCTCCAAAAGACAAATTCAAAATCCAACTGAATCCAATTCAAGGTGGCCACGAGAGGGAGAAATAAGATCCAGGCTGACAAGACAGGGCATTGCAACCTATCTTGGGCTTGATCTGACGCTTGATCTTAGCCAAAAGGCCAACGTGGCATCCAATTCCTCATCGCTAGCTTCCTTCCTCCGCAAGCAAATACCACGGCAGGAATTTTACCATCCCGCCCGCCACGGGAATCAGAGCGGGCTAGGGCCAGAGCACGGAAAGGTCCACTGGCCTTGGGCAGGATTTTACTGTTTCAGGACGAGCGAGGTCGTAAAATCCTGCTCCATATCGGTGGAATAGAATAGTGAACTCAACCTATAGGAAGCAATCTCTACAAACCAAAGAAGTGCAGGGTAGGTCACTAAACTGACGCAAATGTCAGGGGGATTAGTTGGGTAAATGTATAGGGATAGGGCCTGGGGGTGAGGTTGTGGTTGGTGCAGACTCGATGGGCCGAATGGCCTTCTTTGGACTGCAGGGATTCTATGAAACCTGGAGCGCACCTACACACCTAGGAAAGCAGCACAGCAAGTTCACAATAAACCACTTAACTCATGCAAGAGTTAATCATTTCAGATGACATTAGCTGTGTTCATGTGCAGGAAGGAACGCGGGGTGGTGGTGGTGAGGGATAGCAATGACAACAGTGCAATTACCTAAAACAACAACTCAAACTCAGAACTGAGCTGTCTCCTTGACAGCCTCCCAACTTCCTACAGCTTAGTGGAATGTCAGATTTGGGGCGTCGATACATAATTCAGCAGCAGCTCAGTATTTATCCGTGGCTACGCGAACAGAAGGAAAATAAATCAGGTGTCTTCTACGCTGCACAACTCGAAAAAAAATAATTCAAGTAATGGAAATGGCTGGGAGTGCTCGAAAGATACAAACTAGTTAAAGGTTTAAACAACTGTTTTGATTTGCTTCATCTCAAATACGTCCAACTTCCTGGCAGGCTTGAAATAGAACAGAGAACATAGATCAGTACAGCACAGGAACAGGCCCTTCGGCCCACGATGTTGTGTCGAACATGACGTCAAATTAAACTAATCCCTTCTGTCTGCCCTTGGTCCATATCTCTCTAATCATCGCACATTCATGTGCTTATCTAAAAGCCCCTTAAGACCATAAGACATAGGAGCAGGATTAGGCCACTCGGCCCATCGAGTCAGCTCTGCCATTCAATCATGACTGATATTTTTCTCATCCCCATTCTCCTGCCTTTTCCCCATAATCCCTGTTCTCCTTATCAATCAAGAACCTACCTATCTCTGTCTTAAAGACACTCAATGACCCGCCTCCACAGCCTTCTGCAGTAAAGAGTCCCACAGGTTTACCACTCTCTGGCTGAAGGAATTCCTCCTCATCTCTGTTTTAAAGGATCGTCCCTTTACCCTGAGGTTGTGCCCTCTGATTCTAGTTTTTCCTACTAGTGGAAATATTCTCTCCACGTCCACTCTATCCAGGCCTTGCAGTACCCTGCAAGTTTCAATAAGATCCCCTCTCATCCTTCAAAACTCCAACTTAAATGCCCCTGCTGTATCTGCCTCCACCTCCACTCCTGGCAGTGAATTCCAGTCACCTTTGTTTAAAAAAAAAGTTTGAAGTTCATTTACGGGTCATACGTAAAGCTTACATTAACGCTGCAATTAAGTTACTGTGAAATTCCTCTCGTCGCCACACTCCAGCGCCTGTTTGGGTCAACACACCTAACCAGCACATCTTTCAGACTGTGGGAGGAAACCAGAGCATCCGGAGGAAACCCACGCAGACACGGGGAGAATGTGCAGTCTCCACTCAGACAGTGACCCAAGCCGGGAATCGAACCCGGGTCCCTGGCGCTAGGGAGGCAGCAGTGCTGACCACTGTGCCGGCCTCAGCACTCTCTGCAACCTGCCATTCTCTGTGTTAAAAAAAAACTTGCCCCTCACATCCCCTTTAAACTTTCCCCCCTCATCTCAAGTGCATGTCCCCTCGCATTAGGCATTCCAGCTCTGAGAAAAGGACCCTTGACTGTCAACCCTGTCTGTGCCTCCCATCATTTTATAGACGTCAATCAGGTCTCCCCCTCAGCCTCCACCGCTCCAGAGAAAACAACACTAGAAATAAGTCAGGAAGCTGTCAAAGACCAGTAATATACAGCTGGCTTTGTTCATTCTGTAATTTTCCCAGTGCCCCGACAAGGTTCACACGGCTCACCTATCGTCAATATACTTCCACACAGGAAACCACTTCTACAACACACATCTAAAAACCAATCGGGGAAACGTCAGCATAAATTTAGAGATGGAGATGAATTTCTGAAAACATGTACCGAGGGATCAGGATTGACAGTAGGGACCACTGGAGTCCAAGTCAGCACTGCTGCCTCAGAGCATCAGAGACTCGGGTTCAATTCCGGCCTGGGGTCACTGTCTGTGTGGAGTTTCTCTCCGTGTCCGTGTGGGTTTCTTCCAGGTGCTCCGATTTCCTCCCACACTCCAAAGATGTGCGGGTAAGGGCGATTGGCCATGTTAAATTGACCTTAGCATAAGGGGCTTAACAGGATAAATATGTGGGGTTATGGGGATCGGGCTGGGTGGGATTGTGGTCGGTGCAGACTTGATGGGCTGAATGGCCTCTTTCTGTACTGTAGAGATTCTATGAAACCAGGATTTTATACCAGATATCTTTTCAAACCTTGAGAGCGAGGTCTCAAGTGCAGAATGTGTAATACCCATTAAACAAAATCTTTTAGTGTATTGCCGAGCTCAATTTCAACTCTCTCCATTGCAGTTTGACCTCTTCCACAATCTTTACTCTGGTAAATAACCAGGCTGTATGCTGGCTAGCCAGCTGTAATTGATGTGTTATACCAACTGGATTGAAAGATTCTTACTGTACATTAAATCGATTTGCTGCTTCGGCACTTGATCGCAAACAGAAGTTTGCGATTGAATAAAGAGCAAAGCTTCAAGACATCTCAAAAGTCCAATTCAGTCACATCTAAGGATTGATTCTCCGCAATTAAGACATTGATATTGATTCAAGCGTGGTAGCTATTATTTCCTGCACTGGGAAACTGCGCCAGTACATTTTGATAAAATGACCCCCATCATCATCTCTTGGTCGTACTGATTCAAGCTTGGTTGCCAAGCAGACTACAGGGAGCACTCTTCACTGTACTCTATACAGTGCCTTGGGATCTTTTATGCATCTGCTTGCATTGGCAGATGGAACAAACCTTGGTTTTAATGATTAACCTCAAGGAATATAACACTCCAGCTGCACTGAAGAACCAACAGAGCTTAGTCTTCAATGAGAGTCAAGTAGGCATTTACTTTCACACTGAAAGTGCACAGGATGACTTCAACCATTCACTTGAATTGATAAGAATTGATATGTTGTGGAACTGTGTGTTTAGTTGGCAGTTTTGTTTTCAAGGCCTATGTGATCAATACAGGGGCTGGCAGAGAAAGCCAGTCTCCCAACTTCTCTCTTTCTTTTCCTTTCTGTAATAATTTTCCTTAAGTTCTGTTCAATAAAAGAAATTCATCGCACCGACACTGTCCTCGTCTGTTCAAAGGAATGAACGGGCCTTACGTTATGTTAATCCTTTACTCAACATCGCTCCTCCCACCACAGCCTGAACCAGTCAAATCTTTATCCCAATCATTTACATCCTGCTGCATGTCCTCACAAAGTGTCACGTGGTTAGTCCCCGAGCTCCTCTTACCAATCTCCCCTGACCCATCTCCCTGTTGTGGTCCTCGCCTCTTTCTGAGGGCAAGGTCTTTCCGGACTCTCCCTGCTGTTGGTTTGAGAGCCCTTTCCTTGGGTGACTGACTTGTTTCTTCTTTATCTCCTTCAGGATCGGAGTGGGAAGCCCAGGTTTCTATTGGCTTTCTTCGCGAGGATATTAAGTGCTGCAAGTTCTCCTTATTGTTCCCCGGTCAACCTCAATCCTGGAGCTCTTTTGATTATTAGACCTTTCTTCTGTTAGTCTCATACCCCTACCCTTCTCCCCTTGCATCGCTCCTAAGCCTCACGCTCTGTGCCCAAAGTTGAAGTTATGAACCAGTGTGTTTTTCTCTCCTCCCTCATGCTGTTTCACCCTCTCTTGGTCATTCGAGGTGATACTAGCTTTTTTTTTTGCAGGGCTGGAAACGTTCTCAATCTCTTTCCCATCAGCAGCTCTGATGGGGAGAAGCCATTTTGGAGCAGTGAGGTACCTCCGCAAAACCAAATTAAGGTCTTCATTCTATTTCATCAAGTCCAAAGATGTGCATGTTAGGTGGGTTGGCCATGCTAAGTTGCCCTTTAGTGTCCCAAGCTGTGTTGGGTAGATGGATTAGCCATGGTAAATGTGTGGGGAGCAGGGTTGGGGAGAGGGGTTAGGTAAGATCCTCCATAAGAGAGTCAGTGCAATCTCAATGGGCCAAATAGCCTCCTTCTGCACTGTTAGGATTCTATGACACTCTAAGCATTTGTTGGTTCGCACCTCTCCCAGATCTCTACTTATCTGAGGATATTGAGGTGAGTTGGTTATGCAAATCAATCTCTATACCTTGACAAAATGTTGGAACAATTCATTGACAAACTGCAGACCATTATCTGATGCCAGCATTGCCATATGTTTCTTAAATTATCTTCAATGTTTGAAAGACTGTTTCCACCAAGATACTGTGCAATCTCTTCACCTTCAATCCACCTCCAGTAATAATCAATGACAATAAGAAATATCTTGCCAATAAACTCAAATCAATTCATTCCCCAAGCAGTCCCATGGCCTCGATGGAAACGTACAAGGTGATATTGGTTCTTTTTGTTCTTAACTGTTCACTGCAATTGGAAATCATTTCTTCTATAGAATGAGTAATGCCTGGCTACTAAACTAATTGCTGATGTCTCACTCATCTGCTCTCCCTAAGTGACCTTGGTGAAATCTTTGAAGAATAGCAAGCCAAAATATTCTCAGAATGACTATTCTGTCATCAGAAACTAGAAGATCATCAAAGATTACAAGGTGCTTTCTCTGTTCAAAGCACTGTCAGAGTACTGGATTGTTCGGAGTATATTCTGGTACATTCTTCCTCATAGTACTTTCTCATCTGAACACATTTGCCCTCTTCCTGCTGTGCTTGTTTTATCTCCTGCAACTTCTTTGCAGTAGGCGGTAGGTGCTGAGCAATGAGAGACGTATACATTTCAACCTCCTTGATGAAATGCAAATCCTTCAACTGGTATCCTGGACGGTGTATCTTGCTTTCATCTGGTACTTCCCTTGAACATACTCTGTTATGGAGTCAAGCCTCATTAAAGTTATTCTGAAGTTTAAAAGTTTATTTATTAGTTACAAGTAAGGCTTACATTAACATTGCAACGAAGTTACTGTGAAATTCCCCTGAACTGTTAGATTTTAGTCATCATCTTCGCAACCTCTTAAGAGTGATTGGTGGCTTATGGTCTGTTTCAATTTGGAACCGCAGTGTCATGATGTAGGCTGAGAATTTCACCTAAGTTGTTGCAAATGCTTCCTTACCCGATTACAGCATATCTTTTCTGCATGTCTGAGAGTGACTTTGAGAGAAAGAAAACTGATCTACATTTACTGACTCTCCGTATGTGAAGCAACACTGCACCCAGATCATTATGATGTACACAATGTATCAGCTGCTATTATGGTTGATAGTTCTGGCCCATATTGTGCTAAAATCTCAGAGGTCAGGAAAGGACTTTTGATTTTCTCAAAAGCATTTTGCTGATCCACATTCCAGCACTGCTGTTGTCTCTGACCCAACGTGTGAGTCAATGGTTCAACAGCTTCTGCCAAATTTAGTAGGAAATTGGTAGACCATTCCTAGCGATCTCTGAAGTTCAGTAATGTTCCTGGATTGCAAAAACTCTCTGGCAATCTTTTCTCTCAGTGATTCCACTGTTATACTGGAGACTTGTACAAATGCGACCTGGAATGATACGGTGGCACAAGGTTAGCACTGGGTTCAATTCCCAGCTTGGGTCACTTTCTGTGTGGAGTTTGCACATTCTCCCTGTGTCTGCATGGGTTTCCTCCAAGTGTTCCAGTTTCCTCCCACAGTCTGAAAGACGTGCTGGTTAGATGTATTGACCCGAACAAGTTCTGGAGCGTGGCCATTAGGGGAATTTCACAGTAACTTCATTGCAGTGTTAATGTAAGCCTTACTTGTGACAAATAAATAAACTTTACCTTAACTGTAGATGTAACCATGGGTTTGGTGAACTGACATTTACGTTCAGTCTTCGGCCTGCATCGTGGAATGATTTCAGGATTGCACTTATTTTACAGTTATTCTCTTCTATTGTAGAATCAAGTACAAGTATGTCATCCATATGGCTCTTACTCATGCCATGGGGTGGCACAGTGATTAGCACTACTGCCTCACGATGACAGGGATCAGGGTTCGATTCCTGGCTTGGGTCACTGTCTGTGCGGAGTCTGCATGTTCTCCCCGTGTCTGCGTGGGTTTCCTCCCACACTCCAAAAGACGTGCTGGTTAGGCACATTGCCCATGCTAATTTCTCCCTCAGTGTACCCAAACAGGTGCCAGAGTGTGGTGACTAGGGGATTTTCACAGTAACTTCATTGCAGTGTGAATGTAAGCCCACTTGTGACACTAATAAATAAACTTTAATCTTACTCCTTAAATGCCTTCTAAGATTTGGGTCATTGCTCTATTTGAAGAAATCATGCGCTTCTGATGTTAATTTCTTATTCTGCATCAGCTGTCCTTTCAACTGAATAGAAAGGATTCCACAGCACAATCTGGGAACAGAAGGGACGTTATCCCTAGCGTGCTGCTTGATACCCATCCCTCGACTAATATCACCAAAACAGCTTATCAATCGCCATCACGTTATTACTTGTGGGAACTTCCTGTGTATAAATGGGCCACCACATTTCCTGCAAGGGCAATTACACTTCAGGATTACATCACTGGCTGTAAAGTGCCTTTGGGATGTCTGATCGTCATGAAAGGCGCTACATAAATGCAAGTCTTCTTTTCTCTTTAAGGGCAAGTCCAAACTGAGATTCCAGCGTTGGGGATGAGGGAGTGCCGCTCGGACATTCTGAAGCAGGGACTGATCTGTGGATCAGGACAACGATTTAAAATACTGCTTTAAAACACGGTAGAGAATTCGCACAGAAAACTGGCCATTCAGCCCATCATGCTGGTCTTTATGAACCAATCTTCTCACACTCCAATCCTATTATAGAATCCTTCTATTCCTATCTCCCTTAGGGTAATCTACCTTCCCATTAATATACATTTAAGTGATTCCTTTAACAAGGGCATCACAGTGTCAATTTAAGAATATTTCTCTGATCTTGCAACCCTGAGCAAGTTGGTAGCCTCAAGATTTAGTTGGCTAAACAGTGCCCTTTGTTGGATATCTTTGTCACCTGGTTTCTTATCACCTTGTCGGAATATATTTGGTTATTTATTTAGCCATTATCGAAAGAAGTTTAACGATGGGATCTTCTGGCCGCACTCACCCCAAGGTTGGAAAAATCCATCCGAGGTCAATGAACCTTTGCATGGTCCGTCCCAGTGCCCCCACCCCGCCCTCTACGATTTGCATGCAGGGTGGGAGGGGTAAAATTCCGCCTCACGTGTACAAAGCAGACAGGTCACTGGCATTTATTTCAAAGCCAGCTTTTAATTGCAGCCTCGAGTTTCAGGATTTTTACATTGCTCAGACTGCCATATTGTATTAAACCGTACAAAGCTTTTGCTCATTTATGCTTTAAACTAACTGAAATTAAACTCATTAATTTAATAATCCTCAAGTGTGTACTTTCCAATATTCTAAAATATTCAATTTAAAAAGGAACATTCATCTTGTGACTGCCCTTGGCGCGGGGCCAGGTTTGCAAAGCAGAAACAGATGCCTGGGCTTCTTGGCTTTTCCATAACCACATCAAATACCTTCACACTTCACAGTGTAACGTAAGCGTGACGGCTTACTCTAGACGCAAGACTTGGATGGATGGCAGGAGGGATGGGCAGAATTCTGCATCGTTAAACTTCACTCGAAAACAGCTAAATAACTGAATGTATTTCCCACAAAGTGATAAACCAGATGCCAGAAACGTCCAACTAAGGTTACTAGTTGGCCGACTAAATCTCGGGGCTACCGTGCTGCTCAGGGCTCCAAGATCAGTTCTTCAATCTTAAAAGTTGGCACCCGTGATGCCCATGTTAAACTGTGACACCCGTGTTAAGGGTATCACTTAAATGTATATTAACAGGAAGGTAGATAAGCCTAAAAGGAATTAGAAGGATTCTATAATCGGTTGGAGTGGGAGATGATTGGTGTTGCGTATAAAGACTAGCATGATGGGCTGAATGGCCAGTTTTCTGTGCTGCGAATTCTTTACGTAATATTGTTAAAAGCTCAAACCGCGTGAAACCCAAACCCAAAGGCATTTCAAAAAAAAATTATTTCATGGGATGTGGGTGTCGCTGAAAAGGTCACCCACTCAGAACTTCCACAATACTGAGTGGTTTGCACATTATTTCAGAAGGCATTTAAGAGTCAACCACATCGCTGTGGCTTGTAGTCATGTGTAGGCCAGACCAGGTAAGGATGGTAGATTTCCTTCCCTAAAGGACATTAGTGAAACAGACAGAATTTTACAATAGTCAATGACAGTTCAATGGCCACTTTTACTGAGACTAGCTTTATAATTCCAAATTTTCTTAACTGAATCCAAATTTCATCACCTGATTTGTGGGTTAGATGGATTGGCCATGCTAAATTGCCCTTTAGTGTCAGGGGGATTAGCAGGGTAAATATGTGGAGTTCCGGGGATAGGATTTGGGAGGAATTGTTGTTGGTGGAGCTCAATGGGCCAAATGGCCTCCTGTAGATTCTGTGATTCCATGACAGAAAGTAGAGTGCACTTCTAAAATATTTCATTCACTGTGACACACTTTGGGATGTTCTGAGATCAGGAAAGTCACTATAAAAATTCAAGTTGTTTTTGCTTTATTTTCCACTGCACCTCTCCTTACAGTTCGGTGGAATGGGGGACGTGATGGTGCCATTACAGTAACATCCCTGGAGTAGCAACCCACAGACGCAGGCAAATGCCCTGGGCAAGCTTCAAATCCCGCCATGGCAGCTGGGGGAGTTTAAATTAAATTAATAAATCTGGAATATCGCTGGTGTCAGTAATGGTGACTATTGTTGATTGCTGCAAAAACCCACCTGGTTCCCTAATGTCCTTTAAGGAAGGATATCAGCCGTCCTTATCTGGTGTGGCCTACACGTGACTCCAGGACCATTAATTGGTCCATCAAATCTGCATCGACTGCATTCCCATCCAGACCCTATTCCCATAACTCCTCATGTTTACCCTGATAATCCCCTGACACTAGAGTTAATTTTTTTCATTCATTTGTGGGACATGGATATCGCTGACTGGTTAGCATTCAACGCCCAGCCCGAGTTGCCCTTGAGGGGCAGTTGAGAGTCAACCACATTGCTGTGGTTCTGGAGTCACATGTAGGCCAGACCAGGTAAGGAGAGCAGATTTCCTTCCCTGAAGGCTACCAGTGAACCAGATATGTTTTTCCGACGATGGTTTGACGGTCATCAACAGATTCTTAATTCTAGATATCTTTTACTGAATTCAAATTCCACCAGCTGCTACGGTGGGATTTGAACCCGGGATCCCCGGAACATTACCTGAGTCCCTGGATTAATAGTCTAGCGATAATACCACTAGGCCACCAACTTCATACCAGAATATCAGGTAATATAAGGTACAAAATTACCCCTATGTGTTAGGGGGACTAGCAGGATAAATATGTGGGGTTGCGGGGACAGGACCTGGATGGGAATATTATAAGTGGTGGTTTGATGGGCCGAATGTATTCAATAGTTCTGTCGGGATTCTATGGGGGAATTTTCTCATCCTCCTGTCATGGGAATGGTGGGGGGGAGGGGGCAGGGAAGGACCACGAGGTCTGTTGATCAGTTTTGGGACCGGCACTGATGGAAAGTCCTGCCCTGTGACTTCCACACGCTGACTGAGGCATTATATTTAACCTGCACCTAACACGTCCCATCTTCTAAGTAAACGATTCAAATAGGCAGAAAGTTGCGGGCGCCGATAATACAATTTTCCCCAGCGAGACGCAGTCTCCCCCAAAGTGCCCCCAGGTGGGCCTGCCGGAGACAGAAAGAGCGAATGTAATTAAGATTGCAAAAGGAGGAGGATAATTCCCTGCTTTTAGTCTTTTAGTCTACTCCAAACGTCAGTCCCACATCTCACACAGCCCTTTAACTCTGGTGGTTAAGTGTTTGTGAGGAATGTTGTACTTTGTATTAACTGATGTTCTGAAGCACTCCTTTTCTGCACATTAGCCTCCTGAAGTTACTGTAGCACTAGGGGTCACTCTTCCCGCCAGCAGCACATAATGAGTTGTCCTGTATTGTGTCCGAGCGGGCAGGTTTTTGTACAACTCTATAACAAGCTTAAAAAAATGATTGGGGGGGGTGGGTGTGGAGAGGAGGAGGAGGAGGAGGAGGATGAGAGAGAGAAGGCACAACTTAATCAACTGGGAATCAATTCCAATTATCCACCAGCTGTAGGGACAGGAAACTCATCTGATTTCAACCTCTGTTCAAAATTGGTTACTTCCCATGCATTCTGACAGTCTAAGTAAAAACCCAATTATTAAAAAAAAAGACACAGGTATCTGTTTTACTCCAGCAAACACAACTGATTTTAATCAGTCTCCTGGCAGCAGTCAGAATCCAAAGGTCACCAATCACACTTCTCAATCCTGTCAGAAGTAGCAATTGCCCACAAATTCAGCCAATCGTATTTACCCCCTTGTTTTGTTTGATTTGATTTATTACAGCCGCATGTATTAACAGACAGTGAAAAGTATTGTTTCTTGCGCGCTATACTGACAAAGCATACTGTTCATAGAGAAGGGGTGCAGAATGTAGTGTTACAGTCATAGCCAGGGTGTAGAGAAAGATCAACTTAATGCAAGGTAGATCCATTTAAAAAGTCTGACAGCAGCAGGGAAGAAGCTGTTCTTGAGTCGGCTGGTACGTGACCTTAGGCTTCTGTATCTTTTTCCTGACGGAAGAAGGTGAAAGAGAGAATGTCTGGGGTGCGTGGGGTCCTTAATTATGTTGGCTGCTTTTCTGAGACAACGGGAATGGTAGACAAAGTCAATGAATGGGAGGCTGGTTTGCATGACTGATTGAGTTATATTCACAACCTTTTGTAGTACCTTGCGGTCTTGGGCAGAGCAGGAGCCATACCAAGCTGTGATACAACCAGAAAGAATGCTTTCTATGGTGCATGTGTAAAAGTTGGTTTGAAGTTCGCAGCTCCTCTAAGTGCTCAAAAGCCAATGAGGGCACATTTGATACTGGCATGTGGAAAAACACAGTAACTAAGGAATACATAGCAAGACTCCATAAACGACAATGAACACGGAGGCAGTGGTTAGCACTGCTGCCTCACAGCACCAGAGACCCAGGTTCGATTCCCGGCTTGAGTCACTGAATGGGTGGAGTTTGCACATTCTCCCCGTGTCTGCGTGGGTTTCCTCTGGGTGCTCCGGTTCCCTCCCACACTCCGAAGATGTGCAGGTTAGGTGAATTGGCTGTGCTAAATCACCCGTTAGGGTCCCAGGATGCGTAGGCTTGTGGAGTAAATATGTGGGGTTACGGGGATGGGGCCTAGTTGGGATTGTTATCAATACAGACTCAGTGGGCCAAAAGGGTGCCTTCTACAGTGTAGGGATTCCATGACTGTTAAAACATGTCTTTTCAGTCAGATCTGAGGAGGCAGTTGGAGCTTTGGTTTAAAGCATCATGCCAAGGGAGGCTCTTCTGACAGTGCAGCACCCCCTCAGTACTACAGCAATGGTTAATGGGTCGAGTGAATGGGATACAAAGGGTTGAAAATTCATCTCTTCCGCTTGGTAACCTAAAACCTTCCAGATGTAGCCCAGTAGCTGATCAACGTTGCTAAAGAAAGCTTCACCACGACTGGCTAAGTATCTCCTGTTCTCAACAAGCACTCCAACTAAATTAATTATACCCATTAGCAGGTACATTTTAAATGGAAAGAGACAGCTGAAAGGAAATTCATTATTAACCCCTCCCCCCCCGTCGATAAATTAGTAATAAAATATTTATATCAGAACTAATTTGTTAACAACTTGGAGAATAAGGAAAATTCACAGTGAAAGGTCAGAGATAATTAGAAACATGGAAGGGAAAACATTGAGATCCAGAGGAACAATTCACTGCTGCACATTAGAACATTCTATTGTGGAATCGCAATCCCAATCCGCCTCCGTTTTATCAGTTCTCCACATCAAATATCCACTCTGGGGACCTGGGACCTTAATTCACGCTGACAACCCAGTACAGCACTGAGGGAGTGCTGCACTGCCGAAGGTGCCGTCTTTCAGATGGGGCTCCCCACCCTCTGTCCTTTTAGGTGGGTATAAAAGTTCCCGCGCCCCATCATTCAATGAAGAGTGGGGGAGTTTCCGGAGCGTCCCGGACCATAGTAACTCTCTCAGTCTTTTGTCACAGAGAGATTATCTGGCTAGCAGATGCGAAGTCCCCCTCCAAGCCACTCACCATCCTAACTTGGAAATCTATCGGCCGCTCCTTCGCTGTTGCTGGGTCAAAATCCCGGAACTCCCTCCCTAACAGCACTGTGGGTGTACCTACACATCATAAGTTCGTAAGATATAAGCTACAGGAGCAGAACTAGGTCATTCGGCCCATCGAGTCCGCTCTGCCATTCGGTCAGGGCTGATATGCTCCTCTCCCCATTTTCCTGCCTTCTCCCCATAACTCTTCACCCCATTACCAATTAAAAATCTGTCTAACTCTTCCTTAAATTTACTCTCTGTTCCAGCTTCCACCGCACTTTGGGGTAGCAAATCCCACAGATTCACAACCTTTTGGAAATTTGCCACCCCTTACCCTGAGACTATGACCTCTCGGCCTAGAATGCCCCACAAGAGAAAGCATCCACTCCATGCCTACTTTATCCATTCCTTTTATCATCTTGAATACCTTGATTTGATCTCCCCTCATTCTAGTAAATTGCAGAGAGATTGGGCCTAAACTGTCTGATCATGGACTACAGAGATTCTGTGAGGCAACTCGTCAGCACCTTCTCAAGGGGCAATTAGGGAGGGCAACAACTGCCGGTCTTGTCAGCAACACCCAAATCTTGACTGATTTGTGGGGTAAATATGTGGGGTTGCAGAGAAAGGGCGTAGGTGGCATTGTTGTCGGTGAAGATTCGATGGACTGAATGGCCTCGCCTGCACTGTAGGGGTTCTCTGATTCCATGATGATCACACTGTTGCTTGCCAAGTCTTGCCGTGTGCAAAATGGCTGCCCCACCTCCTACACTACAAGCTCCAAAAGTACGCAATTGAATGAGAAGTGCTTCAGGAGGTACTGAGTTCACGAAAGGCGCTATATAAATTCAGGTTTCTCATTCTGTACACCAGCATTACAGCCCAGCGAGGCAGAGACGGAACAGAAAACTGCAGAGAAATTCGACAAGATCATGCCAAGCTCCCTCACAACCTCCGACACATTGACCCCAAAGACAGACGCTCCTTCTCCACTTCCCCTGGGAACTGTCTCCCAGGGTATCAGCTTACTGACAGCCATTAGCAGAGCGGTATCCAAGATCTGGGCTTTGTAAAACCGAGCTTTACAAGATAATGAAGTTCTCACACTGTAAATAATTTGCACTGTGCACACATTACATTCCGATTCTTCAAGGTGAATGGAGATAATGCTTCAGCTCATATCGCACCTCACTGCTTATGCTCCCAGTAGGATGGAACTCAAAATCCAACACTGAGAATGGAATGCTAATCAGTGTATTCATCTACCAGTGTGTATGTGTAACAATGGGGAATGAGTGAATAGCTCCACAGCAGAATGCAATACCTTAAATTACAGCAAAATATCATTTTCTAATGGTAGTTATGGAATTATTCCACAAACTCTGCCCAGCACAGGTGAAGGAGCATTCACTGCGATGTAGCTCAAGGCTTGTGAAGAAATTCCTACCTGGTATAATTACATTTTTTTTTACAAAACAGACAGGTATTTTCGAAACCCAGCCGACTAGGCATCAGGATTGGCAACCTCCCTTCGAGTGCACCTCCCCCCACCCACTGTGAATGAACTTGATAACTCCGCCACATTCTAATCATAAGGTAATTACTGTCAAATCAAAGCATTCGACAAGCGGGTGAAGCGGAGAGTGAACGGAGAGGCTGAGGAGTTTGGGAGAGGAGAGAGAGACAGAGAGAGAGACAGAGGAAGAAAGTGAAAATTGCAAAGAAGTAGGAGGGTTTCGAAATCAATGCGACAGAGAGTTAAATATATTGGGTGATATGGGATTGTAGAGTTCCTACAGTGTAGAAGGGGGCCATTCAGCCCATCAAGTCTGCACCAGCAACAATCCCACCCACGCCATATATTTAATCCCCCTGACACTACGGGGCAATTTAGCATGGCCAATCAATCTAACACCCACACCTTTGGACTGTGGGAGGAAACCGGAGCATCCGGAGGAATCCCACACAGACAAGGGGGGAACGTACAGACTCCACACAGACAGTTAGGAATCAAACCCAGGTCCCTGGCGCTGTGAGGCAGCAGTGCTAACCACTGTGCCACCATGAAGAGGTTAAAGGGGAAGCAGATATTGGCTATAGTAACAGGGTGACTATTCAACCCAGAGTCCAACTCCCCATTGGTACATCCAAAGTATGGGCTAACACTATACAAACTGACCACAAAAGCTGTCGGATTTGTTGTCTGAAGGAATAAACTGATTCATTGATGTCCTTCAGTCATGGCGGTTTTCCCTCACCTGCTTAATCCTGTTTTGTAATTGGTTCTCTGGGGCTTGCTGGGTAATAAATACTGCTTTCCCCCTATCCCAAAACACAAGACACGCTGACCCTGAATCATCACTTCCAGGTCAATCGGGGCAGACAGAAGAATAGGAATTTTAACGAGGGAAGGGCAAATTTAGCCTCGGGCAAAAGTATCTGAAATGTGAGAAGTAACCCAGTAAAAGTCAGGGGACTCAAAACTAGTGCGAGGATTTGGAAAGGTTTACACATTGGACAAGGAGAGTTGGATTACTTAGCCTAGTAGCTTAATCATAGATATTCCATTAAGATCACAACAACCACTGTCTGTAGTCCTTCTACATTATGTCACACACTTCACAATATGGTGGCACAGTGGTTAGCACTGCTGCCTCACAGTGCCATAGGCACGGATTTGATTGAGGCCTCGGGTCACTGTCTGTACAGAGTCTGCATGTTCTCCCCGTGTCTATGTGGGTTTCCACTGGGTACTCCAACAGTCCAAAAGACATACTGGTTAGGTGAATTGGCCATGATAAATTCTCCCTCAGAGATGCCGGGGTGTGGCAACAAGGGAATTTGCACAGTAACTTCATTGCAGTGTTAATGTAAGTCTCGCAAAGTCATTCCCACATGACTTGTCTTTGCAGAATATTACGCATTAGATGGCAAGACAAAGTACCAGACACTGAAGTTCTCTCTAGAGCAAGTCTACAATCAGTCCACACACTGCTGATGAGAGCGCAGACCCGGTGGGCAGGTCATGTCATCCGTATGTCAGACGAGCGCATACCCAAGCAGCTCCTTTTTGGGGAACTCTCTACTGGAAGACGCTCGCATGGAGGGCAGAAGAAACGTCTCAAAGACACACTCAAGGCCTCCCTGAAGTCGCCCGACATTGACACAACCACCTGGGAAACGCTGGCACAAAACTGCCCTATCTCATCCACAAGGGCTGTCAAGCTTACAAAGCAAGGTGTATTGCTGAAGCACAACTTAAGCGCGAGCTGCGCAAGTCCAGAGCAAAAAGTCTGACAACACCAGGTTTTAGTCCAACCTATTTATTCACCAGTGCAACAACTACAGTGTCTACACAAGTCTGTCCAATATGTGCCAGGACATTCCGTGCCCGAATTGGCCCTGATCAGTCATCTTCGGACACACCGCAACCAGCCTCAAAATGACTAATGGTGTCGAGATGGATGAACAACAATGTAAGCCTACTTGTGACACTAATAAATAAACTTTCTCACTCAAATTTACAGCTTAGGGCTGTCTAATCTATCCTCAATGCTGATGTAGGGATCAATCTCGTTGTTCCTGTCTGCACCTTAGCCACTGCAGGTAATGTCCCTTGTGGAAGTACACACACCAACAATGCATCCATCACTGATTAGTGTGTTATTAACTTCTGCACTGAAAACATTCCCGTAAATATTTAATCATTAGAATGGAACATGAACAGAACGGACTAATGATCATGGGAGCTGCCTCGACAAGCCTCACGTATTTCAGCTATGTGCTTCAAGTTAATACGTTAATGGTCTACCTGCCAAGCCAAACAAAAAGATACATTTCTAAAATAGCACGAGGTATCAAGAGGAGGCTGCCTAACTCTCAAAGGTGATTGATTCAACAACACACAAAGTAAAACTATTCACAGGCACAGCAACTGCAACTCAGGTCTTCCTTCACCCCTGGGCTCACGCCGAGAGTCCACTTGCTCCTGAGACCCACGCGCTTTCTCCCTATTGGCCAAGGGCCAAGTGCTTCCATGCAACAGGCCCTAAAGGGGGAACTCCCCTGACCCGCGAACAACCGCCCCTTAAATGGGACAGGGCCACCACAATTACAATGCAGCAACTGCTCTAACGGCAAAGCAACTCCAAAACATCTGTCTGCGGGCCACTCGCAAATGGGGTGGGGGGGAAGAAACGGAGAGAGGCAAGTTGCGAGAAGGGAGGGATAAGTCTGGCCAAAACAGAAGGGTTTTTGGGAGACATTAGAAAGCAAGAAGAGGTAACAAGACAGATTGAATTGGGTGGGGGGGGGGGGGGGGGGGGGTGTGTGTGTGTGTGTGTGTGTGCGTGCCGAGGGCAGGGAGTGAGGTGGGGGGCCAAGGGTGGGGAGGGCTGAGGGGTGGGCAGAGGGGTAAGGAAGCAGGGGGAGTGGGGGCACAAGTGGGGGAAGGGCCAAGGAGGAGGGGGTCGGTTGACATGACCCTGTAAATGGAAACAAAACGCTAACAACACTCGCTGGTGAAAGTTGGCCTGTTTGGAGGGAGTGGGAGGATGAAAGTAAGTTTGAAAGCACGGAGGAGGATGTTGAAATGAAGGAAGATTGTGAATAAATCTGTGCTCACACGTTTCCCTCGCTGCCATTCCTGGGTACAGCAGCTCCAGGTTTCAAAACTACACAGAGACGATTTGATTCACAACCCAAAACCAAACATTTAGCAGAAAGTGACGGGTTAAAGCATGCAGCACAATTAAATCATCTTTGCTAGCATCGCCTGGGGGCCTGGATTTGATCTGCTTTCGGTATTACTGCCCTGTTAATATTAAACTGCTGGGAATGACATATTGTTTGCTGCAATTGTGAAAGCCTTGTCGGAAAAGCCAAGTAGATTATAACACTCTTACCTTCCCAAGATTGGTACAGTGGTTGTGTTCTCATCCGGAGGGAGCATTTCAATATCACTGATCTGCTTGATGCAGTGACCAGAAAAGGAGCAGTACAATTGTAACACTATTGATATTTACAAGGCTTAAACAAGCGGCTTGATCCCGACAGGAAAATAACGGGTGTTAGAGGAACGCACAACATTATTAATGTGCAAATCCACCAGAATGTTCAGGGATGAAGGGATATGAGGTGAGCTTTGTATCTCCAAAACCCGTTGGTCGATTTATGCCACTCTGCCAGTTCCTTCACACAAACGGCAACCCACCCTTAAGCGTGCTCGTTATATTTAAAGCCCGCAGATTTGCAGATTAATTGCTTGTTAAACTCTCCACATATGCTAGTGCTGATCCTCCCTTTTAACGACATGAATACTGTTAATGTAACGCCAATCAACATCACAGGCCCAAAAAAACAAAGGGATAATTCGAACTTTTCCACCTCACGTGCAATTTATTTTACCATTCATCCACGGGCATCGCTGGCCGGGCCAGCATTTATTGCCCATCCCTAGCTGCCCTTGAGCCCAATGGTTTGCTAGGGCCATTTCAGCGGGCAGCTGAGAGCCAGCCACATTGCTGCGATTCTGGAGTCAAATGCAGGCCAGACGGGGTAAGGATGGCAGGTTTCCTTCCTTAAAGGACCAGATGGGTTTTTCTGACAATGGTTTCATGGTCATCAGTCAATTCTTAATTCCAGATTTTTTTTTATTGATTTCAGATTCCATCGTCTGCCATGGTGGGATTCGAACCCGGGTCCCCAGAACATTAGCTGAGTTTCTGGATTAATAGTCTAGCGATAATACCACTAAGCTATTGCCTCCCCAAATTGGCACCGTATTCATGATAAGGCAGTCTTCCATCTCCTAAGGTAATGGTTGGCCCACTCTACGTGAAGCACTGACTGGTGTGGCTCAGGGGTCCTGATGTAACATCAATCAACATTATTAATCTATGTTGCATGCATTGCAGAGAAAGGCGGGACGTTGAGAAGGCACGTGAGTCACAGGGCTCTGTTTCGTCTGGGTGCACTCACTCTTACCAAGTGGTATTTACCAAGGGGATGAACAAAGGGACATAGAAGATAAGTGGAGGCCATTTGACCCTTCGAGCGTGCTCCGCCATTCATTACGATCATGACTGATCATCCAACTCAATAACCTAACCCTGCTTTCTCCCCATAACCTTTGATCCCATTCGCTCCAAGTGCTATATCCAGCCACCTCTTGAATCCATTCATGTTTTGACATCAACTACTTCCTGTGGTTACAAAATTCCACAGGCTCGCCATTCTTTGGGCGAAGAAATGTCTCCTCACCTCCGTCCTAAATGGTCTACCCCGAATCCTCAGACTGTGACCCCTGGTTCTGGGCTCCCCCACCATCGGGAACATCCTCCCTGCATCTTCCCTGTCTAGTCCTGTTAGGATTTTACAAGTCTCGATGAGATCCCCCCTCATTCATCTGAACTCCAGCGAAAACGATCCTAACCTAGTCAATCTCTCCTCAGACATCAGTCCCTCCCTCCTTAGAATCAGCCTGGTAAACCTTTGCTGCACTCCCTCAAGAGCAAGAACATCCTTCCTCAGAAAAGGATGAGAAAACGTGGGCGGCACAGTAGTTAGCACTGCCGCTTCACTGCTCCAGGGACCCGGGTTCGATTCCCGGCTCAGGTCACTGCCTGTGTGGAGTTTGCACATTCTCCTCGTGTCACTATTTAAAGATTTTTATTTCAGCCTGAGCAACCTCAAGAAATCTCAAAATGCTATCCAGACAGTGAAATGTTTTTGTAAACCTTGTTGTCTCCTCAGCTTTAAGAGAGCCCAGTTCTTTTTTGCAAAACTTCCAAACATTTGTCCCCCACCTAGTTTTATTTTGCTGTCACTGGCATTCTAATGAATCACAGAACGTACAGTATGGAGACAGGCCCTTCGGCCCAAACTGGATACGTGCTGACCAAAATGTCCAACTAAGCTGACCTCATTTGGGGTTAGTTTAGATGGGCCAAACCTGCTTTTGGACCATATCTTTCTAAATCTTTGCCTACCATTCGGGCGGCACGGTAGCACAGTGGTTAGTACTGCTGCTTCACAGCTCCAGGGACATGGGTTTTCAGTTGTGTGTGTGTGTGTGTGTGTGTGTGTGTGTGTGTGTGTGTGTGCGCACATTCTCCCCATGTTTGCGTGGGTTTCCTCTGGGTGCTCCAGTTTCCTCCCACAATCCAAAGATGTGCAGGTTAGGTTGATTGGCCATGCTAAGATTGCCCCTTAGTGTCCTGAGATGCATAGGTTAGAGGGATTAACAGGTAAAGTATGTAGGGGGATGGGGTAGGGCCTGGGTGGGATTGTGGTCGGCACAGACTCGGTGAGCCAAATGGCCTCTTTCTGCACTGATGGGTTTCTATGAATCTATCCACATATCTGTCCAAAAGCCTTTTAAATGTTGATGTCCCTGCCTCAACCACTCCCTCCGGCAGCTCATTCCATCTACGTTCCACCCTCTATGTAAAAAAATTTGCTCCTCAAAGTTCCCATTAATTCTTTCCCCTCTGAACTTAAACAAAACACAGTAGCGGATGTGTAAATAATGCTCCCAGCTCAAATTCAACTTCCCTTCCACAACAAGGTCAGCAAAAGCAACAGCAAGTTTGGAAAATCTTTTTGCGCTGTCCACCTGAACTGTAAAGGAGAACCGGCGCAGCGGGACGAGTATCGATTTTATCCTTCCAATTCAAGATGTGGCACGTAGACAGAGAGCATTATCGATTAAACAACAGCAGGGCGAAGGGTTGCTGATGGCAGGATTTTCAATTCTCTCAGAGTCAGTGTGTGCTGATGAATTAAGAACACCTCCTTGTCGCAGGGAACCAGTCAAGGTATTGAGCCCAGTTTGAATTTACTTGCACCCATCCGACTGATAACGCTTGCAATAATGCCAAAAGACCTTCTGCAGGCACCACTTAGCTTTCCAAAGGAAGCCAGCCCAGGTTGAAGAATTCCCCGGAGAGAGTAAGCTCCGGACGAGGGTGTAAATCACGGAGACAGTTGCAGTAAACACAGAATTACACTGAACATACATCACAGACACAGGCCCATGCTGGTGTCTATGTACCGTGCAAACCTCCTCCCCTTCATCTTACCCCATCAGCATAACCACCTATTCATTTCTCCCCGCCGTGTGTTAATCCCCTTAAATGCATCGAGGCTGGCCACCTCGGCTACCTGTGGCAATGAGCTCCATATTCCCATCATTCTTCCAAATTCGAATCAGGAACATCTTCATCCCTGCTGTCACTAGACTTTCGAATCATAGAACTCCTACACCGCAGAAAGAGGCTATTCAGCCCATCAAGTCTGCACCAACAACCATCCCACCCCAGGCCCTATCCCCCATAACCCCACATATTTACACCACTAATCCCTTTGACCTACGCATCCCAGGACACCAAGGGGTATATCCAATCAACTTAACCCACACATCTTTCAACTGTGGGAGGAAACTGGAGCACCCGGAGGAAACCCACACAGACATGGGGAGAATGTGCAAACTTCACACAGACAGTGACCCAATCCGGGAATGGAACCCAGGTACCTGGAGGTGTGGTAGAACAGTACTAACCACTGTGCCGGCCACCTACCTTATATTAAAGTAACCTTTCACTACACCCTAGCTATGATTGTAACATTACATTCTGCGCTCTCTTCTTTCCTTCTCTATGAACGGTATGCTTTGTGTAGCACGAAAGAAACAATACTTTTCACTGTATGTTAACACGTGTGACAATAGTAAATCAAATTCCCAACTGGATTTATTTGTGAAATACAATATTTCATTCCCTAATGGATTTATTATATTTCTGACCTTCCCCAACTCCTTCATAATTTTAACACCCTCTGTTAGGTTACCCCTCCCAGCCCCGTCTTCTCTGGAGCTTTTCCTGAAGATTTGACCTTCTTCTCCTAAGGAGGATGCACCATCCCACTTTTAAGGAGATAAGAGGGAACACGGTTTAAAAAACACACAACACACGCACACACATGCACACAGAAGGCCAATGTGGTGTGGCAGCAGCAATGTGACTGATGTCCCCTAGAGAACACACTTAACATTTCCAATAATGGTTTGCAATTTACTCTTTATTACAGGTGTTGTTCTATTTGCATGGTACAGTGTGCTGCCTCGGGCAAATAGAACACTTCATTCACTTGGTTCCTCCACCTATTGTAACGAGTACCAATGAGGGTGCTTTGAGTTTGAAAGCCAAGTGGCTGCCAAAGATGAGAAAATTCAGTGCCAAAGGTTTTGTCCCTTCTGTTTACAGTAATTCCATTGAGATTTAGTGAGCCACATCATAGGATGACTCCTAGCAATAACTTCTCATCATTAAGATGATTGGCAAGATGGCACGCTGGTTTGCACTGCTGCTTCACAGCACCAGGGACTTGGGTGACTGTCTGTGTGGAGTTTGCATGTTCTCCCCATGTCATAGGACACAGAACATTACAGCGCAGTACAGGCCCTTCGGCCCTCGATGTTGCGCCGACCTGTGGAACAAATCTAATGACCCTCTAACCTAAACTATTCCAATGTTATCCATATGCCTAGCCAATAACCATTTGAATGCCCTTAAAGTTGGCAAGTCCACTACTGCTGCAGGCAGGGCATTCTACGCCCTTATGACCCTCTGAGTAAAAAGCCTACCTCTGACATCCGTCCTATATTTATCACCCCTCAATTTAAAGCTATGTCCCCTCGTATTAGCCATCACCATCGCGGAAAAAGGCTCTCACTATCCACCCTATCTAATCCTCTGATCATCTTGTACGCCTCAATTAGGTCATCTCTTAATCTTCTTCTCTCTAATGAAAATAACCTCAAGTCGCTCAGCCTTTCCTCATAAGACCTTCCCACCATACCAGGTAACATCCTGGTAAATCTCCTCTGCACCCTTTCCAATGATTCTACATCTTTCTTATAATGCAGTGACCAGAACTGTACGCAATACTCCAAGTGCAGCCACATGGGTTTCGTCCAGGTGCTCCAGTTTCCTCCCATAGTCCAAAGATTTGCAGGTTAGGTGGATTGGCCATGCTAAATTGTCCCTTAGTGTCCCAAGATGAGCAGATTTGGTGGATTGGCCATGATGAAATAAAAATAACCCTTTTGTGTCCCAAAACGTGTAGATTAGATGGACTGGTCATGTTAAATAAAAATTACCCTTTCCAGTTCCCAAGGTGTGCAGGTTAGATGGATTAGCCATGGTAAATGTGTAGGGTTACAGGGATGGGGTGGGAGAAAGGGCTTGGGTAAGATACTTTATAGGGGAGTCGGCGCAGACTCAATGGGCCAAATGGCCTCCTTCCGCATTGCACGGATTCTGTGATTAGCCTTAGTCCGTAAAACGACCAAAATGGACCCCTGATCCCACAGAGACAAGCCAAAACGTAAACTATGCAAAGCTTTGAGGAACAATCAATCACTGTTGGTGGTACTCTCCTCAAATCAAAACTAGAATGAGGATTAATTAGAATCACTGAGTATTTATGGCAGAGAAGGTCAGCATTTGGCTCATCTGGTCCACTTCAGCATCTCCGGAGAAAAATCCCAACAGACTCATTCCCCTGCTCTCTTCACATAGCCTTGCTGATCTATTTCTGTCAAGTGTCCATCCAATTTCCTTTCAAAATCACTGTTTGTCTCTGCTTCCACTGCTCTCACGGGTAGCAAACTCCAGGTCAGTAACACTCGCTGGATTTAAAAAAAAAATTGTTCCCAAGAACTTAATGCTATTTACTTATTTATTTATTTGTGTCACTTGTAGGCTTCAATTAACACTGCAATGAAGTTACTGTGAAAATCCCCTAGTCGGCACACTCCTGCTCAGGTACACTGAGGGAGAATTTAGCATGGCCAATGCACCTAACCAGCACGGACTGTGGGAGGAAACCGAGCACCCAGGGGAAACCCATACAGATATGGGGAGAACGTGCAGACTCTGCACAGACAGTGACCCAAGCCGGAAATAAAATCCAGGTCTCTGACACTGTGAGCCAGCCATGCTAACCACTGTCCCCTGCCCCACCAGTCCTTGTACCGTTAGCACTTGGCATAGCAATTAGCATTTATCACGCTTAGCATTTAATGTGGCAATACAATAAGTCTGAACATAAAAATCTGCTTAAAAACTAAGTAAACTGATCAAAGTACAAATGCCATAACATTGGAAAAAGAAAACCCCTTCTATAAAATTGAGAGAAAACAAAGATTATATGACTCACGCTCTGGTTTAACTGCTTTAGTATTAACTTTAACTGGAGTAAACACCGTATCATTAAAATATTCAGTTAATTATACTCGATAGTTGCGTAATCGTCATGTTTTGATTCCTAGTAAATTGCAGATGATAGTGATGCTGGGAACTGTCAAACAAGCTCGACAGGCCAAGAGGAGATTTAATGGAGGTATTAAAATGAAGGGTTTTGGTGGCTAAGTCCAAAACTCTGGAATTCTCTCTCTAAATCTCCCATCCATGCTCTTCTCCAAAATAGATCTGGAAAGTAAACCCTTTGTCCAGGCTTTTACATCATAGCTCCTATTGTCTCCATCTTGGATTTGATTTATTGTTAGAACAAAGAAAATTACAGCACGGGAACAGGCCCTTCGGCCCTCCAAGCCTATACCGACCATGCTGCCTGACTTAACTAAAACCCCCTACCCTTCTGGGGACCGTATCCCTCCATTCCCATCCTATTCATGTACTTGTCAAGAGGCCCCTTAAAAGTCACTACCATATCCGCTTCCACTATCTCCCCCGGCAACGAGTTCCAGGCAGCCACCACTCTCCGTGTAGAAAATCTGCTTCGTACAACTCCTTTAAACTTTGCCCCTCACACCTTAAACCTATGCCCCCTAGTAATTGACTCTTCACCCTGGGAAAACGCATCTGACTGTCTATGCCTCTCATAATCTTGTAGTCGTCCATCAACCTCCATCACTCCAGTGAGAACAAACCAAGTTTTTCCAACCTCTCCTCATAACTAATGCCCTCCATACGAGGCAACATCCTGGTAAATCTTTTCTGTACCCTCTCCAAAGCCTCCACATCCTTCTAGTACTGTGGCAACCAGAATTGAACACTATATTCCAAGTGTGGCCTAATAAGGTTTTATAAAACTGCAACACGATTTGCCAATTTTTAAACTCAATACTCCCGCCATATGCCTTCTTGACTACCTTCTCCACCTGCATTGCCACTTTCAGTGACCTGTGTACCTGTACACTCAGATCCCTTTGCCCATCAATACTCTTAAGGGTTCTGCCATTTACTGTATATTTCCTATCTGCATTAGACCTTCCAAAATGAATTACCTCACATTTGTCTGGATTAAACTCCATCTGCCATCTCTCTGCCCAAGTCTCCAACTGATCTATATCCTGCTGTATCGTCTAATGGCCCACATTGCTATCCGCAAATCCACCAACCTTTGTGTCGTCCGCAAACTTACTCATCAATCCAGTTACATTTTCCTCCAAATCATTTATATATATTGCAAACAGCCAATGTCCCAGCACTGATCCCTAAGGAACACCATTTGTCATAGCTCTCCATTCAGAAAGGCACCCTTCCACTGCTACCCTCAGTCTTGTTTGACTGAGCCAGTTTTGTGTCCACCTTCTCAGCTCACCTCTGATCCCATGCGACTTCACCTTCTGCACCCGTCTGCCATGAGGGACCTCATCAAAGGCTTACTGAAGTCCATATAGACAACATCCACTGCCCTACCCTCATCAATCATCTTCATCACTTCCTTGAAAAACTCGCTCAAGGTCATGAGACACAACCTCCCCTTCACAAAACCATATTGCCTCTCACAAATACGCCCACTTATTTCTAAGTGGGAATAAAGCCTGTCTCGAAGAATCCTCTCCAATAATTTCCCTACCACTGATGTAAGGCTCAATGGCCTGTAATTACCTGGAGTATTCTTGCTACCCTTCTTAAACAAACAAACAATATTAGCTATTCTCCAGTCCTCTGGGACCTCCCCCATAGCCACTGTATACTATTACATATTGTTGCATGTATTAGTATACAATGAAAAGCATCGTTTCTTGCACACTATAAAGAGCATACCATACTTGGAGGAGGAAAGGAGAGGGTGCACAATGTAGTGTTACCGTTATAGCTAGAGTGTAGAGAAAGATCAACTTAATATATAGTAGGCCCATTCAAAAGTCTGACAGCAGCAGGGAAGAAGCTGTTCTTGAGTCAGTTGGTATGTGACCTCAGATTTTTGTATCTTTTTCCAGACAGAAGAAGGTGGGAGAGGGAGTGTCCGGGTGTGTGGGGTCCTTAATTATGCTGGCTGCTTTTCCGAGGCAGCAGGAAGTGTAGATAGAATCAATGGATGAGAGGCTGGTTTGAGGATGGACTGGACTACGTTTATGACCCTGTGTAGCTCCTTGTGGTCTTGGGCAGAGCAGGAGCCATACCAAGCAGTGATACAACCAGAAAGAATGCTTTCCATGCTGCATCTGTAAAATTTGGTGAGAGTCGGAGCTGACATGCCAAATTTCCTGAGTCTTCTGAGAAAGTTGAGGCATTTCTTAACTATAGTGTCAGCATGGGGAGACCAGGATAGCTTGTTGGTGGACACCTAAAAACCTGAAGCTCTTGACCATTTCCACTTTGTCCCTTGATGTAGACAGGGGCATGTCCTCCACTACGCTTCCTGAAGTCGATGACTATCTCCTTCGTTTTGTTGACAATGAGGGAGAGATTCTTGTCGTCGTGCCAGCTCACCAGATTCTCTATCTTTGGCTCAGTATCAGCTGTTTGCTGACTCTGTCACCGTGATGGACTTTGGGACATTCAGCTTAGTTTTTGCCGTCCAAATGCAAACGGCTTTTCTGAGGATTCTCTCCGCTTCAGTTTTGTACCTGGAATAACCTCAAATTTAAAGTAGGCATCCAGCAACGCAAGCCTGCTCCCCAGAATGCTCCGGTATAATTAACACATGCGCAAGCACGTTCAAAAGCCATGTTGCTTCCCAGACATTGAATTATATTCCCTAAATGCAGTTTAGATATGCAATGACTGTCCGACAACCACTATTCAGCTCATTCTATAAGTAGCTACTCCACTCAGAACTCAGACGGCCAAAGATTCCCAAGAGGACAGCGGGAAAGTTCGAGGGATCATAGAATCCCTACGGCGCAGAAGGAGGCCATTCATCCATTGAATCTGCGCCAACTCACTGACAGAGTAACTTACCCAGGTCCTCTCCCCCATCATAACCCCACACATTCCCCACGGCTAATCCATCTAACCTGTACATCTTTGGACACGAAGGGGGAAATTTAGCATGGCCAATTCCCCTAATCTTTGCCTAACTTTGGAGTGTGGGAGGGAACCGGAGGAAGACTACACAGACAGGGATGTCCACAAAACATCCCTGAAGAGGTCAAGCGCCCCCTCTTGACTCATGGGAGACCCTGGGTTGTGACGTGCCAAAATGGAGAAGGCCCGAAAGATGTGCAGGTTAGGTTGATTGGCCATGCTGAATTGTCCCTTAGTGTCAGGGGGATTAGCAGGGTAAATACATGGAGTTATGGGGATGGGGCCTGGGTGGGATTGTTGTCAGTGCAGGCTTGATGGGCCAAATGACCTCTTTCTACACTGTAGGGATTCAATTATTCTCGGATTCACCCGGGAAGCCACCCGGACAAATTGAGAGACTTTGTCAGGAACGTGTGGCAGTGAGGTCCAGGTGTCGCAGAGAGTTAAAACCTTTTAAGAGCCCATTTACACTCCACCCTACGAGCAACACCTAACCAGCATGTGATGTGGGTCTACAGGTCGCACACTGAGCAAATCAAACCGGAGTGGAAGCCCATCATCCTTGATCCTGAGGGAATGAGGACGGCACAGTGGTTAGCACTGCCGCCTCACAGTGCCAGGGACCGGGTTCCAGCCTCGGGTCACTGTCTGTGTGGGGTTTGCACATTCTCTCCGTGTCTGCGTGGGTTTCCTCCCAAGCTGTGAGGGTTAAGATTGACTGGGCGTGCCAAATTGACCCGAGCGTCAGGGGGTTAGCGGGGTAAACATACGGGGATAGGGGCTGGGTGGGATTGTGGTCGGTGCGGACTCGATGGGCTGAATGGCCTCCTTCTGCACTGTAGGGATTCTATTGATCCTTCAGCATCGTGTGTGTCAGCTGTTTGCTAATCCAGACGCCTTTACTCAGGTTGCAAATGGGTGCTGCCAACACTACAGCAAGTACAGGGGGCTTCCGGCAAACAGAAATAACCTTGCGAGAGAACGAGTGTGCAAACGTCCACAATTCTGAACTTTCCGGAGAGATGGGAATTTGTTCTTTCATTAAATACTGAGGTGATGACGAGGCAAACCCCACCCCGCCGCCCGGGTTTCCTAGAAAACAGATGACTTCAATCTTTAAACCTCCCCTCTCTCTGATGACTGCGCAGTTATGTAAAAAGAACCTGACACCTTAGTAAATCCTTCCAGCAAAACTAACCCCGGTGACTAATCTCTCCCCGCCTCCTTTGAAATGTGTTCGCTCTCCACACGGTTCAGTGAAGCAGCCGCCACTGACAAGGGCGCACCGCAGCCTGTGTGTAATCAAACTCCACTCCGGCCTCATAAAATATACAGAAGCTTCTGAAACTTTAATTTCGGGAGCAAGAGAAACGCGCCAGGCTACCTCGCCTCCAAATGATTTGTCCATTTTAACTTCAGTGCTCCTGAAGAAAAGCAATTTGCAACGGACAAACTGAACGAGAAAACCATCATGAAAGGAAATGCGTACAGGCCCTTCATCACTGCATCTCAAGGTCCAATTTCTACCGCAGAACTGATGGTTCATTCGAAGCAGTCTTAGCTATTATAGGACCAGGATATGAAAGAGTGATATATGGTGTATAAGACAACTCCATTTGTTCATGTTCTTGCACATACTCAGTTAATAAAGTGACCACAACACTTTTCAGCCAAGATATGCCATACTCTATATGCCTCGATTTTTCACCCCACAATCGAATGTTTTACTTACTGGTACCTTTTCACTTAAGGCCACAAGACATAGGAGCAGAATTAGGCCTCTCAGCCCATCGAGTCTGCTCCACCATTCAATCTTGGCTGCTAAGTTTCTCAACTGGCACTGTGGCACAGTGGTTAGCACTGCAGCCTCACAGTGCCAGGGACCTGGCTCAATTCCCGGCTTGTGTCACTCTCTATGCAGAGTCTGCACATTCCCTCATGTCTACATGGGTTTCCTTTGGGTGCTCTGGTTTTCACCCACAGTCCAAAGATGTGCAGGTTAGGTGGATTGGCCACGTTAAACTGTCTTAGTGTCAGGGAGACTAGCTAGGGCAAATGCACAGGATTATGGGGATAGGTCCTGGGTGGGATTGTGGTCAGTGCAGACAGGATGGGCCAATGGCCTTTTTCTGCACTGTAGGATTCTATGAACCCCATTATCCTGCCTTTGATTGCCTTACCAATCAAGAACCTATTTATCCAGGTCTTAAATAAGCTCATTTGTTATAATCTGTCTTGAAGGGATAGCAGCATGCCATCACCAAAAGGGAAGTGTGTCGTGTGATCCAGTCTCAGTGTTCTTTGGCCTGTGAGCAGAACACACACACACAGCTCTGCTACTGATGGCTTCAAGCTTTCAATCCGTACATCACTGTTCTCATGTGCCTAGCCTCAATAAATGGACCAACACATCAGTGACTGGTGCCTTTACATTGGAACGAAAGCACAATAGTGACCCACATCAGTAGTTCACTTTTATACTCGAGTACAAATTGACCTCTGTTTTTGAACGGATTTATTGAAGAGTTAAAGATTGATTTGTACGGTAAATATGTCTGCATTCATCAGTGTGTAGTACTCTCCCCAGAGGGTCAAACATTTAGGAGTTCGGGTTCTACTTGAGAAATAATCTTGGTGGACACTCCAATGCAGTAGAAGGAGGACCATACTGTCACAGTCAGTTAGAAAGAAAACCCCACACTGCAACCGTGAAAAGGAGCAGGGGGGTTTTCCACCACCACTCCGCACTGGACACAATTCATCCCTCAACCCGCAACAATGAAACAGATCACCTGGTCTTTTATCTCCATGCTGTTTTGAGGGATCTTGTTGTACACCAAACGAGCTGCTGCATTTTCATAGATTTAGTTCAGAAGGAGGCTATTTGGCCCATCACGTCAGCACCAACTCTCCAACAGAGCATCTTACCCAGGCTCTATCCCACATAATCCCATATACTTAACCTTCTAATCCGCCTAATCTACACATCATGGGACACTAAGGGGCAATTTAGTCATGGCCAATCAACCTAACCCACAGAATCCCTACAATGCACAAGGAGGTCATTCGGCCCATCAAGTCTATGCCCAGTATCTGACAGAGCATCTTACACAGGCCCTAACTCCATAAGCCCACTATTACCCCAATGCAGTGTCAGCCTGGACTGTGTACTCACAAACCTGCAGCTGGACCTGAACTTTGGAAACAGCAGTGAATGTGCGAAGGCTGACATCTTCTGCATAAAATACCAGAAAGTGATGTGTATAATTGACACTTTCTAGGGATTGATACAACCAAGTGGTTTGCTCACGCCATTTCAGAGGGAAACTGAGAGTCAACCACATTGCTGTGGCTCTGGGGCTACAGGTAAGGACAGCAGATTTCCTTCCCTAAAGGTTATTAGTGAACAAGATGGGTTTTTCTGACAATCGACAATGGTTTTACAGTCATCAGTAGACTTTTGATTTATTTTATTATTGTCACATGTATTAGTATACACTGAAAAGTATTGTTTCTTGCGCGCTACACAGACAGAGCATACCACTCATACAGAAGAAAAAGAGAGCGCAGATTGTAGTGTTACAGTTGTAACTAGGGCGTAGAGAAAGATCAACGTAGTGTGAGGCAGGTCCATGCATAAGTCTGACAGCAGCAGGGAAGAAGCTATGACTCTTATATTCTCAGATAAGACTCTTATCCTCCCAGATATTTTTTAATTGAATTCAAATTCCCCCATCTGCCATTGCGGGTTTTGAACCCAGGTCCCCAGAAGATTAGCTGAATTTCTGGATTCAGCACAGGAACAGGCCCTTCAGCCCTCCAAGCCTGCACCAACCATGCTGCCCGACTGAACTGAAACCCCCTACCCTTCCGGGGACCATATCCCTCTATTCCCATCCTATTCACGTACTTGTCAAAACGCCCTTCAAAACTCATTATTGTATCTGCTTCCACTACCTCTCCCGGCAACGAGTTCCAGGCACCCACCACCCTCTGTAAAAAAAAAACCTGCCTCGTCTTTATGTAAATCTCCGTGTTGTGATTTGACCTTATTTGCTCGCTGGGAAAGCCAGCGGAAGTAATTTCTCTGTAAAGAAATAAGCTGCAGTGAAAGCAAGTGAGGAGTGGTCAATGCAGGTAACAGTTACGAGAGAGGATAAGGACTGCTATCTAATCCTGTAAGAGCTTGCAGTAACTCATTCATTTCGAACACTGATAGACGAGTGCGAGGTATTAGTCAGCAAGTGCAGCGCTGACTAAGTTTACAACCACAAAACCTTAACAGAAAAGGGAAACTAATCAAAAATTTACTGGTCGGAATAGTCGCCAAGCTAACATCTGGCTTATCTGGAAGCAGGAAGTTTGCTTTCTTGATAAATTTGCCACTGGCGGATTAGTGCAGACATTGGGGATCTTGGATCAGATTCCACAGTGAAAACAGAATCTCCCTTCCTTCACAGTGAGGTTGTCTCGGGGTCTCCGAGGTAGGAGCTTCCCACTGGGGAAGCAGAAACCAGTCGACACGAAACGTACGTCCAGTCCAGCTGTTACTCAAAGCTAAGAGGGGACGCACCAGCCGTAAGCTGATATCGGAGTGGACTCGGTGCCGGTCTTCAGTACAGATTCTGGTGGGGTTGTGTTCGACACAGGTCACCCCCATCCCCAAACTGAATGTTGTTGCCACAGAGCGAGGGGCTCGGGATGTACTCCCCACCAGGTTACTTATAAAGCCAACCCTACTGACTTTGATCAGTCAGAGCCAAGACTTCCAACTGCTGCAACAACAAACTCAGTTAATGCAGTAAGGGAAGCATTGAACCCTCGTGCAAAGCTGTTAATCATAGAATCCCTACAGTGCTGGGGAAGGCCATTCAGCCCATCCAGCCTGCACTGACAACAATCCCACCTGGACCCGCTGCCTATAACTGAAGTATTTACATTGCTAATCCCCCCAACTCGACAAGAAGAGTGAGGTTGGTGAGCAGTGAAGACCAGCTTTTGGTTTTAAAACAACTTGTTCGAACCAAGACACCCAGCTTTGCAAATCTGGTGAGTTTGTTTTGGGTGGCACAGTGGTTAGCATTGCTGCCTCACAGCGCCAGGGATCTGGGTTCAATTCTGCCCTTGGGTCACTGTCTGCGTGGAGTCTGCACGTTCTCCCCATATCTGCGTGGGTTTCCTCCGGGTGCTCCAGTTTCCTCCCACAGTCCAAAAGATGTGCAGGTTGCATTGAGTGGCCATGCTAAACTGCATTTAAGCGTTTATTACGGGTTTCAAGAGTCCCCATGTTACGGGCTGGGAGCATTAGCACAACAACCTGCCATCTATACAGCACCTTTTAACATTGTAAAACATACCAAGGTGTGTTTTTATTCAGTATTAGTACCCATTGGCCTGATAAGCCCCCATTTAAGTCAAGCCTCTTTTTAATCTCACATCAGACGGTTGTTGATTCAAACTCTGTCACGATTTGATGTTCATAAAGTTTATTTATTAGTGTCACAATTAGGTTTACATTAACACTGTAGTGAAGTTACTGTGAAAATCGCCACACTCCGGCGCCTGTCCGGGTACACTGAAGGAGAATTTAGCACGGCCAATGCACCCTAACCAGCTTTCGGACTGTGGGAGGCTAGGAATTCCAGATGAAGGGACAGCCGCCAGCATAGGATCATAGAAACCCTACGAGCAGAAGGAAGCCATGTGGCCCATCGAAAACCGGAGTGTCCAGAGGAAACCCATCACGGGGGAAGAACTTGCAGACTCTGCACACAGTGACCCGAGGCCAAGAATCGAACCCGGGTTCCTGGCGCTATGAGGTAGCAGTGCTAGCCACTGTGCCATCGTGGGTCCCAATGGGGTGGGGCCAGGAATCAGTCGGTAGATTATTACAATACCTCAGTAAAATTGGATTATTTTGTTGAAAAGTGGGAGGGAGTATAAATTATAATTTCTCACTTTCACTCATGGTTACGGTCCACACTCCAGCTTACCAAGTAATTTTACAAAGGTCTATTTTTGCAATCGCTGATTAGAACCTGTGAGAGATTTTCCAATGCATATTCTGAAATATTGAATTGAAAATGCTTCTTGGGTGACTGAGGGAGTTTGTAGAGAGTGTGCATTTGACAGGTTAAATACTCAATAAATCCAGGAAATGTTAAAAATGCGCAGGACATCCAAGGGAAACAAATGTCATTTTGAAAAGAAGAACAAGATAATATAAGCAATTCAGGAATTTCCACCTGATCCGATATTTATAGTCGCGTCCAGCTGCATACTTGGTGGTTCGACACAACGCTGGAGTTTTTCTGGAGCTACCAATAAATGTAACCCCTTAAAACAGAAACCACAAGTCTCCTGGCAAAGCTCTGCGTACAATCAGTCCACACGAAGAGACACAAAGTGGGAATTGGCACTATCTGACTGCATTCAGATTTCAACTACTCCCCAGGCTGAACCCTGAATAGCATCTGGCCCAAGCTGTTCTTTTTAAATTATAATGCAGCGATTAAATAGGACAAGGGAAGAGCTATCTCGTGTTCTTGTAGGAACGCAAGAGAAAGATGTGGCGATGCCAGCGCTGGACTGCGATGGGAACAGTAAGAACCATAGAACCCTACCGTGCAGAAAGAGGCCCTTCGGCCCATCGAGTCTGTACCGAACACAATCCCACCCAGGCCCTACCCCCCCATATCCCTACATATTATATCCACTAATCCCTCTAACCTACGCATCCCTGGACACTAAGGGGCAATTTCTTAGCATGGCCAATCAACCTAACCCACACATCTTTGGACTGTGGGTGGAAACTGGAGCACCCGGAGGAAACCCACACAGACACGAGGAGAATGTGCAAACTCCACACAGACAGTGACCTGAGCCGGGAATCGAACGCAGGACCCTGGAGCTGTGAAGCAGCAGTGCTAACCACTGTGCTACCGTGCCGCCCCAGGAAGTGTCAGAGGTTAAAGTCCAACAGGTTTAATTGGAATCATGAGCTTTCAAAGCACTGCTCCTTCATCAGGTGATTGGAGAGGTAGTTTTCACAAACATGGCATATATAGAGAGACGCAATTGCAAGATAATGGTTTGAATGTGAGTCTTTACAGGTAATCAAGTCTTTACAGCCTCAAACAGTGCTAGTAGAGAGAGGGATAATCACAGGTTAAAGAGGTGTAAATTGTCTCAAACCAGGACAGTTAGTAGCATTTTGCAGTATGGTGGGGGTTACATGTAGTGTGACATGAACCCAAGATCCCAGTTGAGGCTGTCCTCATGCATGCGGAACGTGGCTATCAGAAATAGAAGCAGGCACAGGCCACCCAGCCCTTCAAGCCTGTCCCACCATTCAGTACGATCATGGCTGATCTATGCCGGTCCCAACTCCTTTTCTGTGCCATTTCCCCATAGCCCTCTGTTCCTCAATCTATCAAATATTTATCCACCTCCATTTTAAATACTTCTAACGATCCAGCCTCCACCACCCTTTGCAGCACAGAATTCCAGAGATTCAACACCCTCTGTGAGGAGGAGTTTCTATGCACCTCAGTTTGCAGCATGGTGGCACAGTGGTTAGCATTGCTGCCTCACAGCATCAGGGGCCCAGGGTCACTATCTGTGTGGAGTATGCACGTTCTCCCCGTGTCTGTGTGGGTTTCCTCGGGTGCTCCAGTTTCCTCCCACAATCTAAAGATATACAAGTCAGGTTGATTGGCTAAATTGCCACCTAGGGGAACTACAGATACAGGGGCAGGATAGGATCGTGGTCAGTGCAGATTCGATGCGTCTGCATTGTAGTGGTTCTATGGAGAAACAACCCGCCCTTTATCCTGTAGCTATGACCCCTTGTTCAAGACTCTCTCACTAGTGAAAACATCTCACAATCTACAATGCCAAACCCGACTCAGGATCTTATATGTTTGAATAAGATCATCCCTCACTTTTCTAAGCTCCAAGGAGTACAGTCCCAGAGTATTTAGTCTCTCTCGAGAGGACAACCCATTCATCCCAGGAATTAGACTGGTGGAAGTGTCCCTGAAATGTTTTCTTTGAGTTCCCCTGGAGTATTGGCCATTTGAGAGTTGAGAAAACAGGACGTGGTGGGGGTAACGTTTTTCGGTCATCCATTCATGGCGTCCAATCCATCATAGTTGATTTTGCGGGAATTTTGCCTGCATGTTTTTCTGAATGACACTCGCGCTTGTTCACTGGTCCTCTGGAGGATATGGCGAGGCATTGCAGACGGAAGGATGTATTGATTAGGTGAATCATGAAATCCCTGCATGCAGGAGGAGGCCATTTGGCCCATTGAGTCTGCACCAACCACAATCCCACCCAGGCCCTATTCCCGTAACCCCACATATTTACCTTGCTAATCCCCCTGACCTTAGGGTCAATTTAGCATGGCCAATTCACCTAACCTGCACATGTCTGGGTGAGATGAAGAGGGGTGAGAGGAGGCTTGTGTGGAGCAGAAGGAGAGATGGTGGCGCAGTGGTATTGGCGCACTGGACTCGTAATCCAGGGTAATGCTCTGGGGAGCCAGGTTCGAATCCCACCACGGCAGATAGTGAAATTTGAATTCAATTTTTAAAAATGTGGAATTCAAAGTCTACTGATGACCATGAAACCATTGTCGATTGTAAAAACCCATCTGGTTCACTAATGTCCTTTAAAGAAAGAACTCTCCCGTCCTTGTGGTTGACTCTTAAATGTCCTCAGGGATGGACGATAAATGCTGGTCCAGCCAGCACACCCATATCCCATGGACGAATAACAAAAAAAAGAAACACTAGCCTGGACCAGTTGAGTTGAAAGACCTGTCTGGACGCAGAGAATGCTTTGCGCTGGACACCAAGTAAGTCAGATTACATGGGATTTGAGGACATTCGTTGTTCTTTTGATATCCTAAAACTCTGCAATCTCTCCATTTTTTCCTGAGGAAATCACAGATCAGTGCCTGGAAAGCTACTTCCCGCTGTTTACAAAAGCAGTAATCTTATCAACTGGTCCACATCATCATAATTTTCTACATGAATTAAACAGCAAGTGGCGTTCAGCAAATAATCTCAACTGGCTGTCATGTTAATGTGGTGGTAGTTGGAAACATGTCAAAGATAAAACACAGACACCTCTGCCACGCTGAAATAGGAGTCATTATGGTAACATTTCTTGTCAGAGTTCGTCAATGACAGTGTAAGTTCTCAGCTTCCTGTTGTAACGATAGGCAAGTATCAAAAGAGGGGCTGAACAACTCTGTCCTAATCAGCATTAGCTTGGTAGCTCCTCTGTAAACAAATCTTCCTGAATAGCGTACAACAGGGCAACAAAAATAATAGCCGACAGAGACAAGGAACATCAGCAAGCGATTTTCTCTCTACAATCTGGGTCAGTGGTCATGCCAAGGAAGTGGGACACACAGGAAAAACATCTCATCAGCAGTCTGCAAGGGACAGCACGATCAATCTCAACAAAGCAAGGCACTGCAGCAACAGAAATGGTTCCCAAAACAGTTCACAAACATACACATACAGTGCAAGGCGCGTGCACACACACACACACAATATACAATGACAGGCATGCTTATACACAGACACATTATATATATAAAATATATACACTGTATGAGGCCCTCATGCACACACGCACACACGTAATATACCGTGCGAGGCGCACGCGCACACACACGTAATATACAGTGCGAGGCGCACGCGCACACACATGTAATATACAGTGCGAGGCGCACGCGCACACACACGTAATATACAGTGCGAGGCGCACGCGCACACACACGTAATATACAGTGAGGGGCGCACGCGCGCACACACACGTAATATACAGTGTGAGGCGCACGCACACACACACACGTAATATACAGTGTGAGGTGCACGCGCACACACACACGTAATATACAGTGTGAGGCGCACGCACACACACACGTAATATACAGTGTGAGGCGCACGCGCACGCACACACACACGTAATATACAGTGTGAGGTGCACGCGCACACACACACGTAATATACAGTGTGAGGCGCACACACACACACACGTAATATACAGTGTGAGGCGCACACACACACACACGTAATATACAGTGTGAGGCGCACACACACACACACGTAATATACAGTGTGAGGCGCACACACACACACACGTAATATACAGTGTGAGGCGCACACACACACACACGTAATATACAGTGTGAGGCGCACACACACACACACGTAATATACAGTGTGAGGCGCACACACACACACACGTAATATACAGTGTGAGGCGCACACACACACACACGTAATATACAGTGTGAGGCGCACGCGCACACACACACACGTAATATACAGTGTGAGGCGCACGCGCACACACACACGTAATATACAGTGTGAGGCGCACGCACACACACACGTAATATACAGTGTGAGGCGCACGCGCACACACACACGTAATATACAGTGTGAGGCGCACGCGCACACACACACGTAATATACAGTGTGAGGTGCACGCGCACACACACACGTAATATACAGTGTGAGGCGCACACACACACACACGTAATATACAGTGTGAGGCGCACACACACACACACGTAATATACAGTGTGAGGCGCACACACACACACACGTAATATACAGTGTGAGGCGCACACACACACACACGTAATATACAGTGTGAGGCGCACACACACACACACACACACGTAATATACAGTGTGAGGCGCACGCGCGCACACACACGTAATATACAGTGTGAGGCGCACGCACACACACACGTAATATACAGTGTGAGGCGCACACACACACGTAATATACAGTGTGAGGCGCACACACACACGTAATATACAGTGCGTGACACACATACACGGGACACAACACAAACACACACACTGAACAATACATCAGTGATAAGTCACATAGTGTGAGACACACACATACATTTATGGGATAGTAAACATCCAGGCTGCATAGCAACCCAGAAGAATTTCAACCAAGGCATCATCACAAACTAGGGAAGAGCTTCCTATTGGATCGTCACGAAGGAAGATTGTCCAATGTCCTCTCTTGCTGCTGTCAGATTTCAGTTTCTAATTGATTTCCATCCAGCAGTAGCAGAGGAATGACACCGTTTGCCTTCAAACATCTGGCGTAGGAGGCCATAAACCTCAACATACCTTGGTGTTTTATTTACCTTTCTGTGCAGGCTTCCTACATCCAACCCCCAGCCTCCCTCCACCTGATACAGACAGACACTCCCTCTGCTAGCTTTGTTGGATAAAGGGTATAAGCATCACAGAGCCAAGGCAGGCAGATGGATTCATAATACCAATCAGCCAGGAAGTAAATGATTAGCCAGTGGAACTGCCTCAAGAAGCCAAGTAACCTCCTCCAGTCCCGAAGACCATAAGACATTGGAGCAGAGTGAGGCTGTTCAGCCCATCAAGGCTGCTCTGCCATTCGATCGTTGCTGATAAGTTTCTCAAGCTCATTTTCTCACCTGTTCCCCGTAACCTTTTATCCTCTTACCAATTTAGAACCTGTCTATCGCTGTCTTAAATACACTCAATGACCTGGCCTCCTCTGTGGCAATGAATTCCATAGATTCACCAGCCTCTGGCTGAAGAAAGCTCGGTTCTAAAGGGTCATCCCTTTTCTCTGAGGCTGTGCCCTCGGATCCTAGTCTCTCCTACTAATGAAAACACCTTCCCCACGTCCACTCTATCCAGGCCTTTCAGTATTCTGTAAGTTTCAATGCGATGCCCCCTTCATCTTTCAAAACTGCACGGAGTACCGAAGCAGAGGCCTCAAACACTCCTCACAGGTCAAAGCTTTTCATTCCCGCAAATCATTCTCGTGAACCTGCTCCAAACTCCCTCTCCAGGGCCATGTTACCCATCCAAAGGGAAGCATGGCATCCACCACAACGCAAGCAACACAAAGCTGGGTTAACAGAATAACGGGGCATTTGGGCAGAAGCAAGGGGACCGCGCAGCTTACTAACCGTCCGGGTAGCTTGGTTTGAACGGTTGCCGTGTGGCTCCTTCAATCTTTTGCGTAAACCCCAAGGGGGAGAAGAGTCAAATGAAGTGAAGCGGGTTGGGAGCAGCAGCCGAAACAAAGGGCTTCGGAGCAGTGAAGGAAAATGTCTCCCCGGTCAACACAACGAGTTGTTGAGGAGCTTAACTTGCACCAAATCCTGAACAATGTACCCTTTCACTCGCTCTGTTAAGCTGACCATTTGAAATACATGCTGAACATGCCACAGCAATCTCGAGCAGCTTTGGCATCGGATAACCTGTGTCACATTTCGACCCATTAACTCCAATACATTTATAGCGTCGGTTTCTATTTATTTGTAACCAGAATCTGTTGTCTCATCTGTCAAACAGCTGTCGCCTTTTTGCCCCCACAAGAAGCAGTCTTTTTCTAAACTCTGCCCCTAGATGCACGCAGACAAACAAGATGCATGCTAACAAACAGTAAACAGACAGGGGCAACTAATGAAGTTAAACTATCTCCCCCCTCGGATAGACGTGCTAGTTCAAAGGGGTGCAAGGATGATCTTATCCCCACAGTCCCGGCCAACATTTTCCAACACGGGGCTGCTCCACCGTTCAAGCATGGCTGATAAGTTCCTCAACCCCATTCTCCCACCTTTTCCCATAACCTTTGCCAATCAAGAACCTATCTCTGTCTTAAACACACTCAATGACCTGGCCTCCACAGGCATCTGTGGCAATGAATTCCACAGATTCACCCAGCCTGGTATGAAAAATACCTTTGCCACTCAACTGAAGGGTCAACATCTCTCTCATTAACCTTGCCATTTAGCTTCAGCACTGATGTCCAAAAACGAGAAACCACATTTATAACGACAACAATTTATACCGTCACTCCACGTCCAGGTGATTAGGTGTTCTACTAAGCTGCACAAGGGAGGGAAGTCAGAGGGTCAACTCTCTCGCTGATGCAGCAAGGGACATCTCTCTCTGAACGTATGGAATACAAAGGTGACCGCTTCACAGTGACCACTTAAGAATGTCCTTGCGTGGGGTTTAAGTTAGGATAGTACTGAGCCAGGGAAAGAAAAGGTAAAGACTTGCACTTATAGAGCACTTGTCACAACCATCTCTTTTTTAACTCATTCATGGGACATGGGCGTTGCTGGCTAGCCAGCATTTATTGCCCATCCCTGGTTACCAGAGAGCAGTTGAGAGTCAACCACATTGCTGTGGCTCTGGAGTCACATATAGGCCAGGCTGGGTAAGGATGGCAGATTTCCTTCCCTAAAGAACAGGAGTGACCCTGATGGGTTTTTCTGACAATGGTTTCATGGTCATCAGTAAATTCTTAATTCTAAATTTTTTTAATGAATTTAAATTCCACCATCTGCCATGGCAGGATTCGAACCTGGGTCCCCAGAACATTAGCTGAGTTTCTGGATTAATAGTCTAGTGATAATACCACTTGGCCAGCACCGCTCCCAAATGATGTGCTTTGCAGCTAAATGAAGTCCTTCTGAAATGTAGTCACTGTTACATTTTTATAATGATATAAAGGCACTCATCAACTAGATCAGCTAGATCATTGGGATGTGATGGCTGAGTGGTATTATCACTAGACTATTAATCCAGAAGCTCAGCCAATGTTCTGGGGACCTGTGTTCGAATCCTGCCACGGCAGATGGTAGAATTTGAGTTCAATAAAAACAATCCGGAATTAAGAATCTACTGATGACCATGAAACAATTGTTTAGCAAGTCCAGGCTTTGAACCTGGAACCTTATGTTCTAGAGGGTTCAAAAAAACTGAGCCACAGTCTTGGCCAGGTTGCTAACTGACTCTTCATCCAATAGGGGCAGCCAGTACCACTGCTGTGTTTAGAACTGGTTTATGTGTAGAATCCCTACAGCGCAGGAGGAGGCCATGCAGCTAATCGAGTCTGCAACAATCACAATCCACCCAGGCTCTATTCCCATTTACCCTGTTAACACCTCAGACACTAAGGGACAATTTAGCATGGCTAACCCGCACATCTTTGAACTGTGGTAGGAAACTGGAGCACATGGAGGAAACCCATGCAGACACAAGGAGAATGTGCAAACTCCACACAGACAGTCACCCAAGGCTGGAATTGAACTCAGGTCCCTGGCGCTGTGAGGCAACAGTGCTAACCATTGCCCATATTCCTGCTCCTCATTCCTGTCTTGGTGTACGCTCCTCACCATGTCTAAAGCCACACTCATGACCAGACACCACACTGTGTTTCTCCATCCTACCAGTGAGATTGCTACAACATTATCTTCCTTGTCAGGAGTGGGAAAGTGATGCTTTAAATGTTATTGATCTAAACGCATTCCTATAACATTCGCTGTCTCCTTCCTGGATTGCAAAGCTTATTAGCACAGCCACCACATTTAAGCTAGATTGGCTGGTAATTGTCTTGCCCAAGCATGATGTTTGGCACCTTTCCAATTAAAGCACGCCGAGGTTTCCATGCTAATTGGCGTTGAGAATGTTCAGACAGTCAGTGGCGAGCATGCTATAAGCATATGGCGTAAAATGGGAAGGTCCTGCAAGGTGGGGGTAATAAAATAACATAGGGCTCAAAGGATGGAAGGCAGGAATCAAATAATATCCTCTGGTCTTCTGTAGAAACTATTTTACCCAAAGGGTTCCAATCAAATGGAGGTGCCGAGGGAAATTTCATAGGTGTATCTAATGGGAAATGGCCCAGATACATGAGGAAGGAAGGGGAAAAGGTGCACACAAATATAGAGCACCTTTCATAACCCCTGGACATTCAATGAGCTTTACAACTAATCATGGTTTGTTTGATTTATTTGATTTGGTTTATTATTGTCACATGTATTAGTATACAGTGAAAAGTATTGTTTCTTGCGCGCTATACAGACAAAGCATACCGTTCATAGTGGAGAAAAGGAGAGAGTGCAGAATGTAGTGTTACAGTCATAGCTAGGGTGTAGAGAAAGATCAACTTAATGCAAGGTAGGTCCATTCAAAAGTCTGACAGCAGCAGGGAAGAAACTATTCTTGAGTCAGTTGGTACGTGACCTCAGGCTTTTGTATCTTTTTCCCAATGGAAGAAGGTGGAAGAGAGAATGTCCAGAGTGTGTGGGGTCCTTGATAATGCTGGCTGCTTTGCCGAGGCAGTGGGAAGTGTAGACAGGGTCAATGGCTGGGAGGCTGATTTGCGTGATGGACTGGACTACATTCATGACTGTTTGTAGTTTCTTGCAGTCTTGGGCAGAGCAGGATCCAAACCAAACCGTGATACAACCAGAAAGAATGCATCTGTAGTGGTTGGTGAGAGTTGTAGCAGACATGCCAAAGTGTAGTCACTGTGAATAGAAAGCTCACCTGGAGGGAGGTGGGGGGATGGAGGTGGAGAGGAGTGGGAGGAGGCTGGTGTGATGTAAAAACAGCAACATGAACCAGCAGGGCCAAATGACCTCTTTTTATGGTTAGCTCTGCTACCTACAGCACCAGGGACATGGGTTCAATTCCTGGCTTGGGTCACTGTCTGTGTGGGGTCTGCACGTTCTGCTTGTGTCTAAGTGGGTTTCCTCCAGGTGCCCCGGTTTCTTCCCACAGTCCAGAAGACGTGCTGGTTAGGTGCATTGGCCATTCTAAATTCTCCCTCAGTGTACTCGAACAGGCACTGGAGTGTGGCGACTAGGGGATTTTCACAGTAAATTCAATGCAACGTTAATGTAAACCTACTTGTGACACCAATAAATAAATTTTGATGCTGTTGACTCCAGTTTTTCCTTCAATTACTTCAACAATTAGTCAAAGTATGACTTGTATAGACTCCATTTACACTGGGACCAGAGAGATACAGCTTCTAGAACCTTATCAACATTCTTTTCTCGCTTATGTTCACCTGGCTTCCACTTACATCAATCAATTCTACTCACCTCAACTTCCAGGTAGCTCTCAATTCTATAGAATTGAATTCCTACAGTGCAGGAGATGGCCATTTGACCCATCGGGCCTCACCAGCAATAATCCCACCCAGGCCCTATCCTCCTACCACCACATTTTTGTCCTTCTAATGCTCTTGACACCAAGGGTCAATTTAGCACGGCCAATCTATCTAACCTGCACATCTTTGGACTATGGGAAGAAACCTGAGCACCCAAAGGAAACACGCTCAGACAGGGAGAGAACGTGCAAACTCCACACGGTCACCCAAGGCCGGAATTGAACTCAGGTCCCTGGCACTGCCAGGCAGCAGTGGTAACCACTGTGCCACCCAAGTACTTCCAATATTTGGGTGGCACGGTGGTTAGCACTGCTGCCTCACAGCACCAGGGACCCAGGTTCAATTCTGGCCTTCGGTGACTGTCTGTGTGGAGTTTGCATATTGTCCCCGTATCTGCGTGGCTTTCCTCCCACACTCCAAAGATGAGCAGGTTAGGTGAATTGGCCACGTTAAATTGCCATTCGTGTCTGGGGGGTGGACTAACAGGCTAAATATGTGGGTTTATGGGATGAGGCCTGGGTGGGATTGCTGGCGGTGCAGGCTCGATGGGCTGAATGGCCTCCTTCTGCACTGCAGGCATCTTATGTGACTTCCCTGGGATAGAAATTTGTTTTGAATTCCTTCTTGAATTTGTTACTGACCGACTTATGTTAATATAAACGTATGTTTATATTTCTGAAGTGGTGAAAGATTTTCTGAAGGGAAATTTGTAAATCTGTTTGTCGGGGCTTTGACTCTTGCTACTTTTTTTCCAGTTTGATGTCCTAATATCTCTGGTGTGGCAAATTTTGTTTGATGATATTCCATGGGACATTCAACTGTGTCTGGCTAAATAGTTGCAGGTTGGCACCATTTAGTCCAGTATTCAGAGGTTACGAACAGTTTGTTCCATCCCATTCTTCAATATGCAAAAGCTTTAGTTGGGATTTTAAAATAGGCTTTTCTGTTTGATAGGCCATTTTCACTTGCTGCCTCGAGCACTGTTCTGCCTCCTGCTTACAAGTCACCAAAGGGACACATTCCGAGGTTTCGTGTCGAATGCCCATTACTGGGGACACGACGGATATATTTTCAACCTCAATGCTTCCTTTCAAATGTTAAGCAAGGAATGTGGGAGAGCGTAAATGAATATATAAGGTCAGTTCTGAAACCTACGGGGAAAAGTGACACCTATAAATTAGCTTCTCCAGGGGAGGAAAAAAGAACCCAACAGTCGAGTAAGCAGCTAATGGATTATTCAAAGCCTGTTTACCAAACACCAAGGGGAGAAAAGAACGCTTATGATTTCTTTTCCTCCTCTGTCCAGCACCCCGCCCCCGTCCCCCCCCCCCCTAAACTTCTGCGTTTGACAATTCTGGAAGAAATAAAGTCTGCCTCAAGGGAAGAAACAGACTAAAAAAGCACAACAAGGGGGAGAGAAAATGTTCACCAACATCGAGGGACTGATTGGGAAATGCCAATTAGAAAGCAGGCATTATTCTCGCCGGGAACAAAAGGACTTTTGACAAGGCAGATCATCACTCGAGGTTCAAAGAAAGTCTTTATGAGATGTAGTAATTAAAGGAAATCTCCAGCAACAACCCACACCCCCCTCCTCAGCAAAATAACTCCTGCGCACACTGAACACACTCTCACATCCGCTTCCCAGCATCAATTCATCACTGTTAGATTCGGAATGCATTTTCCACCCTCAGGCTTTGAGGGAAGGGTTGGGGGGGGGGGGGGTTGGTTGGTGTCTGGGCGGTGTCTGGGCTGGGGGGGGTGGCGGGCAAGTTGTGCCGATGGAATTTTTCCCACCAACATTCCACATTACATCATCATCAAGAGGCTTGTTAATACTGACCAAAATACACAGGAAGCCGGAAATAGCAACACAGGAGGGATCTTTTAAAAAAAAATTATGTCTACTTCAGAATAACTCCCTGGCTTAGCAATAAAATGGAAGAATCTTGCTCTGTGATCACAGAATCCCTACAATGCAGAAGTTGGCCCATCGAGCCTGCACCAACAACAATCCCACCCTATCCCCACAACCCCATGTACTTACCCTGCTAATCGGGGTGGCACAGTGGGTTAGCAATGTTGCCTCACAACGCCAAGGACCCCGGTTCGGTTCCCAGCTTGGGTCACTGTCTGTGCAGGGTCTGCACAGCCGTAGGTAGGTTCTTGATCAATAAGGGGATCAAGGGTTACAGAGGGAAGGCTGGAGAATGGGGATGAGAATCATATCAGCCATGATTGAATGGAGGAGCAGACTCGATGGGCTGAATGGCCTAATTCTGCTCCTATCTCTCATGGTCTTATGCATGTTCTGCCTGCATCTGAGTGAGTTTTCTCTCTGGGTGCTCCGGTTTCCTCTCTCAGTCCGAAAGATGTGCTGGTTAGGCGCATTGGCCGTGCTAAATTCTCCCTCAGTGTACCCAAACAGGCGCCGGAGTGTGGCGACTGGGGGATTTTCACAGTAACTTCATTGCAGTGTTAATGTACGCCTACTCTGTGACACTAACAAATGAAACGAAACTTTAAACTTAATCCCCCTGACACTAGCGGTCAATTTAGCACGGTCAATCCACCTAACCCGCACATCTTTGGAGGAAACTGGAGCGCCTGAAGGGAACCCACGCAGACATGAGGAGAACGTGCAGACTCCACTCCGCCCACGGCTGGAAGTGGATCTAGGTCCCTGGCACTGTGAGGCAGCAGTGCTAACCACCGTGCCGTAGGAAGATTAATAGATGCTCAGATCACAGGCCCGACTCCTAGATAGTCAAGTGTTGGCAGAATGAAGGTGAGTAACCAAATTAAACTGTAGGTTAGCAGTAAATGAATGGTAGGGCTGTCTGAAGGAGCTGCTGGCTTCCGTCTCTCCCCTGGGCTAAGGAAATAATTGAAAGGACAGTTCAAAGAATTACCTATCGAGATGGTTCTCTGAGGTGGCGAGGAGGGGGTTAAGGGAAGGAATTTTATCATGCACGGCTGTGGTGATGGACCAGACTGGAGACATCAAGGAACGAGCTTTGCAAGGACAAGGCAGTTAACAAGAACCCTGAGGACTTGCACTTGTTTCACTGAGACCTCATTAACAAAATAATTTGCAGATTATATTAAAGTATCCCCAAAAAAAAAATCAGCATCGACCAACTAGTATTGATCATTTATGCAATCTAGGAGCTGCTCAAAGTGAAAGCAAGACAGACCTTCACGTCAGCACCATTCGATCAGTATTAAACTATCAGCCCAAATACAAATGCACTGTGTTGACACACTCACTGATCTAAGCCTCTGAGCAACGGTGAAGTAACAGACAACAGCACAATCTTCAGACCAAATGTTCATCTCACCACCACCGAGGGCTTAGAGCAAATTAAATGCCTCTTTCTGACTCGCAGAGATTGGTGCCAAAGGTAGGATGACTAAATTCTGCAGTTAGGTACTATACGTTTAAGAACTCTTTTCATAAAGGTCATTTCAATGCTAACACAATGTACACAAAGATAGTTACTGGCATTAACTTCCTGTATGCAAAATCAAGGGCAGCATCTTCCAAACTCACAGCCTCTGTCATTTAGACAGATAAGGGCGCAGACACACAGGAACACCACCACCTGCAGGCTCCCCCACATACACAGAAATCATAGAATCCCATCAGTGCAACAGGAGGCCATTCAGCCCATCAAGTCTGCAGCGACCACAATCCCACCTAGGCTCCATCTCCATTACCCCACATATTTACTCCCACTAATCCCTCCAACCTATGCATCATGGGACACTAACGGGCAATTTAGCATGGCCAATGCATCCAACCCGCACATCTTTGGACTCTGGGAGGAAACCCACACAGACATGGGGGAGAACGTGCAAACTCCACTCTGACTCATTGGAGCCAGGAATCGAACCCAGGTCACTGAAGATGTGAGGCAGCAGTGCTAACCACTGTGCCACCGTGCTGCCCAACCTGACATGGAAATATATTACATTTCCTTCACTGTCGCTGGGTCAAACTCCTGTACTCCCTCCTTAACAGCACCGTGGGTGTGCCTACACCACATGGACTGCAGTGGTTCAAGAAGGCAGCTCACCATCACTTCTCAAGGGCAGTCACAGATGGGCAATAAACGCTGGCCTAGACAGCGACACCCACATTCTTTGAATGAATTTTTAAAAAAATGTTACATTCTGTGACAACATCACGCTGTTCAGTACATGCACAACCTCTTGCTTTGTTTCAGTCTCAATAAGATATAAACAAATGAAGGCCATTCAACCCCTCCAGCCTGTTCTGCCATTCTATTGCTTCATGAATCCTTTCCATCCAGCTATCCGTGTTGGTTTCATCAAACAAAGAGCCAACTGACCCACCAGCCTCAGAAACAGAAAATGCTGGAAAATCTCAGCAGGTCTGATGCCATCTGTGGAGAGAATAGCGCCAACATTTCGTGTCCAGAACCTCACTGTCATCGGTATTAAGTTTGTTTCTGCAATTCGGACTTTCTTCATCAAGTCAAGTTTATCTTCATCAAGCTTATAAAATTCTGAGGGGTACGGATAGGGTGAACAGTTGGAAGCTTTTTCCCAGGGCAGAGATGACAATTACAAGGGGGCACAAGTTCAAGATAAGCGGGGGAAAACGGTTCAGTGGAGATTGTGTGGGGAAGTCTTTTTTTTTACACAGAGGGTGGAGCACTACCAAGTGAGGTTAGCCACAACTAAGATTTAGCTAGATTGACACATGACCTGGCGGGGTATTGACGAATATAAGTGGTTGGTTTAGATAGGTAAACATGATGGGCGCAGGCTTGGAGGGCCTAAGGGCCTGTTCCTGTTCCGTATTGTTCCTGGACAGGGATCCATTGGGTACTCTGGTCATAGCTTCGATTTTGAGTTTTGCAATCTGTACAACAGATTGGACTCGATGAAGAATGCCCAATTGACAGAAACACACTTGATACCAATAGAAACATAGAACAGTAGAGCACAGTACTGGCCCTTCGGCCTTCAACGTTGTGCTGAGCTTTGTCCGAAACTAAGATCAAGCTATCCCACTCCCTATCATTCTGGTGTGCTCCATGTGCCGATCCAATAACCGCTTGAAAGTTCCTAAAGTGTCCGACTCCACTATCACAGCAGGTAGTCCGTGCCACAGCTCAACCACTCTGAGTAAGGAACCTACCTGGGACATCCCTCCCGTATCTCCCACCATGAACCTTATAGTTATACCTCCTAGTAACAGCTACATCCAACCAAGGAAATAGTCTATGAATGACAATGACTCGAGATGTTGGCTCTATTCTCTCTCCACAGATGCTGTCAGACCTGCTGAGATTTTCCAGCATTTTCTGTTTTTGAGGCTGGTGGGTCAGATGTAGCATCCAATATCAGATACATTTCACCTTGACCCCAGTGAATAAAACAAAGCAGAAACGCACGCTTGGTGGCAATGTATTCCGTTGAAAGTGCATCAGCGTGACATCATTCCCGGAATGGTGTTAGCCTTCGGAGCAGCAGGAGGCCATTCGACCCCTCGAGCCTGTTCCACCAGTCGTGTAGATCACGACCGGTCCATACTTTAACTCTATTTACTCGCCTTGTTTTGGTAACACGTAATAGCCTGGCCTAACACAAATCTACCACCCTACCAACGACCCCCCCCAGCATCATTGCAGAGGGAGGATGGAGGAGAATTTCAAATTTCCGCCACCCTTCATAGTTCTGAGTACCTGCATAGTGCAAATGAAGACATCTTTGGCTGATGTACTGGAACAAAACATTCAAAGCACCAGAACATAGGAATTAGGAACAAAATGAGGCAAATTCAGCCCTTCGAGTCTACTCCGCCATTCAATCAGATCATGGCTGATCGCCCCCTGGTCTAAATCCACATCCCCACGTGCTCCCCATATCCCTCTTTTTATTATTAGAAATATGTCTATCCCCTTCCTGAAACCATTTAATGATTCAGACTCCACCGCGCTATGAGACAGCAAGTTCCACAAATTTACCTTCCTCTGTGAGCTGTAGTTCCGCCTCATCTTGGTTTTAAATCCAACACCTCGCAACCTATACCCGTGACCACTTGTTCGAGATTACCCTATAAGGAGGAACATTTGGACTGCATTTACTCTATCAATCCCTTTTAAAATTTTATATACCTCGATCAGATCCCCTCTCGTTCCTCTAAACTCCAGTGAGTACAAGCACAAACTGTTCAATCTCTCCTCATATGTCAACTCTTTCAGCCCCAGAATCAATCTGGTGAACCCCCTCTGAACTTCCTCCAATGCCACCACATCCTTCCTCAAATGAGGAGACCAAAACTGGACATAATACTCCAGATGTGGTCTCGCCAACATCCTTTAGAATTGCAACAACACTCCTCTAGTTTTAGACTCTAATCCTTTTGCAATCAATGCCAACATCCCATTTGCCATTTCTTAAAACACCGTGCTGCAGCTTCATACCTGGCAATGTCCGCCATGCATCGCAAAGAAAACAACAGGTCGTATTTAAAGGACATTCGCAGGCCAAACCTGTGTCATTTTCCAGCAGCTTCAGGACACAACAGTTTGGAATACTGGGAAACTTCCAAGTTAAATCTGTGCCCTCCCCCTAACCAAATATTAAGCCATCAGAAAGTTAAAGATAACAAGAAGATAATAAAGGAGAGGGCTCAGAACTGTGGCAGTGTAGCTGCAGTGGAATTTGAGAGCAGAAAAAAGAATTTACTAATCAACTGTGGGGGAGAATCTGCAGCCACAAAAGGCATTGTGAGGAATGAGTTAAATGCACACTAGGAATGCAACAGTGAGACACAGAGGCAGTCCAGCTCTGCCATGTACCCGTCGCAATAAAGTCCACAACTACTGTCAGATCTCCATTCATCAGGGAGTAAACAGGCAAGGCCCTTGAACAGTAACCAAACAGTACAGCTAGCTGACCCATGTCAGCCTCATAAGAGACAAAGGGTCACCGAATTAAGCCACAGAGCAAGTACAGACAAATGTTTGACACGCAGGCAAACAGGAAAATGGTGAAAGCAAAAAAAACACAAAAGGAAAGTAATAGCTTTCTTGCTGAGTAGATCAAACAATAATGTGTGTGTGTACACGTGTGTGTGTACATGTGTGTATATATATATATATATATATGTGTGTGTACGTGCGTGAGAGAGAATGTGTGTGAGTGTGTGTATATATATGTGTGTATGTGTATGTGTGTGCTGGGGCAGCACTGTGTGTGTGTATATATATATATATATATATCTGTGTGTATGTGTGTGCTGGGGCAGCGCTTGTGTGTATGTGTGTGTATATATATACATCTGTGTGTGTGTGTGTGTGTGTGCTGGGGCAGCGCTTGTGTGTATATATATATATATATATCTGTATGTGTGTGTGTGTGCTGGGGCAGCGCTTTGTGTGTGTGTGTGTGTATATATATATATATATATCTGTGTGTATGTGTGTATATATATATATATATATCTGTGTGTGTGTGTGTGTGTGCTGGGGCAGCGCTTTGTGTGTGTGTGTGTGTGTGTACGCGCACAGTACCTCAGCACAGACACAGCCTTTCGGAATTAAAACGACCCCTCGGGGTCGATGCAACTCACCGCCGGAGACAGGTATCAGTCGGAGAGATAACAGCAAGGCAGGCTTCTCCCCCGCTCCCTCTCTCCCCCGGAGCTAATGCCCAGCCTCCTCCGGTGAGCATCAAACCACAGCAAGAGCCGAGGGAAGAAGTACATCCATTCCGCCAAACCCCAGCAGGGAGAGGAGCTGCAGTCTGCACCTGACCAGCAGCCGGGAGCCACAACAACAAGGCAAGAGCTAGACTATTCCCTACAGCTGAGAGCAGCTCGCAAGAAGGAGACACTAAAACTGACACTAATCTCACACATACCAACCATGTGAAGTCATCCTGCTGATCAGGGGAAGGCGGGTTTTGACCCTTAGACCCGAGGCAGTGCTACACTCCGACAAGCAATGCATCAGTCACAACAATACACAGGGCCAGCTCCACCACTCAATGCTAAAGTGTGCACCACTCACATTAAATCTGCTCTGAGACGTGCACAACATCTCTCTGCACAGGAAGGCAGGAACGTGTTCCCTTTTTGTAAAGATACACATTTACTTCGGATACCTGACTTGGTCAGGAGTGTGGGTTTTGGTTCACCTATTTCTCGGGAAACAGCGCAGCTTGTCCAGTCTCACTCAGCATCCTGGCACACACCTTTCAGTAGGCACACACCAGCAGTTTTACTCCGGGGATGGCACCCAGCGATGCCAGGCTGGGGTCCTGTCCCGATTCCTCTTTCTTAAAAGGAAATAGTTCCCAACAGCTCCCGGCCCTTCGCTGCAAACTTCATTTCACTTTCAGCAAAGCCTGCGCTCAGGCTGATTTGCATGTTAATAGCCGAGGAGGAGGCGGCGGCGGAAACATAATCCAGAGTGATTTAACTCCTCAGCGGGGAGAGGCTGTCCCTTCACTCTTCTCAGCACCGCGATAGAGAGACAGAGAGAGAGAGAGACACACACACACACACAGACACAGAGAGAGAGACACACACACAGACACAGAGAGAGAGAGACACACACAGACACAGAGAGAGAGAGACACACACACACACAGACACACAGAGAGAGAGAGAGACGGACAGAGAGATACAGAGAGACATCAAGATGGAGAGAGGTAGAGACAGAGATAAATGGATATATATAAATATGGAGAGAGATGGATAGACAGTCATAGAGAAACAGATAGAAAGAGGTAGAAAGTGACATACATATATATATATATATAGAGAGAGAGAGAGAGAGAGAGATGGACAGACAGACAGAGATGGAAAAAGGTAGAGAGAGATATTATATAGCGAGAGAGATAGACATACAGACTGAAATGGAGAGGGGCAGGGAGAGAACTAGCAGCACCAGTCTCAAGTCTTAATGAGCTTTCAGCAACTGAAGAGTTAAAAGAGGACAGACTGGTGGAACAGATTGGCAAACCTGTCATTAACTGTGAGAAGCAACCCCAGGCAAATCCTCTGAAGTATTCATACTGTTTCATTTCAGCCTGTAACGCGGAGGGAAAGGAAGAGAAGGTAGCTCTGATCCACAAAAACCAAATAACTAGCCTGTGAGTCACTTAAGGTGCAGGAAAATTTGTACAACTTTTCTGAAGGGAGGGGCTGTGCTTGGCGCTTTGGGGTCCTGTCTGCACCGTCTGACAGGAAAGATTTAGAAAAAAAATTAGGAACTCTTTTGTCCACTGGCCTCTCTGCCTTGCTTTCAATAGGAAGATATAGCAGTGACCTGCTGACCCACACCCCCAAGGGTGTCCAGCAGATGGAACCAGACCACAATGCTACTCTGTAACCATGGGAATAAGCTGTTCCTGCCCTGAAGGAACTCCAGATGCATTCCCTGGCATTAAGACTGGATCTCATGGCCTGGCTTGCAGCTACAGGTAACGCCTGCTCCGATCATTAACCCCTCAGCTTGTGACAGCATCAAAAAAAGATCCTCAACTTCTAATTAAATCCAAATACTAATTGAACACAAAATAGTCAGCAACTGGAAACATCTCAAACAATTAGCAACGCCACCTCACAACTGTACAAAGCAACAAAGGCAGTTATGGGAAAGTCATTCGATTGTTTGTGTTAGCACCTCAGGGGCACCTTTCAGTGTTCCCTCGAAGAAAACAACTGTTCTCATGTGCGACATTATATTCAGAGGACGACCCCATCATTCAGGGATGAAAAGCACCAAACATAGGAAGTAGGAACAGGAGTGGGCTGTTCGGCCCCTCGAGCCTGTTCCTACAATCTGATCATGGCTGATCCAACATTCTTCCTGCCCTTTCCCTGTAACCCTTGATTCCCTTACTTATCAAGACGTGGGTTGATGGGTTTTTGATAAGAGAGGGGATTAAGGGTTATGGGGAGAGGGCGGGATTGTGGAACTGAGCCACGACAGATCAGCCATGATCTTATTGAATGACGGGGCAGGCTCAAAGGGCTAGATGGACTACTCCTGCTCCTATTTCTTATGTTCAAAAATCTATCTGTCTCAGCCTTAAGTATACACAAGGACTCTGTCCCCACAGCTCTCTATGGCAAGGAATTCCAAAGGCTGACAAACCTCTGACAGAAGAAATTTCTCCTCATCTCAGTCTTAGCTTACACCGCTTTACTCTGAGATAATGCCCTCTGGCCCTAGACTCTCCCATGAGGAGAAACATCCCCTCAGCATTTACTCTGTCGAGGCCTGAAGAATCCTATGTTTCAATGAGATCACCTCTCATTCTTCTTTGAGTAAAAGTCCTAACCTAAGAACAAAGAAAATTACAGCACAAGAATAGGCTCTTTAGCCCTCCTGCACCGACCATGCTGCCCGACTGAACTAAAGCCCCCTACGATTCCGGGGATCATATCCCTCCATTCCCATCCTATTTAACCTTTCCTCGTAAGACAATCGCTCATATTGGGGATCACCCTAGTGAACCTTCTCTGAACTGCCTCCAATGAAATATAATTTTTCTTTAAATAAGGGGACCAAAACTGCTCACTGTATTCCAGATGTGGTCCCACCAGTACCTTGTACAGTTGTGTATAAGACTTCCCTCGTCTTATACACCAGTCCCCTTGAAATCAGGGCCAACGTTCCATTTGTCTTCCTGATTGTCTGCTGCATCTATCTGCTAGCTTTCAGTGTTTTGCACACAAGTACCCCCAAGTCTCTTTGTGCTGCAGCGTTCTGCAGTTCTTCTCCATTTAAATAATACCCTGTTCTTTTGTTCTCCTTTCCAAAATGAACAACTTCACGTTTTGCCATATTATACTCTATTAGCTAACTTTTTGTCCACTTATTTAACCTTTCAATATCTCTTTGTAAACTGTTTGTTTCCCTCTCGCCACTTGCCTTTCCACCTATTTTGTGTTGTCAGCAAATTTGGATCCAATACATTCACCTCCTTCCTCCAAGTCATTAATATATACTGTAAAACAGCTGGGGTCCCAGCACTGGTCACCAACCTGAAAAGAGATCCCCTTACCCCCACCTACTGTTTACTGCCCATTAGCCAATTCTCTATCCACGTTAATATACTACCTCCAACACCATGGGTTCTTATCTTATGACTTAACCTTTTGTGAGTATCTTGTCAAACACCTTCTGGAAGTCCAAATACAGCACATCCACCCATTCCCCTCTATCCACTCTGAGACGTCCTTGAAAAACTCAAACTAGTTTGACAAAATTTCCCTTTCATGAAGCCAGATTTTCCAAAGATGCTGCTATTACTTCTTTAATAATTGATTCCAACGTTTTTCCAACAAAAGATGTTAGGCTAATCAGCCGATAGCTACCTGCTTTTTGCCTCTCTCCCTTTTCGAACAGGGGTGTCACATTGGCAGTTTTCCAATCCTCTAGTACTTTTTTTTGGACAATTATAACTAATGCATCCACTATTTCTGCAGCTACTGGACATCAGGGTGGCATAGTGGTTAGCACTGCTGACTCACAGTGCCAGGGACCCGGGTTCAATTCCTGGCTGCCACACACTGCCTGTGCAGTCTGCACATTCTCCCCGTGTCTACGTGGGTTTCCTCCGGGTTCTCCAGTTTCCTCAAACAGTCCAAAGAAAGAAGTGCTGGTTAGGTGGATTGGCCATCAATGTACCCAAACAGAAGCCAGAGTGTGGCGACTCGGGGATTTTCACAGTAACTTCATTGTAGTGTAAGCCTACTTGTAACTAATGAATAAACTTCAACTTTACTTCTTTTAGGATCCCAAGATGCAAGCCATCAGGGCCAGGAGACTTAACTGCCTTTAGCCCCCTTACTTTGTCTAATACTACATCTCCAGTTGTGGTGATAATACTTGACCCCAAAGATCCACTGCGTAAAGTTCCAACGATTATACTAAAAATAACTAGTTTCAACTGTGGGCACAAACTGTGGCTTGGACCTCAGAGAATGAGTTCTCAAACAAGTGACAGACCCTCAAGGATCTGTAGAAGATCTCAGGGTGGGAATCATCAAAATTATCATAGAATCCCCACACTGCAGAAGGAGGCCACTTAGCCCATCAGGCCTGCATCGACAACAATCCCACCCAGGCACCATCCCCATCACCCTACACATTTACCCCGTTAATGCCTCTGACCTATGCATCCAGGGGCAATTTAGCATGGCCAATCAACTTATCCCACACATCTGTGGGAGGAAACCGGAGCACCCGGAGGAAACTCAGGCAGACACAGGGAGAAGGTACAGACCTCACACACAAAGTGATTCGAGGCAGGGAATCGAACCCGGGTCCCTGGCGCTGTGAGGCTGCAGTGCTAACCACTGCGCCACCGTGCCGCCCTCATATCTGTGTCATTGGATCTGCTGTCTCATCAGCACATTACGCACACTGCAGCTCACATCTAAGTCTCGTCAGCCACAATAATAACCAGTCTTTCACAACAGGAAAAAGTTAGGTCACCCACACTGTCTTTTGAAAGTTAATACACAGTTACATGGTTGTGTGCCAACACGCAATAGGTCCGACCGCAGTGTCAAGTCACTGGGTTAGATTTTAAAAAATAATTATCTGATCGGATCAACTTCCAACCACTGGACTGGCCTTGCCAGTTGCCCAATAACCAGTGACCTGGTCCCAACTGAGATAGTAAAGGTTGTCAGCAATCCACTCTTTCAAGTTATGTTTCTTCCATTCTCTCCTTCCTCATTTACCCCTTTGGTTTTAACATCTCCTCACCCATTCAAAAGGGTGGACAGACCGTTCTCTGTGGGTCTCTGTACTCATAGAATTGTATCCGAGTGAGTTCAGGGTGAAGCAGCCTTCAGTTGCCCTCTGCTGCAGGAATGTACTCTGAACCCTTTTTTTTAAATTCTGCGGGACGTGGGTGACAAGTGGCGAAACCCGGTGTTGCTCACCCCTAACTGAGTGGTGTGGAGATGCCGGCATTGGACTGGGGAGGGCGCAGCAAGAAATCTCACAACATCAGGTCAAGGTCCAACAGGTTTATTTGGATCACCAGCTTTTGGAGCACTGTTCCTTCATCAGGTGGGTGGAGTGGTTTTCTAGACCACTCTCAGAGAGCTATTCAGAATCAACTACATTGCTGAGAGTCTAGAGTCACATGGAGACCAGACCAGGTGAGAGGATGGCAGATTCCCTTCCCCAAAGGAGATTACAATGGGTGATCATTTCACAGTCACCATTACTGAGAGAAATGTCCATTCCAGATTTATTAATTTAATTTCCCCCAGCTACCATGCTGGGATTTGAACACCTGTCCCGGACCATAATCCTGGGCCTCTGTATTACCAGCCCAATGACATTACCACTACACCACTGCCTCCCCTCTTGGTAGATGGGTTACTGTTACTGGGTAGGGATCAGCAGCTGTAGGTAACCCCCTTCCTCTCTGTCACAGGGCACTGCTACACCAATATCCAGGGGACAGCTCAATCAAGCTCAGTTTTTAATGTAAGGTTAGAGCTCAGACTCTGCTGAGGTTGTGGTCCCAGCCCTGTAATTATCATTGTGATCCCAGCCAGGGATATCTGCTGGAAGAGCTTTTAATTCACGCCATTACCACTAACCACTGTTAGGGATATAGTTGTCCTGCTGTCCACAGCCGCCTTCAGAAGGAGCCAGAGTCCAAACAATGTTTTGCAACACAAACCCAGCTCTCCCACAACAAAACCAATTGACTCTCACCAACTTTTACAGATGCAAAGAAAGCATTCTTTCTGGTTGTACCACAGTTTGGTACGGCTCCTGCTCTACCCAAGACTGCAAGAAACTACAAAAGGTCTTGAACGTAGCTCATTCCCATCGTACAAACCAACCTCCCATCCATCAAGTCTGTCTACACTTCCCACTGTCTCAGGAAAAGCAGTAAAAAGTCTGACAACACCAGGTTTTAGTCCAACCTATTTATTTGATAATATTCTCACTAGCTTTCGAGGGGACAGCCTCTTCGTCAGGTGAATGGAGAGTCCCATTCACCTGACGAAGAGGCTGTCCCCTCGAAAGCTAGTGAGAATATTATCAAATAAATAGGTTGGACTAAAACCTGGTGTTGTCAGACTTTTTACTGTGTTTACGCCAGTCCAACGCCGGCATACCCACATCAGGAAAAGCAGCCAGTATAATCAAGGACCACGGACATTCTCTCTTCCACCTCCTTCCATCAGGAAAAAGATACAAAAGTCTGAGGCCATGTACCAACCAACTCAAGACCAGCTTCTTCCCTGCTGCTGTCAGACTTTTAAACGGATCTACCTGCATTGAGTTGATCTTTCTCTACACCCTCGCTATGACTGTAACACTACATTCTACACTCTCTCCTTTCCTTCTCTCCTATGCACTCAATGAACAATACACTTTGTCTGTATAGCGCACAAGAAACAATACTTTTCACTGCATCCCAATACATGTGACAATAATAAATCAAATCAAAGCCACATTTGTTTCCCAGGCTGACTATACAGGAGGAACGTTTGGGACATCAGTACATTACATCAGAATGCAAAATCACCAGCAAGGTAAGAGCCGTATCAGTGCAACACATTCCATATCCTCACACGGTTACCCCAAGTGCTTCATCACCGACCATCGCTGTTGTACTGGCAACCAATTCATACACAGCAAGGCCCCACAAGCAACATATGAGAGAAGCGACAGGCTACCCTGCTGTCACCATGTAGACAGAGAAAGAAATCTTGGTCAAAGAGGTTTACAGCATGGAAGCACGCACTTCAGCCCAACTTGTCCATGCTGCCCAATTTTTAACTACTAAGCTAAACCCAGCTGCCCACATTTGGCCCATATCCCTCTATACCCATCTTACCCATGTAACAATCTGAATGCTTTTTAAAAGACAAAATTGCACCTGCCTCTACTACTACCTCTGGCAGCTTGTTCAGACACTCACCACCCTCTGAAAAAATTGCCCCCTTGGACTCTTTTGTGTCTCTCCCCTCTCAGGATAAACTCAGTCCTCTAATTTTAGACTCCCCTATCTTTGGGAAAAGATATTAACTATCTAGCCGACCTATGCCCCTCTAGACCTCTATAAGATCATCCCTCAGCCTTCTATGCTCCAGAGAAAAATGTCCCAGTCTATCCAACCTCTCCTTATAACTCAAACCATCAAGTCCCGGTAGCATCCTAGTAAATCTTGGCCTAGGAAGAATATCATCAAATTTAACTTCCTATTCCCGGTCACCCACATCCAGACTTGGACAAATATTCCTGTTTCTTCATCATGACCCAAATAAATGCTTTCCTTAACACACTCTCAGGTTTATGTCTTCCATAGATCTGACCCAGTCTAACCATCACATCCAGCAATATTCAGTGCGTACTCCCCGATATCACATATCATTGCGTACAACCCGATAAATCTACTGGAGGTTTCTTCCTAAACAAACGTGAACTGCACAGAGCAGCATTTTAGCTGGGGAGTAAAGGTAGTTGCTTTACTGAACAGATGATCAGAATCCAGGCGTCTGCATGCAGCTCACAGAATGCACAGCAGTAGATGCCAATCGCGGGCAATCTGTCTCTTCCATTTACCATCACACTGCAGCAAACAGTTTGCGTTCAGCCATCAATATCTATCAGCATCGAAAACGTGTTTCCAGTTTAAAGTGCAGGGACCCCGAGTGATTGGAGACAACTCGCTGAATCTTAAATGTCAACATCAAAGATAAGAAAGTGCGCAAAAAGTCACAAACCAGGGAAAAGGAAAATTACATACAAGTTTCTTATTTGATATATTTAAGGCTGAGATGGGGCTTTTCCCTTCTTTTAGTTACATTGAAGAACTTGTACAGAAAATTTTCAGTGCTGTTACGCTGCCCACACCCGCACCCCTCCCTGGGGGATTTCTGACAGAGTTGAAACTAAAATCTTCCTTCATTTGGTTATTAATATTCCCTCCTGTCAGAGACATGGATATAACTGATCACTTCACAGGTCAGGAGTGCGATGGAATTCTCCCCACTTGCCTGCAGCTCCAACAACACTCAAGAAGCTCGACACCATCCAGGACAAATCAGCCCCGCTTGACTGGCACCTCATCCACCACCTTCACAATTCAATCCATCTTTCACAGATTCACAATGGCAGCAGTGCGTATTCATCTACAAGATGCACTGCAGGAACTCACTATTGTTCCTTAAACAGCACCTTCCAAACCCACAAATGACTTCTACCATCTGGAAGGACAAGGGCAGCAGATGCATGGGAATGCCACCAACTCCAAGTTCCCAAGCAACACACCGTACTGACTTGGGGACTGTAGTGTCTCATTGTCACTGCTCAAAAACCTGGAACCCCACACAAGTTAACCGCACTGCAGGAGTTCAAAAAGGTGGAAAAAACATGTTCTCAAGGGCAATTCAGGATGGGCAATGAATGCTGGCCCACTCTCAAACCCCAGGACAGAAAATAATTCCAAAGGCAGGCGCAAAAAAAAGGTGGTCCACTTTGGTAGGAATAATGGTAGGAAGGACTATTACTTACGTGGCAAAAAACTGCAGCAGGCGACGGTGCAGAGGGACCTCGGGGTCCTTGTGCATGAGTCGCAAAAACCCAGCTTGCAGGTGCAGCAGGTGGTCAGGAAGGCGAATGGGATGCTGGCCTTCATAGCGAGGGGGATTGAATATAAAAGTAGGGAGGTCTTGCTGCAGCTGTATAGGGCACTGGTGAGGCCGCAGCTGGAGTACTGTGTGCAGTTTTGGGCGCCGCACCTGCGCAAGGATATTTTGGCCCTGGAGGGAGTGCAGAGGAGGTTTACTAGGCTGATACCGGAGTTGAGGGGATTGAGCTATGAGGAGAGGCTGAATAAACTAGGCTTGTACTCGTTAGAGTTTAGAAGAATGAGGGGAGATCTCATTGAGACGTATAAGATGATGAATGGGATGGATAGGATAGAGGTGGAGAGACTCTTCCCGCTCAAAAAAGACAGTAGGACCAGGGGGCACAGCCTCAAGATAAAGGGGAGGCAGTTTAGAACGGAGTTGAGGAGGAACTTCTTCACTCAAAGGGTGGTGAATCTCTGGAATTCTCTGCCCGTTGAAGTGGTGGAGGCTGCCTCGCTAAATATTTTTAAGAAGCGGGTTGATGGGTTCTTGATAAGAGAGGGGATTAAGGGTTATGGGGAGAGGGTGGGAAAGTGGAACTGAGCCACAACAGATCAGCCATGATCTTATTGAATGGCGGGGCAGGCTCGAAGGGCTAGATGGCCTACTCCTGCTCCTATTTCTTATGTTCTTATGTTCAATTACCTGAAGACTGGCACAGAGGCCAGGCTACCAGCCTCTTTCATCATCCACCACCTCACAGCCCTATATAACTTCAGTTAGCCAGGCTCCAAAGACACATGACCACTTCCGTATACTGGGGACAATCTCTCAGTTATCAAAGTGATTGGAGGCACTCTTCAATGCATCTCCTCTTCCTTTAATCAGGAAGTTAAGGCTTCTTCTGAATGAGTGACACAGCCGGATAAGTTCACATGGACAAGGCCTCTGTTGGTTAACCCCATTCCTGACTTCCAACATTTCAGAGCCTGAACCTGGCATCATAAACAGCCTCTCCCTCACACGGCTGGCCATCACTCACTGTCAGAGTCAAGGGTGAATTTTGGCAGCACAAGGCACACAAAAGTAAATTCTTATTCTTGCATTAAAACAACACGAACACATTTCTAGAAATGCGCGCACACACACACACACGCAAGGCAAGCAGACCTTCTCAACTAATGGAAGCCACGACTGCTGGGTTCAACATTCCTTCTGGATGAAAGCGACAACAAGCCTGAACAGAGATAACGTTTAAATCATCCGTTCTGTCAGTGGGAGGCCCACTTTCAAACTCACCGCTTAGTCAATCCAATTTGCAAATCCGATCACATTAATTATGGGTGGGGTGGGGGATGGTAAAGGAGAAGAATCCAGTCATACATAACTCACCTGCCTGGAACGCCTGAGGACAGTAGGCACCGCAGGTGTTGCAAATCGACAAAGAATTCTTCCAAGTCAGAATATCCTCTCCGTGGCTGCAAAACAACAATGCAAAGAAACCGTGGATTAGCAAAGTCAACAACTCCCAAATGATTTCAAATATTTGTTTGGAAAAGCCTGGGCAACACGTTCCTGTGCTTGCACCAATAGTTCCCTGTTAAATATTAAACGCAACTCCTACCAACTCGGAGGTTTAACTCTTTGTGAGGTCCCGCTGCGATCGAGTGCATGTTCCAGACACTGAGAGGGGGAGCAACGTCCCTCAGTGATTACAGCCCCTGGGCTCGCAGTTACAGAAGGACAACAACATCGATGCTGGGCTGCAGTTTGAGGCCCAGCAGTGCGGAGGCAAACACATCTGCAGCAATGCTGCTGTTCACACAGCGTGTCACCAACATCTGGAGCGTCAACCTGCCTGCATTTCTCTCTTGCCCCCCCCGGATGCTGACTGACCTGCCAACACTTCCACCGTGTTTGCTGTTTCAACTTTAATGTCACACTTCAGACATAAGAGGGAGCAGTGGGTTCCCTTTCCCAATCCAGCTTTATATTCAAGTTTAAATTTATTTATTATTCTCACAAGTAAGGCTTACATTTGCACTGTCATGAAATAATTGTGAAAATACCCTAGTCGCCACGCTCCGGCGCCTGTTTGGGTACACCGAGGGAGAATTTAGCACGGCCAATGCACCTAACCAGCACGTCTTTCGGACTGTGGGAGAAAATCGGAGCATCCGGAGGAAACCCATGCAGACATGGGGAGAACGTGCAGACTGTGCAGCACGGTGACACAGTGGTTAGCACTGCTGCCTCACAGCGCCAAGGGCACGGGTTCAATTCCCAACTTGGGTCACTGTGTGGAATTTGCACCTTCCCCCCGTGTCAGTGTGGGTTTCCTCCGGGTGCTCCAGTTTCCTCCCACAGTCCGAAAGACGTGCTGGTTAGATTCTTTAGCCATGCTAAATTCTCCCTCAGTGTACCCAAACAGGTGCCAGAATGTGGCATCTAGGGGATATTCACAGTAATATCAGTGCGGTGTTAATGTAAGCCTACTTGTGACACTAATAAATAAACTTAGATAGTGACCCATGGCCGGAATCAAACCCGGGTCCCTGGTGCTGTGAGGCAGCAGCACTAACCACTGTGCCACCCTGCTGCCCTGTAAGCTGAGAGCTTTGTGGCTCCAAATCTGGATATTTGCACATCCCTATTTTTAAACCACCTCCCCCGCCCCCCCGCCCCCCCGCCCCCCCCCCCCCCCCCCCCCCGAGTTGCCAAGGGCCTAAACTTGGGAATTTCCTCCCTCAATTTCTCTGCACCTTCCGAGTTTGTGACCATTTGCCCTAATATTTCTATATGTGATCCAATCTAAGTTTTGTTTCATCACGATCACGTGGGGTCTTTTGGGGCATTCAGCTTCAATAAGGGCGCTACATAGAACCACAGATAAAAACATGGAAACTAGAAGTGGGAGGAGGCCATTCGGCCCTCAAGCCAGCTCCGCCATTCATGATCATCATGGCTCATCATCGAATTCAATACCCTGATCCCACCTGCCCCCCAGTATCCCTTGATCTCTCTAACCCCAAGAGCTATATCTAATTTCTTCTTGAAATCAGGCAGTAATTTGGCTTCAACTACACTTGGTACTAGTGAAACATTGCACATTTGCCACTCTTTCGGTGAAAGTAGAACATACAAATACAAGTTGACGTGATTTGATCTTGAAGTTAGCTAGCACAAACGAGAGCTGTCCATTTTGGATTTGGCAACACGGTTGATGAAAGCAGATGCAAGCAAAACCTGTGAACGTTGAGCATAATTTCAACCTCCGATCGGTAATATCTCTAGGAGCTGCCAATCTAGAGCAAGATGCAGATATTTCCAAGCCAGCAATCAAAACTACAAGTTGAAGATGTCAGCTGTAGCTCAGTGGGTAGCACTTTCAACCTGGGAGTCAGAAACTTGTTGGTTTAATCCCCACCCTGGGGGTCTGAGCCTATAATGCCAGCTAACACCCCACTGATGGTACAGAGGGAGTGCTGCACTGCTGACAGTGTCACGTTTTTATGAGCCATTAAACTGTGGCCCCCATCTGGCTCCCTCGTGGGGAGGCGACGGCCGAGTGGTATTATCGCTAGACTATCAATTCAGAAACTCAACTAATGTTCTGGGGACCGGGGTTCAAATCCCGCCACTGCAGATGGTGGAATTTGAATTCAATAAAATATCTGGAATTAAGAATCTACTGGTGACCATGAAACCATTGTCAGAAAAATCCACCTGGTTCACTAATGTCCTTTAGAGAAGGAAATCTGCCATCCTTAACCTGGTCTGGCCTACATGTGACTCCAGAGCCACAGCAATGTGGTTGACTCTCAGCAGTCCTCGGGCAACTAGGGATGGGTAATAACTGCTGGCTACTGATGCCCATGTCCCATAAATGAATAAAATCAAAGGTGGACATTATTGAGAGAAAAGGGGAACCTTCGCTAAACAGGATAATGTAGGAAATGTGGTAGCTAGCTGGCACACACAAAGCTCTCACAAACGTAAATCTGATAATGACCAGGATTTTTGTTTTTCAACCATCTTGGCTGAGGGGGTCAATATTAATGGGGACACAGTGGAGAAATCCCCAGCCCTTCTTTGTAATAGTGCACAGTGGCACAATGGTTAGCACTGCTGCCTCACAGAGCCAGAGACCCGAGTTCGATTCCCAGCTTGGAACACTGTCTGTGTGGTGTCTGCACGTTCTTCCCACGTCTGCATGGGTTTCCTCCGTGTGCTCCGATTTCCTCCCACAGTCTGACAGATGAGCTGGTTAGGTGCATTGGTCATGCTAAATTCACCCTCAGTGTACCCAAATAGGTGCTGAAGTGTGGCGACTAGAGGAGGTTCACTAGGCTGATACCGGAGATGAGGGGGTTGGACTATGGAGAGAGACTAAATAGGCTGGGTCTGTACTCGTTGGAGTTTAGAAGGATGAGGGGGGATCTTATAGAGACGTATAAGATAATGAAAGGGATGGATAGGGTAGAGGTAGAGAGATTCTTCCTGCTCAGAAAGGATAGCAGTACTAGAGGGCACAGCCTCAAGATAAGGAGGCGGGGGGCAGTTTAGAACGGAGTTGAGGAGGAACTTCTTCACTCAAAGGGTGGTGAATCTCCGGAATTCTCTGCCCGTTGAAGTGGTGGAGGCTGCCTCACTAAATATATTTAAGTCACGGGTAGATAGGTTTTTGACAGACAAGGGAATTAAGGGTTGTGGGGAGAGGGTGGGAATGTGGAACTGATCCACTTCAGATCAGCCATGATCTTACTGAATGGTGGGGCAGGCTCAAAGGGCTAGATGGCCTACTCCTGCTCCTATTTCTTATGTTCTTATGACTAGGGGATTTTCATAGTGACTTCATTGCAGTGTTAATGTAGGCCTACTTGTGACACTAATAAATAAACTTTAAACTTTCCTGTGGATTTCTGCTTACATCTTTTACACAGACTGGCAGAGAACGCGGAGTTTTCTGGTACTCGGAGGTCACAATAGATGCAGGATGTCTTGCAGAGTTGTACAGACCTTGGTGAGGCCATACCTTGGAGTACTGTTACAGTCTTGGCCCCCAAACGAGGTACATTCTTGCCACTGAGGCAGTGCAACAGATCTTCAACGGATTGTTCCCTGGGACGGCGGGAACGTCTCATGTGGAGAGATTGAGAGGACTGGTTCTGTGGTCCCCAGCATTCCGAAGCACGAGGAGCGACCTCATTGAAAATTCTGACAGGTGTTGATAAGATACTTCCCCTGGCTGCTGAGTCTAGAATCAGGGAGACAGTCTCAAAATAAGGGGCGGAGTTCACTTAAAACCAAGATGAGGAGGAATTGTTTAACCCAGAGGGTGGTGAATCTTTGGAATTCTTTACCCCAGAGGGATGTGGAAGCTCAGTTATTAACATGTACACCGATAGATTTCCGGACACTCGTTACGTAAAGGGATGAGGGGATAGATTGGAAAAGTGACATTGAGGTAGATGATTAGATGAATGGGTTTGCTCTTGTTCCTATGACATTGTAACCTCAGCAGAATAGTGCATTTGTTTGGTTCGCTGTTGGGGAGGATTGATCTGGCTGGTGGAATAGCCAACTGGAATTCTGTCCAGCCCCTCCATGCCTCAAGAATGGACTCTCTGGGGTGATTTTCCAGTGGGTAACCAGCTCAGTAAACCCTGCCTTCTGACAGCTTGATGTTGTGTACGGACTACTCCATTTTTCTGGCTTGGTGTACACACTCCTTTGCATCCTCAACATGTTGTACAAGGAAGAAAGGTTTGCATTCACATGTAGTGCTTCTCACAGCCACTGAACGTCTCCAAGTGCCACTGACTTCTCTGTTTCAAGTGTTGTAATATGGTTGTAACGTAACAAGATCCCACAAGCTCGGGGGAAATGTCATAGAGTCATAGAAACACTGCAGTGCACAAGGAGGCCATTCCGCCCACCGACAACAATCCCACCCAGGCCCCATTGCTGCAACCCCACGTAATTACCCTACTAATCCCCCTGATACTAAGGGGGCAATTTAGCATGGCCAATCCACCTAACCCGCACATCTTTGGAGTGTGGGAGGAAACGGGAGCTCCTGGGGAGAATGTGCAAACTCCACACAGACAGTGACCCGAGGCCAGGAATCGAACCTGGGTCCCTGGCGCTGTGAGGCAGCAGTGCTAACCACTGTGCCGCTCCCTGACGATGAACAAATCATTTTTTTTCAGATGGTGGAGGGCTAAACATTGGCCAGAGTGAATACCCCTGTTCCTCTTCAAAACAGAGCCATAGCATCCTTTACACCTACTCAAGCAGACAGGCAGGGCTTCTAACCTAAAAGCCAGCACTTCCAATGTAGCATTCGCTCAGTACTGCACTGGAGTGTCAGTCTTGATACTTGCACTCAAGTTCTTGAGAGTAGGACCTGATACCCAGAATCTGGTGATTCAGAGGAGAGAGTTACAAGCTGAGTCATGGCGGGTACAATTTTGTCTTTTAAAAAGCATTGAGATAACTACATGGGTAAGATGGATACAGAGGGATATAGGCCAAATGCAGTCAATTGGGACTAAAAAAGGGTGGGATGAACAAGTTGGGCCGAAGGGCCTGTTCCATGTTGTAAACCACCCTGACACTATCAATTGCTGATGGGCTATTACTGCCCAGGGGGACACTAATAGCCTGTTTGGAGTCACTGGAGGCATGGCTCTAAACAGGGAGAAGAATTGGGCTCAGCTGTGATGCTCCAATTGCCCTCCGCACCTCAGCCAGGCTCTCACACACCATGACAGGCGCTCGATACAGTGCAATGTCGCAGCTTCTACAATGCACACCGTCAGCAGAAGGTGAGGACAACAACTGACAGGACACATCAGCAGAAAGTGGGGTTGTTGGGGGGAGGGTGTGGAGAGGAGGAGCAGAGAGAGAGAGAGAAAACCCGATCGTTTGATGTCTTCTACCTGAAATCTGTTCAAATACAAAGGTTGAAAGGGTCAGTGAATGATGGATTTGTGCTTTCTGGCCATCAGCTGGAAGGCATTCAGCTCCCGCACTAACCCAGCAACACAAATCTTATCCACTCTGCTCCCATTGCACTCAATCTGACTTCAGTTACTTTTACACTGACGTGGATGGGTGACAACACTGAGGGGAGCACCCACAACTCCCACAAAGCAAACGTGAACACGTTTCAGTCCAAAGTCCTCGCTGGCAAGTTGCCGTTTCATTTGTTTAACCCGGGTCTCTCTGACCTTCACAAATTTGTCAGCAGGACCACAATATCGGCTCTTCCAAGGTGCTTCGTTGGTTGTGAAGGACCTTGGGACCTCCTGAAGGTCTGACAAAGTGCCCGTGGGATCTTACTTTGCACACATTGTACACTCCTGCAATCAGGAGCAAAGCAATGGCCAGCAAACCAGAATAAAGAGCCCAGCGTGAACTATTCATGGGACATCTTTCGCTGCTATCTGCTCCTTTCAGCCACTTTGGATACATACAACTTACAGCCAGGCCATTCAGCCCAGCAAAACCATCTGGTGTTCCTACTCCACACACAATAGCCTTTCCCTCTCACCCTATCTGCACACCTTTCTATTCTTTCCTCCCTCCGTCTGCATACCCAGAAGTGAATCTATGGGGGAAGTTCTCTTCAAATGTTCCTTGTGGTTTTTCAAATTCATTGATGGGATGTGTGTGTCGCTGGCTAGGCCCGCATTTATTGCCCATCCCTAATTGCCGTCGAGAAGGTGACAGTGAGTTGCCTTATTGAACCGCTGAAATCCGTGTAATGTGGGTGTTAAGCTCCATATCCTAACCACTCCCCGGATAAAAGGGGTTTCTCTAGAATTCCTGACTGAATTTATGGATGACTACCTTTATTTATGATCCCTGGTTCTGGTCTCCCATCCAAAGTACCAGACTGAGGAATGTGTTTAACTGGCAGAGTGGTATAGCAGGAGCGTGCTGGGCCCAGAGGTCGATGGATCCAAATCATCCTCTGCTATTTGCTATTGGGGCAGCACAGTAGCACAGTGGTTAGCACTGCTGCCTCACACAGCCAGGGACCCGGGTTCGATTCCCAGCTTGGGTAGCTCTCTGTGCAAACTCCACACATTCTCCCTGTGTCTACGTGGGTTTCCCCCGTGCGCCCCGGTTTCCTCCCGCAGTCCAAAGATGTGCAGGTTAGGTGCACTGGCCATGCTAAATTGCCCCTTAGTGTCCTGGGATGCGCAGATTAGAAGGATAAATATGTGGGGTTATGAGGATAGGACCTAGGTAGGATTGTTGTTGGTGCAGATTTAATGGGCCAAATGGCCTCCTTCTGCACTGTAGGATTTCTATAATTCTTGATGCTATAGTTTATGAAATTTAAGTGTAATTATCAGTGTCACAACTAGGCTTACGTAACACTGTAATGAAGTTACTGTGAAAATCCCCTAGTTGCCACACTCTGGCACCTGTTCGGGTACACCGAGGGAGAATTTAACCCGGCCAATGCACCTAACCGGCAAAATTTTCGGACTGTGGGAGGAAACCGCAGCACCCAGAGGAAACTCGTGCAAGACAGAGAGAACATGCAGACAGTGACCCAAGCCGAGAATCGAATCCTGGTCCCTGGCGCAGTGACGCAGCAGTGCTAACCACTGTGCCACCGTGAAAGTTCACAAAATCTTTCAACTTCCAACTCTCGTTCCCGCCAGTGGTATTTTTTTTCTGAAGAGCGGAATTGAGATGACCAGTGGATCAGGGCTTCACGAAGCTCTCACTAACCCCCAGCGTTACACAATGCTGGACGTGAATGACTGAGGCTCTTAATGATTTACAGGGACCCAGCCCCACGACTCTTGCAAAAATGGCAAAACAAAAAGTCAGCGTCTGCCAGTCGCAAAAGGCGGGGTGACTGGAGGGGAGAGGAGGTGAAATAAAAATCTCTTGAGTGCACAACGCAGAGGGAACATGTGCTTCAATAACTGCCTTGGAGTGGCCACATTTCCATCAATAACGGACCTCCCAGTGCCCCCCACAACAAATCCATCTGAAGCACAAGCTGTCAGACAGTGAGAATAATGCTGAATTTCACCATCAAATCAATAACCTTCTCCCCAGCTCAGCAAAGGGCCACAATTTTCCACGACTTTATGTCAAAGCATTAATGAGGGCTTGTACGATGCCGCGGAAGTACAAATATCAAACTTTTATCCGTCACTCTCTGTCCCGACAGCCGGGACTCCGCAGACCCAGTCACAGGTTGTCGGTTGGCGCATATGTTTTGCCTTGTTGCCCTTGATCTCACTGTGCCGCTGAGGAACGCTCAAACTGCAGATTAGCTTCAAAAGCGACAAGATTAATCAAATACAACATCTGCGGCCCCCCTCCCGATTGTACTGCCTTTCTGACTGAAACTCTGTTACCAGACCGCCGCCGGCACGGGGGGTTTAACCACACAAAGCGGCGGGAGAAACAAACAATTTCGGATCCGCGCTGGCCTGCGAAACGCGGGACCCGGCCCGCACGGTGGGTTTCCTTCCAAGGCGGACCCCGTGTGTGTCAAAGCGAGACAGAGGAGGTCAACGCCGGACGGTCGGGTGGGAGCGCGTAAACGAGGAGTGTAGCCTTGGAAAGATCAAATCGGAAGGCAGAGAAACGGCTGCCTGTCCGATTACACTGGGGAGTTGGAGCGCTCGTTGTCGAGCATGTAACAGGATTGGGTTTTGTTTAAAAGGGAGTGGGCAGTGGGGAAAGGGTGGGGGCGTACTTCAGACCTTTACCCAAGTGCTTGAAAGTTGACCGTCCCTCTGAAAGCAAAATCCCTTGGGTGATGTTTCTGAGCAAGACCTTCCAAAACCAATCTAGTGAAAGCAGTGTCACTCTTCACGTTTCTTTTCAAAAACAAAACCATTCACATTCTTCAGCAAGCCGTCCATTCATTCTCTCAGCAAACACTGCCCCAGGCCTGTGAAACTCCAGCAACAGGAGATGAGACTCACTCACGACCCTCAGTGGTTCCTTTTTGACTTCCTCCGGCACCACCGGCCCGCTGGTTACAGAGTCACAGGATTGTTACAGTGCAGAAGGAGGAGGCCGTTTGGCCCATCGTGTCTGCACCGGCTCTGCAAATGAGCATCATGACTTAGTGCCTTCCCCTGCCTTCCCCCCCCTACAGCCCTGCGCGTTACTTCCACTCAAATAATCATCTAAATCCCTCCCAAATGAGGGCGGCACAGTGGCAAGCACTGCACTTTCATAGCACCAGGGACCTGGGACTGATTCCCAGCTTGGGTGACTGTCTGTGTGGGGTCTGCACATTCTCCCCATGTCTGTGTGGGTTTCCTCCGGGTGCTCCCTCCCACATTCCAAAGATATGCGGGTTATGTTAACTGGCCATGTTAACTTGCCCCTAATGTCCAAAGATGTTCAGGTCAGGTGGATTGGCCATGCTAACTTGCCCCTAGTGTCCAAAGATGTTCAGGTCAGGTGGATTGGCCAAGTTAAATTGCACCTTAGTGACGGGGGATTAGCAGAGTAAATACAAGGGGTTACAGGAATAGGGTTTGGATGGGATTGTCATCAGTGCAGGCTCAATGGGCCGAATGGCCTCATTTTGCACTGTAGGGATTCTAGATTCTATTCTATGAATGCCTCGATTGAACCTGCCTCTGCCACACACCCAAGCAGCGCATTCCAGACACCAACCACTGGCTGTGTGAAAAAAAATCTGTTCTCACGCCACATTTACAGTTGTCATCAGCCCTACAAGTGGCTGCAATAATTTCCAACTAACTAACAAGACAGCAGATTCTTATTTTAAAAATAAAATCTCGCAACAAATCTCAAACCTCACAACTGGACACACACTTGGCATGAATTCCCCACCGTGCAGTGCGGTGGCAAAGCCGGGGGCCGTACTGGGAGTCGGGAGTTAAAAGCCTCTTAGTTAGAAGGTCACGTCTCTGGAATGTGAAGGCACTCTCTCCCCCATTTGCTGTCTATCGCTCTTCTGATGGCTGACGGGCCGCAAGATGAGACTATGTAATTACCTGTCACTTAAAATCTTGCCCAGGTCTCCCTGGAGGACTCAGTGCATTAAAATGCAGCGAGTGGTTGTGCCTTTTCAGGGAGTGTTGTCGCTGAGCCATGGGAGGGGGGGGTCATGTAAAAATAATCGCAACGTCCCCCTTTTCACTCACGGTCCACTAGCAGGCTGGAGGAATTGAATTCAGTGAAGGCTCCGAACCCCCGGAATAACGTTGGAATGTGCACGTGGGAATCTAGGCTGAGGTCAAGATGGATCTTAGTTCTGACACAGTTGGAAGGCACTCTGACATTCAGCCACCCAGTTCATCAGCATAAATAACAGCTGTGCTGCCGGAAGGTCATTTTGATTCATGCTCGCAAGGGTGGCACAGTGGCTAGCGCTGCTCCCTCACAGCACCAAGGACCCAGGCTCAATTCCAGCCTTGGATGACTGTGTAGAGTCTGCGCATTCTCCCCATGTCTGTGTGGGTTTCCTTCAGCTGCTCTGGTTTTCGCCAACAGTCAGAAAGAAGTGCTGGTTAGCTGCATTGGCTGTGCTAAAATTCTCCCTCCTTGTACCCGAACAGACGCCGGAATGTGGCGACTAGGGGATTTCTCAGTAACTTCATTGCAGTGTTAATGTAAGCCTACTTGCGACACTAATCAATAAACTTTTATTGTAAAGTCATTGAAGTCCCAATTGACCATAGACTGCTCTCTCTCATCAAGGGGGAGAGCTGACCGGTGCTGATTTAACTTAAGGATCGGCTCAGCTTAAAGTTGAGAAGGCGGGGCCTTCATGAATAACCTCAGGCAGTGTGGGAATTGAACCTGCACTGTTGGCATCGCTCCCCAGCCATCTGAATTAATCCGTATTCGACACCACTGATAAGAACAGGTTAAAATTACTCACGATCTTTACTGGAAAGCGCACACCAAATGCTGTCAACAGCTCCAACAGCAGTGTGACTCAGTGAGTAGCACTTGTGTCAACATGCTATGGGTATTCCAGAGATTTGAGCATAAACTCTGACAGCAGTGCTGTTGAGATTGGGTGGCATGATAGCACAGTGGAAAGCACTGCTGCTCACGGTGCCAGGGACCCAGGTTCGATGGACAAGTTGTTTCAATCAAAAACTTTAGTTGAAGAAGGCAATTGTTACAATTGGCCTGATAGTTCATAGGTTCCCAACTTCAAAACATGATAAAAGTGCTGATGAAACTAGGTTAGAACAAGTATACTCGGGCTTAAAGAATGCAGGGTGACGCAGACTTCTGTAGTGAACAGCTCCATAAATTATTTACACTGCACTCAAGAATAAAGTTAACCAAACACCACTGCCAGGAATCAAGCTTCCTCCTCACGTTTTTTTTGTCTCCTGCTGTGACAAGACAACTTATTTTAAAAGGTGCCCAGATGCCATGCAAAGAAATAGGAGTAGCCATTTAGCCCCTAGATAATGGCATAAATACGTGTGTGTGTGTGTGTGTGTGTGTGTGTGTGTGTGTGTGTGTGTGTGTGTGTACATTTGTGTGTGGACGCGTGCTTATGTCTGGAGTCACATAATACAGGCCACACCAGGTAAGGACGGCAGATTTCCTTCTCTAAAGGACATTAGTGAACCAGATGGGTTTTTCCGACATTCAACAATGGTTTCATGGTCATCAGTAGATTCTTAATTCCATATTTTTTTTATTAAGTTCAAATTCCACCAGCTGCCGTGACGGGATTCAAACCCGGGTCCCCAGAACATTAGCTGAGTTTCTGGATGAACAGTCTAGCGATAACAGCTTAGACCATCACCTTTCTTACGTGGGTGTGTGCGAGTTAGGGTGTGCACGCCGCTAGGGTACGCGCGCACGTGTGTGTGTGGAAGTGCAGACTCCACACAGACAGCGACCCACGCCGGGAATCGAACCTGGGTCCCTGGTGCTGAGAGGCAGCAGTGCTAACCACTGTGCCACCGGCCACAGGAGAGGGAAAGCGATGTTTGCAAGCAGACTGTTGGTGGGGGACGGGGCATTCACCTCCAAACTCCACCAAAATGGTGGAGAACCTGCTGGAGGCGATGGAATGTCCGGAGGATATCCAACACGTTCCGCTGGTGAGCTCCGCAGGTAACCTGAACAATTCTTAGTCACCAGCACAGACTTGTGTGTTCTGGGCCACACAATGCAGGCAGCAAAACTGACTCGCCGTGAGGCAGGCAGAATGTGCACTGCAGCGAGACACTATTGATCCTTTCTGACAGTGCAAAAGAGACAGAGAGCATACAGAAAGAAAGTGATTAATTAGTACATCCAAATCACACTGCCCTCCATGGAATCAGGCTTCATATATTATGTACCTCAGGTTCCTGTTGAGTAGACACTGAAGCACTTTTCATACCTGCCTCACAGACCGCTGACTCTCTGAATTACCCATTTTCTGATATGTAACGCTTGCTGGATTGCTACATTTTGCAGCATAGTGGTCATGTTATTGGATCCTGAGGCCTGGACTCGTAACTGCGAGACAAGGGTTCAAATCTCATGAAAGCAGTTCATAGAATCCCGACGGTGCAGAAGGAGGCCATTCAGCCCACTGAACCTGCATCAACCACTATCCCACCCAGGCCCTATCCCTATAACCCCATGCATTTACCCTAGCTAGTCTCCCTGAGGGGCAATTTATCATGACCAGACCACCTAACCTGCACATCTGAGGGACTGAGAGGGGAAACCGGAGCACCCGGAGGAAACCCACGCAGACACAAGGAGAATGTGCAAACTCCACACAGACAGTGACCCAAGTCGGGAATTGAACTCGGGGCCCTGGCACTGAGGCAGCAGTGCTAACCAGTGCGCCACCATGCCTCCTTGGTTGCAAAATTTAAATTCATCAAATGAAATAAAACAGCGATTTAAAAAAGAAAATTACCATCAGTAATTGTGACCATAAAGTTACTGAGATCGCCAGGCCCAGCAGATTCATTGGTGTACTTTAGGAAAGGAAATCTTACATTGTGGCCAGGTCTGACCTTTATCCTCTGAATCTGGAGTCACAACGTGGCCAACTTGTGACTACCCCCCTCAAAAGGCAAGTGTGTTAATGGAGGCTCATCACCAGCTCCTCAGGGGCAACAAACCCTGGCCTTGCCGTCAGATCTCACACCCTGAGCATCAAGACAAAGAAATCCTCTCAAGCCACCAGCCTTTGTACAGTCAACCAGCGCAGAAAAGGCCCTTCAGCCCATCGAGTCGGCACTGACAATCACTAGCACTAAGGGCACGCATGGTGACACAGTAGTTATGACACAGTTGCCTCACAGCACCAGGGACCCGGGTTCGATTCCGACTTTGGGTGACTGTGTGGAGTTTGCACATTCTCCCTGTGTCTGGGTGGGTTTCCTCCAGGTGCCCCGGTTCCCTCTCACCGTCCAAAGATGTGCAGGTTAAGTGGATTGGCCGCCTGAAATTGCTCCTTAGTGTCAAAGGGACTTGCAGACTCAATGGGCTGAATGGCCTCCTTCTGCACTGTAGTGATTCTTTGATTCTATGAATCCCATTTTTCTGCTCTCGTTCCATATCCTCGAATGTTGTGATGTTAAGTGCTCATACAAATATATTTTTTAAAAGTTGGTAAGGTTTGCGGCCTCCACGACCTTCCCAGGCAGCGCATCCCAGACTCCCACCACCCTCTGAGAAAAATGTTCTTCTCAAATCCCCTCTGAATCTCCTGCCCCTTCACCCTAAATCTACACCCCCTCATGACTGACCGCTCAAGCGGGGAGAACAGCTCCTCCCTACTCACCCTGTCCATACCCCTCAATCTTATACACCTCATTCATGTCCCCCCTCAGCCTTCTCACAGTTCGTCTTAGTTCTCTCTGTGATCTCCTTTAGTCCCGCGGCCCCTGCACTCCTCTAATTCTGGTTTCCTTAGGCCTTCCCAATTCTAATTGCTCCATTAATAGTGGCTGCAACTTCAGTTGCTTAAGCTCCAAGCTCTAGAATTACCTCCTCGCTCTTTTCTAAATCCTTTATGACGCTCCTTCAGACCACAGTGGCCAAGCTTTTGGTCACCTGACCTGATACCTCCTTGGATGGCTCAGTGTCACACATCTATTTTGTAATGTTCCTGTGAGGCAGCCTGGGATGGTTCAGTGTATTGAAGGTGCTACACCAATTGCTGTTGTTCTGCCCCCGATGGAATGTGCTCTCTAACCGATTCCAACCTCATCCCAGCAGAAAAAGCAAAAACTTAATTGTACTCTGGTGAGAATTACAACATTACAACTGTATGGACGGCAACCCTGCTGTTTAAAGGGTCTAAGAATAAAGAGTAGCCATTCAGGACTTAGACGAGGAAGAACTTCTTCATTCAGAGAGCTGTGAAGCTGTCGAACTCTCTACCACAGAAAGCTTTTGGGACCAGTTTGTTCAAGAAGGAACTGGATGTGGCCCTTATGGCTAAAAGGATCAAGGAATATGGAGAGAAAGCCGGAGTGGGGTACAGGAACTGCATGATCAGCCATGATCATATTGAATGGTGGTGCAGGCTCAAAAGGGCCAAATGGCCTACTCCTGCACCCTTTTTCTATGTTAGTATGTTACTGATTTTAGAATGCCCGCCTTTCCTTGTAGACTATATAGTGACATTTCATTCCCTGGCGTTTTTGCCTCTGCCTCAGCACAGCTGCTCCGTATGTCTTATTCCGACTTCCATCACCTCCAGACTGGGCTATTCCAAAGCTCTCCTGGCTGGTCTCTCATCTCCCACCATAGTGGATCAGGTCTCACCTGAGATCTGATCCACAAGTACAGAACCTGCCCCTGTCTGGGATGAAGTAGAAATAGTCAAAAGCTTCAAGTTTTTAGGTGTCCAGATCACCAACAACCTGTCCTGGTCCCCCCATGCCGACACTATAGTTAAGAAAGCCCACTGACGCCTCTATTTTCCGAGAAGACTAAGGTAATTTGGCACGTCAGCTACAACTCCCACCAACTTTTACAGATGCACCACAGAAAGCATTCTTTCTGGTTGTATCACAGCTTGGTCTGGGCTCCTGCGCTGCCCAAGACCGCAAGAAACTACAAAAGGTTATGAACAAAGCCCAATCCATCACACAAACCATCCTCCCATCCATTGACTCTGTCTACACTTCTCATTGCCCCGACAAAGTAGCCAGCAAAATTAAGGATGCCCCCCGCATCCCAGACATTCTCTCTTCCACCTTCCTTTGTCTGGAAAAAAATACAAAAGTTTGAGGTCATGTACCAACTCAAGAACAGCTTCTTCCCTGCTGCCATCAGACTTTTAAATGGACCTATCTCACATTAAGTTGATCTTTCTCTACACCCTAGCTATGACTGTAACACTACATTCTGCACTCTCTTTCCTTTTCTATGAACAGTATGCTTTGTCTATGTAGCACACAAGAAACAATACTTTTCACTGTATGTTAATACATACAACAATAACAAATCAAATCAAATCACCTCACCCCGTCTATAAACTCCAGCCTATTCGACACTTTTGCTGACTCTATCATTAGTGGCATCAAGTCCTGTCCATTCCTGTGGTCACTGCCCATAAACTAGCTCCTGGTCAAGCTATGCCTCAAATTTAAAATGACCCTCATGTTCAAACTGTCCTTCTAACTCTGTGACGAGAGGGCTGTCGACTGAGCCAAGACCGACTCTGTTCAATCATTACTAAACCCCCGCCACACAGCTCTCCACTCATTTCCAAAGTCAACGGAATCAAGGAGAAAGAGTCAAATAAATTGCCCCGGGATTAAATCCCACATCAGGGTTTACCCAGTGACTCACAAGCGGCGAGACAGAAGTGAATTATTGTCTGCTGCGTTGGGCAGAGATAGATCATCCCCTACAGCTCTTCTACCATGTTTGCTATTAATAGCACGCACTTGGTGATAATTAGTACCTCATTAAAATGATACATACAGGCTCACACCCCAGTGCAGCACCAAGGGAATGTCACATTGTTAGAGACGCTGTCCTTTAAAACCATGGCTCTGTCTGTCTGCTTTTTCAGATATATATCCACGTGGGGGATGTGGGCTTCTCTGCCAAGGGTAGCATTTGTTGCCCTTGGACTGAGTGGCTTGCTGGGCCATTTCAGAGGGCAGCCAAGAGCCAACTCTGCAGTCACATGTAGGCCAGGTCAGGGTGCCACTGAACCAGACAGGTTTTTTTTTTACAACAATCACCAATAGTTTCAGGGAGAAAATAAAATCCGGATTTATGCTTTTAATTGAATTTAAATTACACTAGCTGCCATGATTCCAAGCCATCTCCCCAGAGCATGAGCCTGGTGCCCAGTGACACTACCACTACACCAATGCCTCCCATTATTGAGACGATTTGGTTAAAAATTAAAGAGTCCATGGTACAATTGGAGAACTAAGGGTTTTGTTTGGGGTCCTGGCCAACATTTGCCCTGTTCCCACTCGTTCCACTACAGTTTGAGAGATCCTGTTGTGTGCACAAGTAGCCAGGTTTAGCACTGTTAAGCAAGCCATCTAAAATAGAATGGAATCCCTACAGCACAGAAGGAGGCCATTCATAAGAACATAAGAAATAGGAGCAGGAGTAGGCCATCTAGCCCTTCGAGCCTGCCCCGCCATTCAATAAGATCATGGCTGATCTGAAGTGGCTCAGTTCCACTTTCCCGCTTTCTCCCCATAACCCTTAATCCCCTTGCCTACCAAAAACCTATCTACCCACGTCTTAAATATATTTAGCGAGGCAGCCTCCACCACTCCAACGGGCAGAGAATTCCAGAGATTCACCACCCTTTGAGAGAAGAAGTTCCTCCTCAACTCTGTTCTAAACTGCTCCCCCTTTATCTTGAGGCTGTGCCCTCTAGTCCTGCTGTCCTTTCTGAGCAGGAAGAACCTCTCCACCTCTACCCTATCCATCCCTTTCATCATCTTATATGTCTCAATCAGATCTCCCCTCATTCTTCTAAACTCTAACGAGTACAAACCCAGTTTATTCAGCCTCTCTTCATAGCTCAACCCCCTCAACCCCGGTATCAGCCTAGTAAACCTCCTCTGCACTCCCTCCAGGGCCAAAATATCCTTGCGTAAGTGCGGCGACCAAAACTGCACACAGTACTCCAGCTGTGGCCTCACCAGTGCCCTGTACAGTTGCAGCAAGACCTCCCTACTTTTATATTCAATCCCCCTCGCTATGAAGGCCAGCATCCCATTCGCCTTCCTGACCACCTGCTGCACCTGCAGGCTGGGTTTTTGCGACAGCCCATTGAGTCTACATTGACTTGCTGACAGAGTATCTTACCCAGATCCTGTCCCTCGCCCTATCCCTGCAATGCACCACCGCTCCCCCACCACCACCTCCTACCACCACCTCACATACACATTTCCCATGGCCAATCCACCTAACTCGTACATCTTTGGACTGTGGGAGGAAACAGGAGCACCCGGAGGAAACCCACGCAGACACGGGGAGGAGGTGCAAACTCCGCACAGACAGTGACCCAAGCCGGGAATCGATCCCGGGTCCCTGGCGCTGTGAGGCAGCAGTAGTAGCCACTGTGCCACCATGTTTTGTGATGAGAATCATAGAATCCCTGCAGAGCAGAAGGAGGCCATTCAGCCCATCAAACCTGCACCAACAACAATCCTACCAAGGCCCTATCCCCATAATCCCCCTGACACTAATGGGTAATTTACCATGGTCAATCAACCTAAACCTCACATCTTTGGAATGCGGGAGGAAACCGGAGCAGCCGGAGGAAACCCACGCAGACACGGGGAGAACGTGAAGACTCCACACAGACAGTGACCCAAGCCGGGAATCGAACCCGTGTCCCTGGCGCTGTGAGGCAGCGGTGCTAACCGCTGTGCCACTGCAGCATAATCAGATGAAGCCCACAACAAGCAGACATGCAAACTTCCTTTCCAACCAACAACAGTAAATTTTAATTTTAAATAAGAACCAAATTGATGTTGGGATTGGAGCCCATCACGGCAATCCTTTGTTCCCACGGCAACGCCTCTTCTCAATTTGTGGCATCGCCATGCAACAATGATAAATACATTGTGGAAGCAATATCACAGGCTACGTTTACAACTGACTGTAATTAACCCGTGAATGGCCTGACACATCGGAAACAGATTCAACAGAATATCATCCCAAATCGAGTTCAGAACAAGGGGCACATGAACATTCAAGGTGGTAAACTGGGTACCTTTTGCAAACATAGATACCTGGTGGTGTCCGCTATCTCTCCTGGAGGTGTGGAATCATGTAGGATGAGGCAATGTTTTGCCCAAAAGTCCACTAACAAAATGCGACCACAGGGAGGTACCACAGTCACATTCAATCTCCGGCGAAGGCCAACATCCACAGAAATCAGCTTGAAGGATCAGGATCAGGAGAGAGGAAGCGAGTTGAACGTCTCCCCCCAATAGAATCAGAGAATCCCTACAGTGTAGAAAGAGGCCATTCGGCCCATCAAGTCTGCACTGACTCTCCAAAACCACACTGCATCAGGTTCTCCCTTCTGGCCTATTCCTGTAACCCGGCGCATTTACCAGGGCTAATCCACCTATTTTACACATCCTGGGACAGCAAGGAGGAATTTAGCATGACCAATCCACCTAACCTATACACCCCTGGACATTAAAGGGCAATTTAGCATGGTCAATCCACCTCATCTGCACATCCTGGGACAAAAAGGGGCAATTTATCATGGCCAATTTACCTTATCTGCACATCCTGGGGCACTAAAGGGCAATTTAGCATGGCCAATCCATCTAACCCACACATCCCTGGACACTAAAGGGCAATATGGCATGGCCAATCCACCTAACCCACGCACAACATATCTTTGGATATTAAGGGGCAATTTACTATTGCCAATTCACCTCACCTACACGTCTTGTGACACAAATGGGGCAATTTAGCATGGCCAATCCACCTAACCTGCTCATTTTTGGACTGTGGGAGGAAACCAGAGCACATGGAGGAACCCACACAGACATGGGGAGTATGTGCAAACTCCACAAAAACAGTCACCCCCGAGGCTGGAATCGAACCCGGGTCTCCGGCGCTGTAGGGCAGCAGTGCTAGCTAACTGTGCCACCCTCCTGTATTATTGTTACCTCCCAAGCCCAGTGATGCTGACACTAACTGTAGTTATTGCATTGATATTTTAGTTTCTCTTCAGCGATTACCAAGGAGTGGACACTGCAGTCTTGCCAGGCTGAATGGCTGAACTGCACATAAGCCAATGAATTATGTCTCAAACCATCGAGAGATCCAACTTAATTCTCACAATTTGTCACTTGGTCCTTACCACACTGCACAAAGTGGGAGCTTGTTGCTAAGAAATAGGTTGTTGCTCTTCCTGGTTAGCACTGCTGCCTCACAGCTCCAGGCACATGGGTTCGATTCCCAGCTTGGGTCACTGGCTGTGTGGAGTTTGCATGTTCTCCCCATGACTGCATGTTTTCCTCCGAGTGCTCCGGTTTCCTCCCACAGTCCAAATGATGCTCGGGTTAGGTGCACGAGCCATGCTAAATTGTCCCTTAGTGTCCTGGGGTGCATAGGTTAGAGGGATTAGCAGGGTGAATATGTAGGATTACAGGGATAGGTGGGATTGTTGTCGGTGCAGACTCAATGGGCCAAATGGCCCCCTTCTGCACTGTAGGGATTCTATAACAATTACGACTGAGGCGAGACTTCCAAAGTAATTCATTGGCTGTCAGAGATCTTTGGGATGCCCCACTATCCTGACAGGTGCTATATGAATGCAAATCTTTACTTCCATCAGGATTTTCCACACAGCAGTGACTTTGTGTAAAAAGAGCGACTGTTCAGCTGGCCCCCCCTACTCATCTCCAGAGTTCCAATTTGTACACAGCCTCATATGGGCCATACGTGGGCAATTGGGACTAGCTTAGAGGTTTTAATTTAAAAAAAGGCAGCATGGACAAGTTGAACCGAAGGGCCTGTTCCATGTTGTAAACTTCTAAGACCCATTATTAAAAGTAATCAGTGCTCTACCTGTAAATTACCTCCAACCGTAGCAAACACCACTTTGTAACCCACTGCCAGGGCTATTTTGTTTGGCTCTCCTGATAAGAAATAATTTCTCACCCTTTGCCAATCTCCTACACTGAAAATTTATCTGCATGGAATCAAACAAACTGTTGCTACGTCTGGCTGCGCCTGGAGTCCATTAAAAGCTTGCAATGCCATCAGACTGAGCCATATCCCTCATCACTGCGCTGAAATACACTTTCCCTCAATCACAGGGAATATACGCCCAGCATAGCTTCAGTCAGCCACTGGAACAGCAAACTGCCACCCATCAAACAGCCTCTCTCACTCTTCCCCTCTCCATGTCAAAAGAGACATCCTTATAAATAATGTCATGCCCAGCACAGACATGGCGATATTAGATTTTAAAAGCTAGATTATGAAAGGTAGACACCAAAAGCTCTTTAAGGTGGCTGTCACGTAACATGTAATTTTCAAGAGGCGTTGAGATGGGTACGTGAATAGACAGGGGATAGAGGGATACAGACAGAGGAAGGGCAAAAGGCTTTACTTAAGTTTAGCTAGGACAGTATGATCGGCACATCAGCAAAGGCCTGTTCCTGTGCTGTACTTTCCTTGTTCTTTGTCTTCATAGAAACCTTACTGTGCAGGAGGAGGCCATTCAGCCCATCAAATCTGCACTGACCACAATCCCACCCAGGCCCTATCCCCATAACCCTCTGCATTTACCCTAGCTAGTCCTCCTGACACTACAGGGCAATTTTAACGTGGTATATCCACCAAAGTTGCACATCTTTGGAGTGTGGGAGGAAACTGGGGCACCCGGAGGAAACCCACGCAGACATGGGGAGAATGTGCAAACTCCACACATATAGTGGCCCGAGGCTGGAATCGAACCAGGTCCCTCATGCAGCAGTGCTAACCACTGTGCCGCTGCGCCACCTATGGCAGTATTTAACTCCAGGCTGTCCTGAAACTTTAGCTATTGCCTCATTAAAAATGGACAATGACAGCCACTTGTGAACACATTACATATATCTCGTTGTTAAGGATTGACTGTCAACATCCAGGCCTACAACACTCCAGGCCCACTCGTCTTTCTGTCTCACCATGGACTCCAGAGACACTCTGGCTAGAATTCTTCATCCTGCCCATGGGCGGGGAATCTAGCCGGAGCCAAATAAGTGGAAACCCACCAGCACAAAATCACACCACAATTCTCCCATCAGCAGCGGGTTCATGGTGGGTCAGTCTTCCTGTTGACTGGTGGTGTGAATGCCATTTGCATCTCATGACTGCTCATAAGAGCTGCCACTGGTGTACCCATCAGGCCTCCCAATCTTGGGAGCAGGACAATGGCACTGTAGTAAACACTGCTGCTCACAGCACCAGAGAACCGGGTTCGATTCTCGGCTTGGGTCACTACGTGTGTGGAATCTGCACATTCTCCCCGTGTCTGCGCGGGTTTCCTCCGTGCGCTCCAGTTTCCTCCCACAGTCTGAAAGACATGCTGGTTAGGTGTATTGGCCATGCTAATTTCTCTGTCAGTGTGCTAGAACAGATGCCAGAGTGTGGCGACTCGGGGATTATCACAGTGACTTCATTGCAGTGTTAATGCAAGCCTACTTGTGACACTAACAAATAAACTTTTAAAATTTCAAATGGGAAATTCCCCCCCCCCCCCGCAATGTTACAGTCATAGCTAGGCTGCAGAGAAAGGTCAGATACGCTAAAGCCTATATGTATATGGAATGTGTAGCACAGGATCTGTGCTGGTGTTTAGGTAAAGTCGCCATTGTCCCAGGTGACTAGAGATTGCTCTATACTTGGAGGGGGAGAGCTGACTGGCAGTGATTTTAACCTGAAGTTTATATTCCACAAGAGCCTCCTCCCATCCCTCTTTAAGCAACCCAACCATCACTTATTTCTATCCCTTTTTCCTTTGTCTATTTATCCAGCTACCTCTTAAATGCACCACCTTTGACTCTTAAGAAAGTATGATGAACTTGCAAATGATTCCCGATCAGAAATAAATATTGTGCTTTGAAGTCGGGGTAATGTAGGAACACCAGGGAAAACTCCAACAAGTGCAATAAAAATCAATAAGCAAAATCCAATACATTTATCTTTCATATCATTCAAGCTACCTCCTAATACTTTTCAAATTTACTACTGAAGAGTGGTCAAACTGCCAGAGACAATTTCACCCCCTCCCCCCCATGGAATGAGGAAGGGGCTAAAATATAAACAGTCTTACAAAACAGTTTTTCAAGTGATATAAATTCTGCATTTCACGCATTCTCGATGTGCTTGGGACAAGTGCAATGGCAGGGAACTGGACAGCCAACTCAATGAGTTGGTACCAGCCTAATGTACCAAATGGCCTCCTTCTGTGCTGATTGATTTTGTTCTGCATGGTTCATCGTGATCGCTTCAGGCAACTGGTTGAGTTTTGTGCTGCTTGATCATCAAGGTTTCCTGATGGGACTCGAATCAATGGATGAGCTTCCGAGGCTGGATGGATGGGAGAGGCAGATGATCGTGTCAAATACCACCACATCCCCTGATTAAGTCCAGCGTAGGATGCCTTCACAATGGCCTCAAGCCCTGCCAACAATTGAGGCCCTTAAGTGGGCAATCAATGCTCACTCAAAAAGCATTATTCCTGGTTGTATGGTGTGACTCCTGATCTGCCCAAGACCACAAAGTCTTAGATGATAGCCTAGTGATATTATCACTGGACTCTTAACCCAGAAACTCAGTTGCGGGAACCCGGGTTCGAATCCCACCATGGCAGATGGTGGAATTTGAATTCAATAAAATATATTTGGAATTTAAGAATCTACTGATGACCATGAAACAATGGTAAATCAGATGGGTTTTTCCAACAATAGACCAATGTCCTTCAGGGAAGGAAATTTGCCGTCCTTATCCGTTTTGGCCTACTTGTGACTCCAGAGCCACAGCAATGTGGTTGACTCTCAACTGCCCTTGGGCAACTAGGAATGGGCAATAAACGCTGGCCCAGCCAGCGATGCCCATGTCCCACAAATGAGTGGGAAAGAAAAGGGTTGTGAATGAAGCCCAGTCCATCACTCAAACCAGCCTCCCATCTACTGACTCTGTCTACACTTCCCGCTGTCTCAGCAAAACAGCCAGCATAATCAAAGATCCCACACAATCTGGAAATACTTACTTCCGCCTTTTTCCGTTGGGAAGAAGACACAAACGTCTGAGGACACGTACCAACCAACTCAAGAATAGCTTCTTCCCTGCTGCTGTCAGACTTTTGAATGGACCTACGTCACATTAAGTTGATCTTTCTCTACACCCTAGCTATGACTGTAATGCTACATTCTGCGCTCTCTCCTTTCCTTCTCTGTGAACGGTATGCTTCATCAGTATAGCACGCAGGAAACAATACTTTTCACTATATACCAATACATGTGACAATAGTAAATCAAGTCAAATCAGGGGTCTCACCCCACCACCACTGCTATTCACTGCTGTCGGTTTATCAAGTTTGCCAGTGGCCTCATACGGGGTTCCCACTTGATGCCGGATCGAGAAACACAGTACTGGGAAGCAGGAGTTCGCGGGGATTCTTTTCCTCCATCATCTCCCCACCCCCCACCCCAGCAATCTCCCTCCCTCCTTAACCACTGACCCCCTTCCCGCAGCCCCTGTCCCGCCCTCACTCACCTTTCCCTTCAGGGATCCCCCTGATGAACTGACAGCAGACATCACTCCCAATGGCGCAGCTGGTAACAGAGAGGTTGCGGCCTCTGAACTGCCAGTTAGTTAACTTACCTCGCATTAAGACCATAAGACATAGGAACAGAACTAGGCCACTTGGTCCATCAAGTCTGCCCTGCCATTCAATCATGGCTGATATTTTTCTCATCTCCATTCTCCTTCCTCTTCCCCATAACCCCTGATCCCCTTATTGATCAAGAACCTATCTATCTCTGTCTTGAAGACACTCAATGACCTGGCCTCCATAGCCTTCTGCAGCAAAGAGTTTCACAGATTCATCACTCTCTGGCTGAAGAAATTCCTCCTCATCTCTGATTTAAAGGATCATCCCTTTAGCCTGAGGTTGTGCCCTCTGGTTCTAGTTTTTCCAAATAGTGGAAACATCCTCTCCACGTCCACTCCATCCAGGCCTCGCAATATCCTATAAGTTTCAATAAGATCTCCCCTCATCCTTCTAAACTTGAGCAAGTACAGACCCAGAGTCCTCAACTGTTCCTCTTATGACAAGCTCTTCATTCCTGGGATCATTCTTGGAAAGAGTCCAGAGGAAGTTAACAAGGCCAGTACATCCTTCCTTAGATATGGGATCCAAAACAGCTCATAATACTCCAAATGAGGTCTGTCCAGAGCCTCATACAGCCTCAGAAGTACATCCCTGCTCTTGTATTCTAGCCCTCTCGATATGAATGCTAACATTGCATTTGCCTTCCTAACTGCTGACTGAACCTGCACATTGACCTTAAAAGAATCTTGAACAATGACTCCCAAGTCCCTTTCTGTTTCTGATTCCCTAAGCATTTCCCCATTTAGAAAATAGTCTCTGCCTCTATTCCTCCTTCCAAAGTGCATAACCTCACACTTTTCCACATTGTATTCCATCTGCCATTTCTTTGCCCGCTCTCCTAACCTGTCCAAGTCCTTCTGCAGCCCCCCCGCTTCCTCAATACTACCTTTCCCTCTAAATATCTTTGTATCATCTGCAAACTTAGCAACAGTGCCTTCAGTTCCTTCCTCCAAATCGTTAACGTATATTGTGAAAAGTTGTGGTCCCAGCATCAACCCCTGAGGCACACCACTAATCACCTACTACCATCCTGAAAAAGACCTCTTTATCTCCACTCTCTGCCTTCTGCCAGTCAGCCAATCCTCTATATATGTCAGGATCTTACCCTTAACGACATGGTCACTTATTTAACAGTCTTTATTTAAAAAGTTGACCTTTCTCTGCATCCGAGTTATGATTGTAACACTACTTTCTGCTTTCCTTCTCTATGAATGGTATGCTTTGTCTGTATAGTGTGCAAGAAACAATTCTTTTCACTGTATACCAATACATGTGACAATAATAAACTGTCACCCCAATCCAACACCGGCATCTCCATATCAATAATAAATCAAATTAAAATCCCAGATTTCTACTCTATAGAGAAGGGTCCTGAATTAAGTGTCACTCATGGAGCTGGGAGACCAGGAACATGGTGGCACAGTGGTTGGCACTGCTGTCTCACAGCACCAGGGACTTGGGTTCGACTCCTGGCTTGGATCACCGTCTGTGCGGAGTTTGCACATTCTCCCCATGTCTGTGTGGGTTTCCTCCTGCAGTCTGAAAGACGTGCTGGTTAGGGTGCATTGACCGTGCTAAGTTCTCCTTTAGTGTACCCGAACAGGCGCCGGAATGTGGCGACTCGGGAATTTTCACAGTAACTTCATTGCAGTATTAATGTAAGCCTATTTGTGACTAATAAATAAACTTTAAACCGTCAAGGCTCCCGCTGTCAGTTAGCGGCTCAATTCCCTCAGGGGTCCCGGAGTTAGGGTGGGTGGGGGTGCTGTCAAATTTGGTGGTGGACTTTAGGACTTCATTATGTTCCATCTGGCGTGACAGAGAGAGCCCTGTTAAGATACATTGCTGTGATGTCAGTGTTTTCCAAACAATTAGAGCAGATTAAGCCAAATTAATGGACAGCTCCAACACATATTAAAGATTTTACAGCTTCCTGAGATGCCATAATTAAAACAATAAAAAAGACAACAGAAATAGCTACTTAGATATCCTTCATTATCTCAACATCATGTTTGCGCTAATTACTTGATCTTTATACCTGCGCTAGTTGTCAATACGTGACCGTATCAAAGGCAATTTTAATTATTATCGGAATGGAAAGTTTGCTGATGCAGTCCAGTGATAATTTATGAGTCATTTTATACTTCATTCCCAAGTTGTTGCTCAACTAAATTGAAGTATTCAACAATGCAGTAAAGGCCATTGCCATGACTCATTGTGGTTAGTTATGGGGGTGTGTGGCAGGAAAGACAACTACACATGGGATAGTGTGGCCAAATCCCCTTCCAACTTGAGTTTCAAGTTTGCCGATGACACAACTGAAGTGGGTTGGATCTCAAACAGAGGAAGAGTACAGGAACGAGATAGAGAACATGGTGAACTGGCGCGAGGACAATAATCTCTCCTTCAATGTCAACGAAACGAAAGAGGCCTTCACCGACTTCAGGAATCAAAGCAGAGAACATGCCCCTGTCTACATAGAATCATAGAATGCTGCAGTGCAGAAGGAGGAATCTACACTGACCACAATCCCACACAGACCCTATCCCCATAACCCCATGCATTTACCCTGACACTAAGGGGTAATTTAGCATGGCCAATCCACCCAACCGGCACATCTTTGGCCTGTGGGAGGAAACCAGAGCACCTGGAGGAAACCTACACAGGCATGGGGAGAATGTGCAGACTCCGCACAGACAGTGACCTAAGCCTGGAATTGAACCGGATCCCTGGTGCTGTGAGGCAGTAGTACTAACCATTGTGCCACCATGCCACTCAGTGGGGATGAAGTAGAAATGGTCAAGAGCTTCAAGTTCTTTGAACCAACAACCTGTCCTGGTCCCTCCATGCGGACACTATAGTTACAAAAGCTCACTAATGCCTCTCCTTTATCAGAAAACAAAGGAATTTTGGCATGTCCACTACGACTCTCACCAACTTTTACACATGCACCATAGGAAGCAGTCTTTTTGGTTGCATCACAGCTTGCTATGGTTCCTGCTCTGCCCAAGATGGCAAGAAGCTACAAAGGGTCGTGAATGAAGCCCAGTCCATCACACAAACCAGCCTCCCATCATTGACTCTGTCTACACTTACTGCCTGGAAAAGCAGCCAGCATAATTAAGGGCCCCATGCATCCCCAACATTCTCTCTTCCACCTTCTTCTGTAGGAAAAATGATACAAAAGTCTGAGGTCACGTACGAACTGACTCAAGAACAGCTTCTTCCCTACTGCTGTCAGACTTTAGAATGGACCTACCTTGCACTAAGCTGATCTTTCTCTACACCCTAGGTATGACTGTAACACTACATTCTGCACTCTCTCCCCTTCTTCTCTATGAATGGTATGCTTTGTTTGTATAGTGCGCAAAACACAATACTTTTCACTTGTACACCAATACATGTGACAATAATAAAGCAAATCAAACCAAACCAAACATGGAGGGGATATGGGGGCGGGGGCAGGCAGCGGGAGAAGGACAGAGTCCAAACATTTAATGCATTGACAAGTCCCTTGGCTTTAATTTAATGAGATGTCTCAACTTGCTTTGCAAAAAGGGAAGCAGGTGTCAAGCAGGAGCCAGGAATGGAACCAGTGATGGCGATTGAAGGAGATACTAAAGAGATGGCTTTAGATGAGCACTTCCAAAGTCACCAGCAAAGCTGTAAGCGTGAGGGGAACTGAGGAAGGAGATTTCAGAATAATGGCGCATATTGACCGAAGATCTTTTCACTCATTTGTGGGATATGGGCATCGTTATTGCCCATCCCGAGCTGCCCTTGTGCACAGGACAGTTGAGAGTCAACCACATTACTGTGGCTCTGGAGTCACATGTAAGGGCCAGGCCAGGTAAGGACAGCAGTGAACCAGGTGGGTTTTTCTGACAAAGGTTTCTTTGTCATCAGTAGATTCTGGATTCCAGATTTTTTTTTTTACTGAATTCAAATTCCACCATCTGTCGTGGCGGGATTCGAACCCAGATTATTAGTTGAGTTTCTGGATTAATAGTCAAATGATAATAGCATTAGGCCATCACCTCTCCCAAGTTATTATCAGTAGACCTCAATATTTCAGTGAGGATTAGGCCTTTTGCCTCAAAATTAGCATTACGGGCAACAAGTTAAAACAACATCCTCTCATCTCTTCCCCACCTCTCCTGACCATTAAGCTGTTCAACCGTGAGGTGAATCACAGTCAAACGCAATCCCTACTATCCATCACACTCAGGTTGCCAATTCTGCTTTGGGGCATCATGGTGGCACAGTGATTGGCAATAGTGACTCACAACACCAGAGACCTGGGTTCAATTCCAGTCTCGGGTGACTGTGTGTGTGTATATATAGGGGTGTATAGCGGCGCGTGTGCAGGGGGGGGCGCGTGTGCGGGGGGGGGGGGGCGCGTGTGCAGGGGGGGGGGGGGCGCGTGTGCAGGGGGGGGGGCGCGTGTGCAGGGGGGGGGCGCGTGTGCAGGGGGGGGGCGCGTGTGCAGGGGGGGGCGCGTGTGCAGGGGGGGGCGCGTGTGCAGGGGGGGGCGCGTGTGCAGGGGGGGGCGCGTGTGCAGGGGGGGGGCGCGTGTGCAGGGGGGGGCGCGTGTGCAGGGGGGGGGCGCGTGTGCAGGGGGGGGGCGCGTGTGCAGGGGGGGGCGCGTGTGCAGGGGGGGGCGCGTGTGCAGGGGGGGGCGCGTGTGCAGGGGGGGGGCGCGTGTGCAGGGGGGGGCGCGTGTGCAGGGGGGGGCGCGTGTGCAGGGGGGGGGCGCGTGTGCAGGGGGGGGGCGCGTGTGCGCGTAGGGGCGCGTGTGCGCGTAGGGGCGCGTGTGCGCGTAGGGGCGCGTGTGCGCGTAGGGGCGCGTGTGCGCGTAGGGGCGCGTGTGCGCGTAGGGGTGTGTGTGTGTGTGTAGGGGTGTGTGTGTGTGTGTAGGGGTGTGTGTGTGTGTGTGTGTGTGTGTAGGGGTGTGTGTGTGTGTGTGTAGGTGTGTGTGTGTGTGTGTAGGGGTGTGTGTGTGTGTGTAGGGGTGTGTGTGTGTGTGTAGGGGTGTGTGTGTGTGTGTGTGTAGGGGTGTGTGTGTGTGTGTAGGGGTGTGTGTGTGTGTGTGTGTAGGGGTGTGTGTGTGTGTGTGTGTAGGGGTGTGTGTGTGTGTGTGTAGGGGTGTGTGTGTGTGTGTGTAGGGGTGTGTGTGTGTGTGTGTGTGTGTGTGTGTGTAGGGGTGTGTGTGTGTGTGTGTGTAGGGGTGTGTGTGTGTGTGTAGGGGTGTGTGTGTGTGTGTGTGTGTGTAGGGGTGTGTGTGTGTGTGTGTAGGGGTGTGTGTGTGTGTGTGTGTGTGTAGGGGTGTGTGTGTGTGTGTGTGTAGGGTGTGTGTGTGTGTGTGTGTAGGGGTGTGTGTGTGTGTGTGTGTAGGGGTGTGTGTGTGTGTGTAGGGGTGTGTGTGTGTGTGTGTGTGTGTAGGGGTGTGTGTGTGTGTGTAGGGGTGTGTGTGTGTGTGTGTGTGTGTGTGTGTAGGGGTGTGTGTGTGTGTGTGTGTGTGTGTGTGTGTAGGGGTGTGTGTGTGTGTGTGTGTGTGTGTGTGTGTAGGGGTGTGTGTGTGTGTGTGTGTGTGTGTGTGTGTGTGTGTGTGTAGGGGTGTGTGTGTGTGTACATAAGAACATAAGAAATAGGAGCAGGAGTAGGCCATCTAGCCCTTCGAGCCTGCCCTGCCATTCAATAAGATCATGGCTGATCTGTCGCGGCTCAGTTCCACATTCCCGCCCTCTCCCCATAACCCTTAATCCCCTCTCTTATCAAAAACCCATCAACCCGCGTCTTAAAAATATTTAGCGAGGCAGCCTCCACCACTTCAACGGGCAGAGAATTCCAGAGATTCACCACCCTTTGAGGGTGTGTGTGTGTGTGTGTGTGTGTGTGGAGTTTGCACATTCTCCCCATGTCTGCGTGGGTTTCCTCCAGTTTCCTTCCACACTCCAAAGATGTGTAAGTTAGGTGGATTGGCCATGGTAAATTGCCCCTTGGTGTCCCAAGGTGTGTAGGTTCGGTGGATTAGAAGAGTAAATAGGTGGGGTTACAAGGATAGGACAGAGGGAAGGGCTTGGGTAAGACGCTGAGTCAGTCCAGACTTGATGGACCGAGTGGCCTCTTTCTGCACTTTAGGGATTGTATGGATAGATCCCTGGACATGTCTCCTCAGCCCGTCCCGTAACTGCCTAAAGTCAAGGGCCTTTTCTCCCCCATCTCCAATGTTTTTGTAATTAATGAACACAAGGAGAATAAAGTATTTTTATGTCAACAGTGTCTAGGGGCCTAATCTTCAACTTATACAGGTGCAAGGACACACATGCACTTTCCACCACAACCCCTGAAACACACCCCCAAATACTCCCCCAACACACACACCCATGCACTTTCACGACAGACCCACGTACACACATCCCCGACACACACACCTCTCCAACACACACGCACCCACACGCCCCTCCGACCCACACCCCCCCGACACACACACCCACCCGACGCACACAGACCCACACCCCCCCGACACACACACCCACCCGACGCACACAGACCCCCACACCCCCCGACACACACACACCCACCCGACACACGCACCACACAGTCCCCCTGACAGACACACACAAACGCCCATGACATACACATATACATACACTCCCGACACACACACACCCCCCAACACACCCACATAGCCAGGGGGCAGCAACATGGTCTCTCGTTTCCCTTGCTAACACAGGAACATTGACAGCAGCTGCTGCCCTGAGGCAGATTCACTAACTCATGACAGACTGCAATCAAATCTGGGACCTTCTGGCCTGCGAGGTTTCGAATACCCCGTTACCCAATTAGGCTGCAAGCTTGTTCAATTTGCAAGTGACAAGAATATTTCTCACCCTCCCCCGACCTTTCCCATCAGCCTGAGATTTGCTTCCTTCTTGCTGAACTGTTATTTTCCCTACAAATATCTTACTTCTTTGTCCCCTCGTTGGTCACGAGTTCTCTGCTTCCTTGCCCTCCACACCTTTATAACCTGCTCTAGCCTTACAACCCATCCCCCACTCTGATATTCCCCCAAATCAGCGTGCCACCCCCTCTCTGCGCATCCCTTATCCATCTGTTGCTCTGATGGTGCCTTCAGCCTCTTTGACCCTACTCTTTGCAACTCCCTCCTCCATTTTATTTTGTCTTGATGTTTCTTCAAGGAAAAAACGTCTTCAAAGCCTACTTTCCCACCATTCTTTTTGCTGTTCCTCCAAACTCATCCACAATTGTTCTACTATGAGATTGTGCATTTATATAGCATCTTTAATGTGGCAAAACATCCAAAGGTGCTTCACAGGAGTATTATCAGACAACAAAAGGAGACATTGAGCCACAAAAGTGGGTATTAGCACTGGTGACAGGTGGTAATTTTAAACGAGTGCTCCAATGGCAAGGAGATTTAGGATGGGAATGACAGAACTGAGAGGCTGGAGAGCAGTTGGCATGGTTTCCAATGCAGTACGGGCTTTATTTTGGATCTGGCTAAGGGATGAGTATTAATTGGGCAGCGCAGTGGCACAGTGGTTAGCACTGCTACTTCACAGCGCCAGAGGCCCAGGTTCGAATCCTGGCTTGGATCACTGTCTGTGTGCAGTCTGCACGTTCTCCCCGTGTCTGCGTGGGTTTCCTCCGGGTGCTCAGTTTCTGCCCACACTCCAAAGATGTGCGTGTTACGTGGATTGGCTATGCTAAACTACCCTTTAGTGCCAGGGAGATTAGCAGGGTAAATACGTGCAGTTGCGGGGATGGGGGCCTTGGTGGGATTGTAGTTGGTGCAGACTTGATGGGCCGAATGGCCTCCTTCTGCACTGTAGGGATTCTATGATATCTGTGACACAGTTAAGACAATCAAATAAAGGGTTAGAAAAAGCAGTTCATGACGGACATCACACATGGGAGCTGGGCTTCACACAGATGGGCGGCACGATAGAACAGCGGTTAGCACTGCTGCTTCACAGCTCCAGGGAGCTGGGTTCGACTCCCGGCTTGGGGCACTGTCTGTGTGGAGTCTGCACATTCTCCCTGTGTCTGCATGGGTTTCCTCCAGGTGCTCCAGTTTCCTCCCACAGTCCAAAGATGTGCCGGTTAGGTTGATTGGCCACGCTAAAAAAAATTGCCCTTAGTGTCCTGAGATGCGTAGGTTAGAGGGATTAGTGGCTAAACATGCAGGAATGTGGGGGCAGGGCCTGGGTGGGACTGTGGTCGGTGCAGACTCAATGGGCCAAATGGCCTCTTTCTGTACTGTAGGGATTTTATGTTTCTAAAGCCATCTCTGACAATGTTCACAACACCGGTAGTGAATGATTAGCTCCAATTTCTCGGACATAATCAATAATAATAATAATAATAATACTAATAATAATAACAACAACAACAACAAAATACAATCCCACATTTAATTTAGGGGAGGTGATGACTAGTGGTATTATCACTCAACCATTAATCCAGAAACTCAGTTAATGTTTTGGGGACCCGGGTTCGAAGCCCGGCACGGCAGCTGATGGAATTTGAATTTAATAAAAAATATCTGGAATTATGAATCTACTTATGGTCATTAAACCACTGTCAATTGTCAGAAAAACCCATCTGGTTCACTACTGTCCTTTAGGGAAGGAAATCTGCCATCCTTATCCAGTCTGGCCTACATGTGACTACACAGCCACAGCATGTCGTTGCCTCGGGCAACCAGGGATGGGCAATAAACGCTGGCCCAGCCAGCGGCACCCATGTCTCATGAATGAAGAAAATAAGTAATATGTACCCAGAGTTTAAATAGAAATATGTTCCACACAGACACTGATAAAAGGCTTTTGTGCACAGATATAGAAGCCCACTCACACAGATACTAAGATTCCCAAGTAGAGACAGATACACAGACACGCACACACACACTCCTGGAGACTCACGGTCTCAACTTCCAAACAGAATACCAGCTACCTAAAGTTAAACAGTACCATCGGGACAGAATATCTGATTCTGTTAGTGTCTATAGAAATAGAGACAATACACAAACACGCACCAAGTGCAGTATGTAGAATTAGTCTCCATATTGTAGCTCTATCCCTAATCTGTGCCATGGTCTAGCAAGGCTCCATGCTAGTAACGCACTCACGTATGCGCCTATATTGCGCCACTAAGCCAAGCACTACAGTAATCTGATAGCTTTATAATCCCCTGGGATCCTCGGAGGACTAAAGGGACAGACTTAAACAGGAGAAAAGCACTAAAGGACACTGGAATGGTAATTATTTTGAGTAGAATGGACAAGAGGTTTCAATTGTGGAACAGTGCCCAACTCTCAAATGCAACACACCCTCAAAGTGTAGCTTATACATCAGAAGGCGTCGCTGGATTCCGGGGAAGTGCCGGAGGATTGGAAAACGGCTAATGTTACGCCGTTGTTTAAGAAGGGTGCCAGGCAAAAGGCGGGGAATTACAGGCCGGTTAGTTAACGTCTGTGGTAGGTAAAATGTTAGAATCCGTCATTAAGGAGGAAATTGCGAGGCATCTTGAAGGGAATTGCTTGATAGGGCAGACGCAACACGGTTTCATTAAAGGGAAGTCGTGTCTGACAAATTACTGGAGTCTATGAGGATGTGTCTAGGGCGGTGGATAGAGGAGAGCCGGTGGATGTGGTCTTTCTGGATTTTCAGAAGGCGTTTGATAAGGTACCTCACAAGAGGTTACTGCAGAAGGTCAGAGGACATGGAGTTGGGGGTAGGGTGTTAGCGTGGATAGAGGATTGGTTGTCAAATAGGAGGCAGAGAGTGGGGGTCAATGGGTGCTATTCGGATTGGCGGTTGGTGACTAGTGGGGTGCCCCAGGGGTCGGTGCTGGGGCCTCAGCTATTTACCATTTATATAGATGATCTGGAGGAGGGAACCGAGTGTAGGGTGTCGAAATTTGCTGATGACACCAAGATTGGGGGAAAGGCAAATTGTGCGGAGGGTGTGGAGAGTCTGCAGAAGGATCTAGATAGGCTGGGCGAATGGGCCAGGAAATGGCAAATGGAATTTAATGTTGGCAAGTGTGAGGTGGTCCACTTTGGTAGGAGAATGGTAGGAAGGACTATTACTTACGTGGCGAAAAACTGCAGCAGGCGACGGTGCAGAGGGACCTCGGGGTCCTTGTGCATGAGTCGCAAAAACCCAGCCTGCAGGTGCAGCAGGTGGTCAGGAAGGCGAATGGGATGCTGGCCTTCATAGCGAGGGGGATTGAATATAAAAGTAGGGAGGTCTTGCTGCAGCTGTATAGGGCATTGGTGAGGCCGCAGCTGGAGTACTGTGTGCAGTTTTGGGCGCCGCACCTGCGCAAGGATATTTGGCCTTGGAGGGAGTGCAGAGGAGTTTACTAGGCTGATACCGGAGTTGAGGGGGTTGAGCTATGAGGAGAGGCTGAATAAACTAGGCTTGTACCGTTAAAGTTTAAAGAATGAGGGGAGATCTCATTGAGACGTATAAGATGATGAATGGGATGGATAGGATAGAGGTGGAAAGACTCTTCCCGCTCAAAAAAGACAGTAGGACAAGGGGGGCACAGCCTCAAGATAAAGGGGGGGCGGTTCAGAACGGAGTTGAGGAGGAACTTCTTCACTCAAAGGGTGGTGAATCTCTGGAATTCTCTGCCCGTTGAAGTGGTGGAGGCTGCCTCGCTAAATATTTTTAAGAAGCGGTTGATGGGTTTTTGATAAGAGAGGGGATTAAGGGTTATGGGAGAGGGCGGGAAAGTGGAACTGAGCCACGACAGATCAGCCATGATCTTATTGAATGGCGGGGCAGGCTCGAAGGGCCAGATGGCCTACTCCTGCTCCTATTTCTTATGTTCTTATGTTCTTAAGGCGATTCAGGGAATTGGTACAAGAGGCAAAAGAGAGATGAGGACATTGTTTTAGTGCAGGGAACTGGTTTTTGATTGGGTATGCACTACCCAATAGGCTGATCGAAGCAGATTGAACAATATCTTCCAAAAGGGAATTGGGTAATTCCTAAAGGAGAGGAAAGAACGTACATACCCCTGCAGAGAGAGAGAGACAATTTACAAACATTCCAAGCAACACACACCCTGCTCAGTCACTCACGCACCCCCAAACACACATACACACACATTCATATACCCACACACACCCCAACACATACATCATCATGCACAGATACAGAGAGAGAGTGAGACACACACATACCCACCCGGCCCAGACAGACACACACACACACAATCATGCATAAAGAGAGAAAGGGCGACACACACACACACACACACACTGTCCCCCCGACACACACACATCCAGACACAAACACACACTCTCATGCATACATCCTCATGCACAGATACCCACACACACCCCGACACATACATCATCATGCACAGATACAGAGAGTGAGACACACATATACCCATCCACCCACACACATATGCATAGATACAAAAAGAACGACACACACACACACTCAGACACATACATATTCATGCATCGTACAGCGAGAGACATTCTCACATGACCCTCACACATATTCTTACTGATGTTTAGATACAGAGAGACAAACATACACGCGCACACATTCTGCCAGACCCTACCCTACCCACCACGGCAACTCCCCCCCCCCCCACCCCCCCCCCCCCCCCCCCCCCCCCCCCACCCACATCCACACCCACACCCACAGAGGAAGAACAAGGGGAGGGAATAATTGCTCTTTCAAAGAACCAGAACAGTGGGAAAGGGCCAAATGGCCTCATGCCCAGTGTCTGATTTCCCTGATCCGCTGACTGCAGGATCATTCAGCTCTTTCTTTGTCTTTGGCAGTCAGCATGGATACAGCGCTGTATCTTCGCTTCAGTACTTTGAAGAGAATTAACTGAGTTTGTGATGTCTTGTGGCCCTCAGAGGTTTTAAGTAATTGCCCTGTACAAATACTGGAGCTGATAGTGACTAGATCTTCATATCTCACCACTGGTGGTTCAGTACACAGACTGCAGTGCAGCAGTGGGTTATGTGGCATCATGGACATTGATGTATACATGCACGCAACAACTAGTTCCTAAATATTTTCAAATAATATAATGGAATAACAGGGCCTAAGCTGCCGTGTGATTCCCGATCAAAGTATCATGAGTATGTTGGGCAAACTTGTATTCCAATCCTCCATGGCCTGATCCCTCCCTATCTCTGTAAACTCCTCCAGCCATACACATGTCGAGCGCTCTTCCGATTCTGGTCCATTGCGCACTCTGCAATTTTCTCACATCACCATGGACAGCAATACCTATAGCTGGCTCAGCCTGAGGCTCTGGAATTCCCAAAGCCTCTTCGCCTTTCCACATCGCTCGTCTCCGTTAAAGAAGTTCCTCAAAACCGACATCTTTGAACAAACTTCTGAACACCGGCTGCAATATCTTCACCTTATTCCGCAATAAATTTTGTGTTGACATTTTTTCTATCTCAGGAGATGCTAGCTAAATACAAGCTGTCACTGCGAAGCATGCAAGAGATTACTGTGGCACCAAACCAGACCTAAGAGGATGTACGTGGCGCTACTGCGGGCGGTGGCAGCAAGATGGGGCGGCACGCTGGCACGGCATTGCTGCATCACAACACCAGGGACCCGGGTTCGATTCCAGCCTGGGGTCAATGTCTGTGTGGAGTTTGCACATTCCCCCCGTATCTGCGCAGGTTTCCTCTGGGTGCTCCGTTTTCCTCCCACAGTCTGAAAAGATGTGCAGGTTAGGGTGCACTGGCCGTGCTAAATTCTCCCTCAGTGTACCCAAACAGGTGCCGGAGTGTGGTGACCGGGGGAATTTTCACAGTAACTTCATTGCAGTGTTAATGTAAGTCTACTTGTGACACTAATAAATAAAATATTTTAAATCTAAACTCGCGAGGAGGGAAAATGATCCAAGCCTAACAGCAAACACACGCAAAGCAAAACAACTGTGCTAAAATAATTACACGCACTGCATCTTTCCAGTTCCGCCTCAAGGATATCTTTCACCCCTTAATCTGACAAGACAAGTGGAATTTGTACTGGGCGAAATGTTTCTTGCCTTGAAAGGGAAGTTGAGTTTTCTTAATGGCGGGAGGTGGGGGGATGGGGGGATGGGGGGGGGGGGATGGGGGGGGGGGGGGCGAGATGCACACATTTAGAGCATCACTTATTTTAATCTTTTATGCTTCACACACTTGTCACTTGGCAGCAGCAAGGAACAACCTTTCATCGTTACGTTTCCCTCGTCCCCTGCGTTATTTTATTAAGAATGTGAGGCGGGAGGGCTTTGTACACCAAAATTTACTATTCGGGCGACTAATCAATTATTCAGACCTTCTATATTAGCACTTACAAGCCCTCCCAACGCAAATAGCGAGCGCTCTGACATGAGGAATTAAAGAGAAAGCGCCCCGAGCAAATCATTAAACGTGCCACTGTTTTCCTCCCCACTGTGTTCACTTTCCCAGGATGGGGAAGCGTTTCCAGTCGCGTTAAGCCTGAAATCCACGATTCTCCACTAAACCCATCAATCAGATTTATCTGAGGACACTGCCCCCGGCGTCTCATCCTCTCATTTTTGCAACTGTCGAATTTTTTAAATTCAAAATGCGAGTAGTTAAAATATCCGCCATTGTCAAACAGTGGGGCAAATGTATTCTGATAGCACCAGTGAAACCACTTGTCGCTGATAGGAATATGACAGCTGATGGGCTGATTCCATTACCGGCCGTTTGATTGCCATCAATGCTCTGTTACCAGCACCCCGCCCTTTATCAAGACTCCAACACAAAATAACATGCAGTCATTTGTATGCAGCGGCTCGGTATGGTGGAAGCAGATCCAATCATAATTCCCAGAATGGAACTAAAGAAATGCTGGAAGGGAAAAAATAAAACTTGCTGCTCGTGTCGATAAAGGACAGGAGGAATGGGGCTGATTAGACATCTCCTCCGAAGAGCTGGCACAGGCATAGTGGGCTGAAGGGCCTCCTCATAGATCCCTACAGTGCAGAAGGAGCCATTTGACCCACAGGGTCTGCACACAACCACCTTTAATATCTTACGCAGAACCTATGCCTGCAACCCCACTTATTTGTCACTAATCCCCTCAAATTCCCCTTGGGACATTTAGAGGCAATTTAGCACAGCAAATCTACCTAACCTGCACATCTTTGGATCGTAGAATCCCTACAGTACAGAAAAGGCCATTTGGCCCATTGAGCCTCCACTGACCACAATCCCACCCAGGCCCCATCCCCGTAATCTCAGATAGTTACCCTGCTTATCTCCCTGACACTAACGGACAATTTAGCATGAACAATCCTCCTAACCTGTACATCTTTGGGCACTAAGGGGCAATTTAGCATGGCCAATCCACTTAACCTGCACATCTTTGAGCACTTAGGGCTAATTTAGCATGGCCAATCCATCTAACCAGCACATCTTTGGACTGTGGGAGGAAACTGGAGCATCCCCCCAAGCAGACATGGGGAGAACATGCAAACTCCATACACAGACAGTTACAGGAGGCTGGGAATTGAACCTGGGTCCCTGGCACTTTTGAGACAGCAGTGCTAATCATTGTGCCATCGTGCATCTGTGCTCCATAGTTCTGTAAATTGAACCAGACAGCATTCAAAGTCTACCAGTCAGGGCTTCGATAAGGATCGATATATGTGTTTGCCTAAAATGGGCCATTTGTTACTCTGCTGGAATCACAGAAGGGGTTGAGCTAACACATCATTCCACCATTTCCAAATCAATCAACACACACAAAAACATAGAAGGTAGAAGCAGAAGGAGGCTATTTGGCCCTCAAGCCTGCTCTGCATTCATCATGATCATGGCTGATGGTCCAACTCAATAGCCTCATCCTGCTTTCTCCCCATAACCTTTGATCCCATTCGCCACAAGTGCTATATCCAGCCACCTCTTGAATACATTCAATGTTAATTCACACAAAAACACAACTAAAATACTGTGCATTCTGGAAATCCACCAATACGTTACACAGAGGCCTCTGCAGGTCAAACCACCTAAAATGTGATTGTTTTACTGGTCAGAACCTTGTCTTAGCAATTACATCAATGGTTCAGTAGCCCAATTAAAATATGGAACGGCCAGAGTCACAATTTGAGCTGTTCCGCACACCCCTCCAGTGGAGCAATTGCGGTCCCAGTCCCCAAGCGGCTGAGGACGGTGGCACAGCAGCACAATGATTAGCACTGCTGTCTCACAGCGCCAGGGACCCGGGTTCAATTCCAGCCTCGGGTCACTGTCTGTATGGAGGTTCTCCTCGTGTCTGCATGCGTTTCCTCTGGGTGCTCCATTCTCCTCACACAGCCCAAAGATGTGCAGGTTAGGTGGACTGGTCATGGTTAACTGCCACTTAGTGTTGGGGGGGGTGGTGGTGGTGGTTAGCAGGGTCAATACATGGTGTTACGAGGATAGGGCCTGGGTGGGATTGTTGTCAGTGCAGACTCAATGAGCCAGCTGGACTCCTTCTGCACTACAGGGATTCTATATCTAGATTTCCCATGGAAGGTTGACTGGGATTTGACTGTGTAGGTCAGTTTCCAGGTTGCAGCAGGTGATGCTTGCAATCAGCCAGAATCATAGAATCTCACAGTGCAGAATGAAGCCATTTGGCCACTGACCACAAACTCACACAGGCCCTATTCCCTGTAACCCCATTCATTTACCCGAGCCAGCCCCCCGACACTAAGGGGCAATTTAGCATGGCCAGCCCACCTAACCTGCCCACCTTTGGATTGGGGGGGGGGGGGGGGAGACACCAGAGCACCCAGAGGACACCCATGCAGACATGGGGAGAATATACAAACTCCACACAGAAGTGAGGGGGGGCGCTATCAGGAGGTGGGCCCAAATCAGTTAGTAGAGTGTCGCACATGTTCCTGTAATGACTAGGAGATTGAAGGCACGTGCGTGGGGTTTCTGCATCCTAACGACACAAAGAATTGATTTTCCATTGCAATTACATGACATACTAATGAAGAATTCATAACAGTATTTTCTGCAGTGAGGTATGCATATAAATTGTGCTCCGGTGCAAAATGTCAGCTGAAGATAATGAAAGAAAACTCTCAGAATATCATTAAGGGACCCTGCCTACACACCTCTGAATGCTACAGTGACGTGCTTACACAGAGGCTTAATTAAATGTAACTTGTTGCCTGTATGCACAGCACTGATGTTTTTGAAAAGCAACCACAGAACCAGATTTAATTCTCAGTGCAGAAGTGTCCACTCTCGTATGCTGTGCAAACGGGCATCGGGGCACGAACATTGTTTGCGTGAATTTCAGTTTAGGTAGCTGTTGTTAGAAATACAATGGCAATTCTAATTCTGCTGCAGCACCCCAGAGGGGTTTTAAAGGGTGCGTCATCTTAATGACGGAACCAATGGGCCAATCATTGGGTGGCACTGTGGCGCAGTGGTTAGCACTGCTGCCTCACAGCGCTAGGGACCCAGGTTCGATTCCCAGCTTGGGTCACTGTCTGTGTGGAATTTGCACATTCTCCTCATGTCTGCGTGGGTTTCCTCCGGGTGCTTCGCTTTCTTCCCACAGTCCAAAAGATGTGCAGATTAGGTGAACTGGCCACATTAAATTGCCCCTTAACGTCAGGAGGATGAGCAAGGTAAATACGTGGGGTTACAGGGATCGGGTTTGGGTGGGATTGTGGTCAGTGCAGACTCGATGGACCGTATCGCCTCCTTCAGCACTGTAGGGATTTGATTTATCATTGTCATGTGTATTAACATACAGTGAAAAGTATTGTTTCTTGCATGCTATACAGATAAAGCATACTGTTCACACAGAAGGAAAGGAGAGGGTGCAGAATGTAGTGTTACAGTCATAGCTAGGATGTAGCGAAAGATCAACTTTGTGCAAGGGAGGTCCATTCAAAAGTCTGATGGTAGCAGGGACGAAGCTGTTTTTGTGTCGATTGGTATGTGATCTCAGACTTTTGTATCTTTTTCCCGAAGGGAGAAAGTGGAAGAGGGAATGTCCGGGGTGCGTGGGATCCTTGATTATGCTGGTTGCTTTCCCGAGGCTGCGGGAAGTGTGGACAGAATCAACAGATGGGAGGCTGGTTTGTGTGATGGATTAGGCTATGTTCACGACCCTTTGTAGTGATGACTTGATGATGACTTTATTCAAAAATGTAGTTAATTGCAAATGTTGTTCTATGGTTCATTCCTTCAGGTAGGTTTTCAATATCAACTGAGTGTCAAGAATATCCTTCCCCTGTTGTGCACTGCACAATATGGAATCTCACATTAGCACCATCTTCTTAAGTTGCTGCCAAAGATTTCTTTCCGGAGGAGATGAGAATTGTCATCAGCTGAGGTAGCGATGTGGGAGATTCGAAACTAGCTGTCATAAATCACAAATAAACCCAATTAGGGACGGAGGAGAATCCTCGCCACCAGACAGTGATTAGAAAGAACATGGATCTTAATTGAGCTGAACACCTCCTGATTCCTGCGGTTGCGTTTGCCATCGTAAGCCAATGATCTGTTTGCTGCCCACATGCACAGGGGTCATGTTCACCAAAGAACAGTCACGACCCATGGAGCGGTAGTCCCGAGAATGTAACATTTCTAAATGGAACTAAAGTAAAGATGGGTTCTGAAGATGGACAGGTGCTTCTATGCTGTCGCATGTGTGTGTGTGTGTGTGTGTGTGTGTGTGTGTGTGTGTGTGTGTGTGTGTGTGTGTGTGTGGAGGGGGGGGGGGGGGGGGGGGGGGGGGGGCCACGGTGGGGAATCACTGATACGCCCTCTTGGACGTGGCCTTTGTTGCTTCCGTGGATAACTCTTGTATTTTGTCAAAGGCCACAAGGGCTACAATTTTACCGTCCCACCCATCATGGGAATCAGAGCGGGCGAGGGATGCACTATGGAAAGTTCCGTTGATGTCTTTCAGACTGTGGGAGGAAACCGGAGCACCCAGAGGAAACCCACACAGACATGGGAAGAACGTGCAAACTCCACACTGTGACTCAAGCCGGGAACTGAACCCGGATCCCTGGCGCTGTGAGGCAGCAGTGCTAACCACTATGCCACCCCAAGGGGAAATAGGTAGACGCATGAGGAAGAAAGGAATAGATAGGATGGTGCTGATAGGGCTGGATGGAGCGTAAGGGGAAAAGCTTATGTGGAGCATAAACAATAGCAGGGTCCACATGGGCTGAATGGCCTGAATCTGCGCTGCAAATCCAATGTAGTTCCACTTAACTTTAATAAGCTTTATTCTCTACTCTATGGAGAAAGGTTGTTGCCAGTGGCAAGTGGATTAAGATGGTAGTATAGTGGTAACATCACTGGACTAGTAATCCGGAGAGCCAGCTGAACCACTTTGGAGACATGGGTTCAAATCCCACCACGGCAGCAGGTGGAATTTAAATTAAATGAATAAAAAGAATCTGAACTATAAAACTAATCTCAGTAATGGTACCATGAAGCTATCATTGGTCATTAAAAACCCATCTGGTTCACTCTTGTCTCTTCAGGGAAGGAAATCTGCCATCCTTACCCAGTCTGGCCTATATGCGACTCCTGTCAATGTGGTTGACTCTAAACTGCCCACTGAAATGATCGAATAGGGCACTCAGTTCAAGGGTAATTAGGGAATGGGCAACAAGCCAGCACTTGTCCACATTTCATTTAAGATTTGAAAAAAGATTCCAGCTCCTAAGTGAGGTGGAAATAAATGGACGGGTTCTTAAAGTCACATCACATGAACTCCCCCGCTGCCCATAGGTCATCTACCCTCACACATCACATTCCGACGCTAATCGTACGAGCGGCATTGCTGCCTCACTGCACCAGGGACCCGGGTTCGATTCCCGGCTTGGGTCAATGTCTGCATGTTCCCCCAGTGTCTTCCTCCAGGTGCTCCGGTTTCCTCCCACACTCCGAAAGACATGCAGGTTAGGTGCATTGGCCAAGCTAGCTGTTCCCTCAGAGTACCTGAACAGGCGCCGGAGTGTAGGAGATTTTCACAGTAACTTCATTGCAGCATTAATCTAAGCCTATTTGTGACACTAATAAATAAGGCTTTAAACTTAAACTTTAACTAAAAAAGCAAACAGATTTTGTTACTCTCTCCTGCGATTCTTAAACACTAAGGCCTTTTGCCTAAGATCAAGTGTAGTTTGGTGATCCTACACCAGTCTCACATCACCAGGTTTCTCCTTTGCCCAACCCAGTCCGACGCCGGCATTTCCACATCGATCCTACGCTCGATAGAAGTCAATGAGGTTACATTGAGGCTTCCCTTGAACCAATTTTTTTTTTTTACATGCCATCCTTCTGGCTAAGATGAATCTCAGATTGAGCCCAGGAGAGGGTGTAATGCCTGCTCCTATCAGCTTGGATCTTGTTGATTGACCCCTAGGCAGGAAACGTGGGGCTTGTCTTGTCAGCTTGGATCTGTAATGTCTCTCTTGTAAGGACTCTGAGTGGGCCAGTTTGGCTGTTTGGATTGGTAATAAATATTTCTTTTAAAATCCAGCCCCGACATTTACAAAACAAGAACACTTCAAAAAGGTGGGTGGGGCCACTTCTTTCAAAGCTTCTTTTATATTCCTTCTAGAGGCCACTTGTGTCCTGGAGGTGAATTTCCAGGAGGTTCCAGGACAATAGTAGGCTGATGGCAAGACTTGAGTACAAGCCTGCTCCTCGGGTACGTTCGAATGCCAGAGGGATCCTGGGGAGAGGGCAACGGGGCTGTGTTGGTACGTTGCTACAGCTGGAAGGAGTGTCACTGCACAGGCGTCTGTCATTAAAAAAGAGCCAAGGGGGCATGAGGAGGACAATGTGATGTGAATGTGCGAGATATAGAAGAAATGCAGGGAGAAGGACCAACAGCAAGAGCTTAGTGGCCCCAAACCTGTGAAAGCACTGGGGAAGTCCCAGAAATATAAAGGCAGCAAGTTTACGTTCAATTAAAATATTTGAGGCGGTTCTCCAACTCAAAAACAAAGAGACATCCCTTCTAGCACATTTCTTTGGGTGGAAACACTTGTCACTTTACTTGTAGAGGTGCTGGAAATTTCGATTTGATTTGATTTATTATTGTCACACATATTAACAAACAGTGAGAAGTATTGTTTCTTACACGCTATACAGACAAAACATACCATTCATAGAGAAGGAAAGGAGACTGTGCAGAATTACAGTCATAGCTGGGGTACAGGGAAAGATAAAAGAGTTAGAATTAAGTTTTAGAAGCATAGAACGAGAGCAAAAGATAGAATTAGAAGGTATGCTGGGCACAGCTTGTAAGAAGTTGCCTCGCTCTGGCGCCATTCCGGAATTAATGAACAAACCCATGAACGTAGCAATAAGGTAACCTCAAAGACGTAGGAGAAACTGAATGAGATGTTGAACGGGTTGGGCAGTAGAATACTAAATCTTCCTGTTTCATCAAAGTAGGGAATAGACTGAACCACACACACACCCACACACACACATACCCACACATCCACACCCACCCACCCAGCTTCAGCAATGACTCATTATCTGGGGCGTACCATGTGGGGAATCTGTATTGCAGTGAAGGCAGAGTGTGTTTCAGAGCGCAGGGCTTTGTATCTTTGTGTATTTTATGCCTACTCGGACATGGGAAAATTTATAGACCACAAAAATCTGATTACTGCTTTGGATTGTCTTTGGAAAGGCACGCAAAGCGATCATTACAGATTGATCCCTAGATGTTTAGTGCCTAACTGACTGTATGAAAATGAATAAATGTAGGGTATTCCTGGTTGAATAAATAACAAACCCATAAATTTGACTAAAGCACTTCTTTTCTAACCCCGGTGCTACATCCGAGATAGATCTCTTTTATCACAGCTCAGCCATGCAAATAATAATATTTTCTCAATGTATCACAGCTGTCAAATGTCATCTCATCATTCAGGAGTTACATTTTAGGTATCACAGTTGAAGTAACATCTGCATGGCTGTAATTGACTGCTATTTACTTTGATAGAAATAGGAATCACATGAAAATTGGTGGATATATCTCTCATTCTATTTTGTTTTGTGGTATTTACTCTGCTCTCCCTGTTTTATTATACTGGGCGTACAGTTTCAACGTGTGGCTTGGTTGAGATATGGACTACTCAATGTGGAACTGAGACACAAACAAATATGATGGTGACAGCTTTGATCCCCAGTTCTGACGGTCATTGTGTTAAAGTTTAAGCTTATCTATTTATTATCGTCCCAAGCAGGCTAACATTCCCTCCCCAATGGCATTGTGGATCAACCCACAGTTCATGGACTGCAGCGATTCAAGGAGGCAGCTCACCACCACCTACTCAAGGGCAACAAATGCTGGGTGTTGCTGGCTGGCCATGTGGCATGGATGAATTAAAAAACATTAACACTCCAATGAAGTTATTGTGAAAATCCCCTCGTCGCCACACTCCAGCGCCTGTTCGGGTACGCTGAGGGAGAATTTAGCACGGCCAATTCGCCCAACCAGCACGGCTTTCAGACTGTGGGAGGAAACCCACGAAGACACGGGGAGAACATGCAGATTCCACACACACAGTGACCCAAGCCGGGAACTGAACCCGGGTCTCTGGCGCTGGTGAGGCAGCAGTGTTAACCACTGTGCTACCACGCTGCCCGTAAGCCTCAATGTCCTTCAGTTGAGAAAGAGAAAATTAATTTACAATGATCTGGACAGAAACAGGCTGTTCGCCCAAAACATCCTTCCACCTTTCTTTTAAACATTATCCACCAAACCCCCTTGCATCAAGGTCTTTGCTTAAACCGGCTGGGCAGCATGATGGCACAGTGGGTTAGCATTGCTGCCTCACAGCACCAGGGACCCGGGTTCAATTCCAGGCACAGGTCACTGTCTGTGTGGAGTTTGCACGTTCTCGCCGTGTCTGCATGGGTTTCCTCCGGGCACTCCAGTTTCCTCCAACACTCCAAAGATGCGGCGGTTAGGTTGATTGGCCGTGATAAATTGACCCTTAGTGTCGGGGGGATTAGCAGTGCGAATGTGTGGGGTGACAGGGACGGGTGGGATTGTGGTCAGTGCAGACTTGATGGGCTGAATGGCCTCCTTCTGTACTGTAGGGATTCTATGATTCTATTACCGAAGGGCAGCTTCTCTCATTTGTTGCCTGTGGGGCTTTGTTCTGTGCAAATTGGTTGCCAGTGCAACAGTGATGATCTCTCAGAAGCCACTGGTTAACGTGTGGGGTTATGGGAATAGGGCCTGGGTGGGATCGTGCTTGGTACAAACTCGATGGGTTGAATGGCGTCCTTCTGTACTGTAGGGATTCTATGATGAAAAATACCAAGTGCATAGGACGTAGGAGCAGACCATTCGGCCTCCTGCTCGGTCATACAGCGAGGTCACTGAAGACCTGACCCTGATCTCAGCTCCACTCACCTGTCTGCCCGCCATTACCCTGGTCAAATCAGAAATTCGTCTAACTCAAACCTGAATAGACTCAATGGCCCAGTTTCCACTGCTCTCTGGGGAAGAGCACTCCACAAACTAACCACCTCTCCCTCCCGAGAGAAGCAAGATCTTGATCATTGAGTTGATCCCAGTGGAAGAGTCTGCCACAAGTCATCAGGTGCAGAGGAAGTACCAACCTGCAGTAGCTGACTAATGGCTGGTGGAATCACAGAATCCCTACAGTGCAGAAAGGGGCCATTCGGCCCATCAAGTCTGCACCGACAACTATCCCACCCAGGCCCTACTCCCTCCCCCCCCCCCAACCCCATGCATTTACCCTACCTTGTCTCCCTGACATTAAGGGGCAATTTAGAATGGTCAATCCACCTAACCAGCACATCTTTGGATTGCGGAAGGAAACCCACGCAGACCCGGGGAGAACATGCAGACTCCACGCAGGCAGTGACCCAAGCTGGGAATCGAACCCAGGCGCTGCGAGGCAGCAGTGCTAACCACCGTGCCACTCCGGGTCTCTGGTGCTGGTGAGGCAACAGCCCTGTGGTTATCCATGGATGAGCCAAATTGTTGGGAAAGCACAAAGGATGGACGCAATGAGAGCCATCCAAGTACCGTGATTGCCGCATTGCTGGGGTTAACAATACAAAAATGGTCCCCATTCATAGGCAATGAAAGGAATGGAAATGGCCGCCCCTTTTCCTTATTCCTAATTGCCTTTCTAAACGTCCACTATCGCTTCTTTTCAATATTAGTCACAAGCTGTCTGGGTGATGGACGCTTTCCCGGTTTTGGTTATTTAATAAAACAATCAGTGGTAAATACCTCTTTCATCAGTTAAATTAATTGCCCCCTTCTTCTCTCTGAGCTGGAGGGCACAAAAACTTAATGGATGGCTCATATTGAAATGATGAGAAAGCGCTGGGTCCGCAGCACTAGCAGGGCACAGGTTTAATAAACCTATGGCAAAATAAGGAGCTGATATCCTTGGGGGAAGAGGGGGGGCTGGGTGTGGCAATGGATTAGATCTGGTCCTGTGACGCATTTCTCCATGGGGTGCAACTAATTTGAGACTGGCAGCCACCAGACAGCGAGTGGATAGGCTGGATGCCATTACAGGTTGGGAATGCAGCTGGCTACGTGCAATGGGCGCTCAGCAGAGTTACTGATCACCCAATGACACAGACTCCATTCTGTAAGGCATTGGTCCCTCAGGGTTCAACTGTTAATCATCAAGAGGTAGTAACATTTCCTCAGCATGTAAGGTCTGTCTCCTGGCCATTGAGTCATTGGTCAACGATGGTGCAGTGGTTAGCACCGCTGCCTCACAGCAGCAGAGACCTGGGTTTGATCCTCAGCTTGGGTCACTGTCTGTGCAGAGTCTGCATGTTTTCCCCGTGTCTGCGTGAGTTTCCTCCGGGTGCTCCGGTTTCCTCCCACAGTCCAAAGATGGATTGGCCATGCTAAATTGCCCCTTAGTGTCAGGAGGACCAGCTAGGGCAAATGCATGGAGTTATGGGGATAGGGCTTGGGTGGGATTGCTGATGGTGCAGCCTCAATGGGCTGAATGGCCTCCTTTTGCGCTGTAGGGATTCTATGATTCGAAGCTGGAGCAGAAATTCAAAAGCTGGAGTTGTGAAAGAGCTGCATTCTGACCCAAAGCAGGATTTTGATGGGTTTAAGATTGTAACTTGACTCATAGTTATTAATCTTTAGTGCTCAATAACTTAAAGGGCAACTGGGTTCCAAATGCATGAAAGATGTTAACCTGTGTGAAATTGAGGAGTATTACAGACTAATTTCAATATAGGATGGGGATTTTTATTACAGAAAGCAGCTAAAGTGAAGACACAGAGGGAGATGGTCTGAAAGAAGCATAATTAGAAGCAGGAAAGCAGAACAGGCAAGTCCACTGCCCAGCCTAGGAGGACTCCACAAGATCTTACAGAGGGCCCATGGTGAATGAGCAGAAAGCGCACAAAGGACCTGGCAGAGGTGAGCAAAAATAAAAATCAGTTCCAAGTCAGGACTTGCTTAAAAATATTCACTGCGGCAGAAAAGAAAATTAGAGTATTCCATTTCCAAGAGCACCACAGCCAGAGGGGTCCAGGGTAAGAGACTGGGCATGTGGACAGTGCTTGGAGAGAGTCAGCAGACGTGTGATGGGCCTAATGGCGGTACGTTATGCTGTAATATTCAATCTGTTCAAATGGTGGGAGGCTGATGTGTGGACGGGTCCCTGTATTTACACTGCCTACCGCTTGTTATGAGATTCTGTGGACAGAATAAGGGTTAACATCAGGTTTGTTCATTCCCAGATGGAGAAACCGAATGGCAGAGTGTTATTTAAATGGTGCTGGATTGGGTAATGTTGACAGTCAAAAGGGACCTGGGCGCTCTTGTACACCAGTCACTGAAAGCAAGCATGCTGTTTACGCCAAGCAGTTAGGAAGGCAAATGGCATATCGGCCTTCGTTGGAAGGGGATTTGAGTACAGGAGCAAAGACGTCTTACTGCAGCTGCACAGGGCCATGGTAATACACATCTGGATCAGTATGTGCGGTTTTGGTCTCCTTATCTAAGGAAGGATATACTTACCAGGGAGGGAATCCAAGTCACAGTCTGAGGATTCAGGGTAGATCATTTAGGGCGGAGGTGAGGAGACATTTCCTCACCCAAAGAGTGGTGAGCCTGTGCAACTCATTACCACAAGTAGTAGTTGATACCAAAACACTGAATGGATTTAAGAGACGGCTGGATATAGTACTTGGGGCGAATGGGATCAAAAGTTATGGGGAGAAAGCAGGATTAGGCTACTGAGTTGGACGATCAGCCATGATCGTGATGAATGGCGGAGCAGGCTCAAAGGGCCAAATAGCCTCCACCTGCTCCTATCTTCTACGTTTCTATGTTGGTTCACCAGACTGATTCCTGGGATGGCAGGATTATCATAGAGGTTGGGTTGACTGAGCCTGTATTCATTGGAATAACCAGAGGGGGAATCTAATTAAAATGTATAAAATTCCGACAGGGCTGGAATAGATTGGATGCAGGGATGTTGTTTCCTCAGGCTCGGGGGTGGGGGGTATGGGGGAGGCCATTTAGGACTGAGATAGAAATTTCTTCACTCAGAGGTTGGGGAACCTATAGGATTCTCTACCACAGAAGGATGTGGAGGCCAAGTCACTGAACATATTTGAGGAAACAGATTTCTAGACTGTGAAATTGACAAGGGGAGAGTACGGGATTGTAGTGTTGGGACACAGGATCAGCCATGATCATAGAGTTTCACAGCATGGAAACAGACCCTTCGGCCCAACTTGTCCATGCCACCTTTTTTTTTAAACCCCTAAGCTAGTCCCAATCGCCTGCATTTGGTCCATGTCCCCCTATATCTATCTTACTCATGTAACTGTCTGTAGAGTATTGAATGATGGGACAGGCTCAAGGGGCTGAATGGCCCACATTGCTCCTATTTTCTACGTTACAAGCGAACGCAATGCAACAAGACATAAGGCTGGATTCAGGACGGCCAGCCTTTTATTAACTATCACTCTCATTCCACCCTCCTCAGGTAAACCACAATCTCGGAGGGAGGGATTTCCCATCCCACTGCCAGGAGAACCGTAGTGGGCGGGACATGGACCCTGCAAAGATCCCCTGACCTCGGGTGGGATTTTCCAATCTTGGGGACAAGCGTGGGCTGGAAAATCCCACCTTTGGCATGGACAGCTCAGAGGAAAACGTAGCTGCCTGCATCGCAACAGTAACCTCAAAAACCTTAGAGATGTCTGGAGGTTGCGAAAGCTGCTGTGTAATTGCAAGTGGAAGATAATTTTTTTGACTTTAACTAAACACGTTCTAGTGCATTTACTGAAGAACAGATAGAAAACTGCGCAGTGGTAAATGCTCATTCTTATCACCCAAATGTTACAGGCCATCAGCTCCAATCTTTTCCAATCACCTTTCCGTTTTCAATTATCGGAGCCTAACTGGCAGCAGTGCAATCACTGGAGCCCCCATCTATCTCACAGCCTTCATCAAGGCTGTATGCAATTCAAGGAGTAGACAGTGCGGACCAAAGGCAATTTTGCCAGCATCTCCCCGCGTGCGGCACTGCCCATGTTCAATCATCGTCTGACAAATGGAAAGTTCCCGCTGAAAAAAAGCCAGCGGGGTTTGACTGTGTCAAGAATTCTGTGTGTGGATCAAATGAATAACATGCCCAAGGCAAACAGACCCCGGGGGGAGCTCACACTTTCGTCAGTCTGAGGAAGCTGCATGTGGGATGGTGGTGGTTACAGGAATGCCTGTTAAAGAAGTCTCCATAGATCTGGATAGGGAGAGAACCATTAGTAACGGCTTGTTACTCTGTACACCTGTACAGTAAATGGTACCGGCATGGGGCTATCGCCACTTCTAGATCATACTGCCGGAATTTTACTGGCACGCCCATCCCGGAATCGGGGCGGGTGAGGCTCTCAGAACGGAATTCTGCATTAGCCTCGGACAGGATTTTACGAGCAAGATGGAAAAATCTCGGCCTGTGTGTCTGGGCCAACACCACATTTGCTTTAGATCTGGGTCACTGTAACAGATGGAGGGCGACTCAATGCGCCTTGTATCAACAAAGGCTTTATTGACAATATGAATGGGGAGGTGATGGCCGAGTGGTATTATCGCTAGGCTATTAACTCACGGCAGATGTTGGAATTTGAATTCAGTAAAAAAAAATCTGGAATTACGAATCTACTGATGACTGTGGAACCATTGCCGATTGTTGGAAAAAACCCATCTGGTTCACTAATGGCCTTCAGGGAAATCTGCCGTCCTTACCTGGTCTGGCCTACACGTGACTCCAGAGCCACAGCAATGTGGTTGATTCTCTACTGCCCTTGGGTAATTAGGAATGGGGTGTAAGTGCTGGCCAGCCAGCAACGCCCGTGTCCCGCAAATGAATAAAAAAAATAAGAATAATGTACATAAGGTCATTCTAAATTACAGTGTGACTGCTCTGCCCGACTCTCTGGCTCCCACTACAAGTTCCTCCTTGATCTGTGATATGTGCCCTCCTGATTGAAATACTCTGAAAGCTGAACCAAAGAATCTCTACAGTGCAGAAGGAAGCCATTCGGCCCATCAAGACCACATCGGCTTCCTGACAGAGTATCTCACCCTGGCTCCATCTCTGCAATCCCACATATTTACCCTGCTAATCCACCTTGGACAGTGAGAGTCAATTTAGCGTGACCAATCCACCTAACCAAGTACACCTTTTGGACCGTGGGAGAAAAACCGGAGCACCTGGAGGAAACCCACATAAACACGGGGAGAACATGCAGACTCCACATAGGCAGTGATCCAGAACTGAACCCAGGGTCCCTGGCGCTGACAGGCAGTGTTAAACCACTGTGCCACTTTCCACCGTGACAATCATGGGGTCCGGACCGATCATGTTCCCTTGGGGTGAATTACAATTGCATTAGAAGCAATTCAGAGAAGATTGACTCAACTCCTTCCTGGGACGAGGGCCTTAGTTTATGAAGATAAGTTGAACAAGAGGATCTGCCCATTGAAGTTCAGAAGAATAAGAGATGATTTTATTGAAATTGACAAGATCCTGTGGATATTTGACAGGCTGGATACCAGGAGGACGCTTCCTCTTGTAGCAGAGACGAGGACAGTTCAAGAATAAGAAGTTGACCATTTAATAGGGAGATGAGGACAAAAGAACTAGGAGCAGGAGTAGGCCACCTGGCCCCTCGAGCCTGCTCCGCCATTCAATAAGATCATGGCTGATCTTTCCATGGACTCAGCTCCACTTACTCACCCACTCACAAATCTGGCACAGTCAGTACAACTCTCACCAACTTCTACAGATGCACCATAGAAAGCATTCTTTCTGGTTGTATCACAGCTTGGTATGGCTTCTGCTCTGCCCAAGACTGCAAGAAACTACCAAAGATCGTGAATGTAGCCCAATCCAACACGCAAACCAGCCTTCCATCCATTGACTCTGTCTATACTTTCTGCTGCCTTGGCAAAGCAGCCAGCATAATTAATGACCCCACACACCCCGGACATTTTCTCTTCCACCTTCTTCATTGGGAAAAAGATTCAAAAGTCTGAGGTCATGTACCAACCGACTCAAGAACAGCTTCTCCCCTGCTGCTGTCAGAATTTTGAATGGACTTACCTTACATTAAGTTGATCTTTCTCTACACCCTTGCTATGACTATAACACTACATTCTGCACTCTCTCCTTTCCTTCTCTATGAACGGCATGCTTTGGCTGTATAGTGTGCAAGAAACAATACTTTTCACTGTATACTAATACATGTGACAATAATAAATCAAGTCAAATCAGTCCTAAATCTGCTCCCTCTTATTTTGAGGTCATGCCCCCGTAGTTCTAGTTTCACCTGCCAACGGAATGAGGAGGAATGCTTTCTCACAAAGGTTATTAGTCTGTGGAGTTCTATTGTGCAGAAAGCAGTGGAGGCTAGGTCACTGAATTCATTCAGGACAGAGTTAGACAGAGCAGAGAGTCGAGGGTTACAGGGGACGGATGCCATTGAGACACAACCAGATCAGCAATGGTCTGGCTGACTGGCAGAGCAGGTTCGAAGGGCTGAATGGCCTCCCCCTGCTCCTGGGTCTTACGCTCTGATGTGTCCTCCTCAACCTTGCCAGAGTCCTGGCCTGTACACCCGACTCCCTCATATTTGCAGGGCTGTTACCTCAGTGCCCACTGTTCAAACAAAAACAAGGTGGCCTCTCCCATCACAATCATAGAACATTACAGCACAGAAACAAGCCTTTTGGCCCTTCTTGTCTGTACCAAACCATTTTTTTGCCTAGTCCCACTGACCTGCACCTGGACCATATCCCTCCACACCCCTCTCGTCCATGTACCTGTCCAAGTTTTTCTTAAAATGTTAAAAGTGAGCCCACTTTCACCACTTCATCTGCCAGCACATTCCACACTCCCACCACTCTCTGTGTGAAGAAGCCCCCCCTCTAATATTCCCTTTAAACTTTTCCCCCTTCACCCTTAACCCATGCCCTCTGGTATTTTTTTCTCCCCTAGCCTCAGTGGAAAAAGCCTGCTTGTGTTCACTCTATCTATACCCATCAAAATCTTATACACCTCTATCAAATCTCCCTTCATTATTCTACGCTCCAGGGAATAAAGTCCTAATCTATTCGACCTTTCTCTGTAACTCAGTTTCTCAAGTCCCGGTGACATCCCTGTAAACCTTCTCTGCATCTTTTAACCTTATTAGTATCCTTCCTGTAACTAGGTGACCAAAACTGCACACAATACTCTAACCACTTGGAATTGATGTCCACACTGTACAATATGGCAACTTAAATGTGCAGAACCATCTGGAGGAGCACAACACTGAAACCCTACACACTCAGTAACATCAATTTGCCTTATTTGTTGGTTAGTGGTTTAAGCAGAAGAGATTTCTTGTGGGCGAGAGGCTAAATGCTTGGTTCTGGCATGGCTCACTCTGTCATTTTATGTTCGACTCTAATTGGTGATTAACGCGCCTTCTCTAGTTAACAGGCTGCACTGAGTGGGATTAACTCCTGTATTTAAATACTTCAATCTCAAAGGAAGAAATTACAAAGTGCAACAGTTCAATGGAAAGCAGTTCCCCTCGGTGTTTACATTGCTGCGTTTAAATAGATGTTTGCAAGGCCACAAATCAAGAAACCATTGAGGTAGATGAGCAACTGAAAATGGCTAAGCTTCCTTCCGTGCCTAATGCCCTTTTTCTTAAGGAGGTAGATTTTCATGTTCCTTCGTCGGCAGTTTTACTCAGAAGATTTTCCCACTGCCCAGAAATCTCCACAAATTCATAGTGGGCCAAGCGAGGCCTAGGCCAGCCAGCCTGGCCTTGCCTCAACTGAGGCCTGCAAGTGGCCAATTATTGACCACTCAAGGATCAGTCTGAACCCTGCCTCGATATTTAGGGTTGGGAGTTGTTCAGGGGCAGGGCGTGGAAGCCCAGAAAGCAACCCTGCTCGTGCTTTGGGCGGAAGAGGAGGGGAGGGGGCATCTTCAGCAGTGGACTCCTTTCAACATCAGTTCTCACACGCCACCTCCCCTTCTTCCTCCCCCACCAGAAGGCACGGTAGCACTGCTGCTTCACAGCTCCAGGGACCTGGGTTCGATTCCTGGCTTGGGTCACCGTCTGTGTGGAGTTTGCACATTCTCCTCGTGTCTGCATGGGTTTCCTCTGGGTGATCTGGTTTCCTCCCATAGTCCAAAGGTGTGTGGGTTAGGTTGACTGGCCTGAGATGTGCAGGTTAGAGGGATTAGTGGGTAAGTATGTTGGGATGTCAGGATAGGGCCTGGGTGGGATTGTGGTCAGTGCAGACTAGATGGGCCAAATGGCCTCTTTCTGTACTATAGGGTTTCTATGATCCTAAGGCCAGCCGCCCTGCAGTGTGCTCTCTCGTCCCCATCCTTCCTGCACTCTCAGGTGCCCATCCACATTAGGTACCTGGCGCAGGTCGCTAGAACCTACGACTTTCTGACCCGTTGGCAAGAGGGATCCAACTGAGCCAGTCCAAGCACCTGTGACACCTCTCCAGCTGCGAGCAGGACAAACTGACCCAACTATAACCTCCATGTAGGAGCGCCATTATGAGACAAGCTCACCTTCTATTTAAATTAAAAAGTGCGTCAAACCCCAAATTGTAATGAGAATTTGGAGCTAAATAACATTTGAGCCCGAATACGCTGAAACAGCCATTTGTATGGACTGGACGCCACACTGAAACACAAGCTCATTCTCCTGACTGCCTGCAACTCTTTGGAACAAGTCTATGACAGATGAGGATTAAGTTTGTACTCAGTTTCTATTTTGTCGATGTATGTAAAAGATCTGGCTATTACTTGTCCCGATGTTCCGAATTTCTGATTTGATTTATTATTGTCACATGTATTAACATAAGAATGAAAACTTTTGTTTCTTGTGCACTATACAGACAAAGCGTAATTTTACAGTCACAGCTAGGGGTGTAGCGAAAGATCAACTTAGTGCAGGGTAGGTCCATTCAAAAATCTGACAGCAGCAGGGAAGAATCTGTTCTCGAGTTGGTTGATATATGACCTCAGACTTTTGTATCTTTTTCCTGGTGAAAGAAGATGGAAGAGAGAATATCTGGGATGCGTGGCGTCCTTAATTATGCCGAGGTAGCAGGGGGTGTAGACAGAATCAACGGATGGGAGGATGGTTTGTGTGATGGATTGGGCTACATTCACAACCCTTTGTAGTTCCTTGCGGTCTTGGGCAGAGCAGGAACCATACCGAGCTGTGATACAACCAGAAAGAATGCTTTCTACGGTGTGTCTGTAAAAATTGGTGAAAGTTGTAGCAGACATGCCAAATTTCCTTAGACTCCTGAGAAAGTAGAGGCTTTGGAGGTGCTTTCTTAGCTATAGTGTCGGCATGGGGGGACCAGAGCAGGTTGTTGGTGATCTGGACGCCTTAAAACTTGACATTCTTGACCCCATTGATGTAGACAGGGGCATGTTCTCCACTATACTTCCTGCAGTCAATCTGTGCCTTTTGATTTCAAGCCACTCCAAACCACCGTGACAAACTCTGTCAGAGATCGTCTTGTTTCTGAGAGACTGGGAGGATTGTGCCTGTCAACGAGCAAAAACTGTCCAACCTTTTCTCGGACCCTTCGAAATGCACTCCTGCCCACACCAGCGCCATTTAGGGAAAACACATACAACTGAAATGCAAAGTTGAGACAGCTGAGACCTGCCTCAGAAAACAAACGTTAAAAAGTCCTGCAAATTAACCGCCTCCATTACACGGTGGCCCTGCGGCTAACCTGTCCGGCCTGTATGATTCCATTATTGATTTACAAAAAAGCTGAATATCCTTCACGTTGATTGTCAGATAGTAACGGCTCACAAGCATCGCTGAGAACAGATCTTCTTTTGAGCTTGCTCCCCTGAGGGATTTTATTCACAAATTCCTCCCTAGCCTTATGTTCACATCCTGCTGCTACCACTTCTCTGATATTCCACTTCTATTTCATAAAATACAATCACGGAAACCCTACAGTGCAGGAGGCCGCCATTAGGCCCATCGAGCCTGCGCTGACAGCAGCCCCACCCAGGCCCTATCTCTGTCACCCCACACATTCACCCTGTTAACCTTTTTACCCGCCCCAGACACTAAGTGGCAATTTATCATGGTCAAATCGACCTAAGTCGCATTCACATCTTTTGGACTGTGGGAGGAAACCAGAGCATCCAGAGGAAAACCACGCAGACACGGGGAAAACTTGCAGACTCCGCACAGACAGTGACCCGAGGCTGGGATTGAACCCACGTCCCTGACGCTGTGAGGCAGCAGTGCTAACCTCTGTGCCACCGCACCGCCCCATGGATAATGCTCAGAACATAATCAGGTGGCCTTTTATTTGAAAGTTCAAATTGGAAAGACCTCTTTCATAGAATCCCTACAGTGCAGAAGGAGGCCATTCGGCCCATCGAGCCTGCACTGACCACAATCCCACCCAGGCCCTGTCCCCTCAACCCCATATGTTTACTTTTTTGAGATACTTTCTTAAAAAAAAACAATTTTCCCTGCCTGCTTTCCCCCATAAGGCATTGAGCCAGTTCAATGAACAACAGGAACCCTCCTGTACCTACATGAGTTTGGGTCACCAAGCCTCCAGGATTGGCCTGGAGTCTCCAGGGATTGAAGATTAATCCCCAGGACACTGCTGTGTCCAAACACGGAGCAAATCATCAGGACGTTTAAAAAAAATGTTTTTTCCTTCTCATTTGCTTTGAACATGGCTCTTTGCAGTTAGCAAAATATTTAAGTTGGGAAAGAAAGGTAGTTTGGCGGATAGTCAAACATCATTCGACTGGGTCGTGAGTCTTTTTGCTTTCCAATTTCTCAAGACCATAGAATCATAGAATCCCTACAGTGCAGAAGGATGCCATTTGGCTCATCAAGTCTGCACTGACAACAATCCCACCCGGGCCCCATTCCCATAACCCCACGTATTCACCCTGCTAAACCCTCTAACCTAAGCACCCAGGACACTCAGGGTCAATTTATCATGGCCAATGTACCCAACCCACACAGCTTTGGATTGTTGGAGAAAACAGGAGCACCCGGAGGAAATGGATATGGGCAGAATGTGCAAACTCCACACGGTAGCCCAAGCCGGGAATCGAACCCAGGTCCCTGGAGCTGTCAGGCAGCTGTGCTAACCACTGTGCTGCCACAGTGCAAGATTGGCCATTGCTAATTTGCCCCTTTGTGTCCAACCACGTACAGGTTAGATGGATGCTCTTCAGAGAGTCAGTGCAGACTCAATGGGCAGAATGGCCTCCTTCTGCACTGTAGGAATCCTATGAATTGGTATGAGACAACAGTGGGTCACAAGGATAGCTAAAAAAAGGCCCAAACTTTGGGAAAGTCATATGACTCCAGAGCCACAGCAATGCGGTTGACCCTCACTTGCCCTCAGAAATGGCCTAGCAAACCATCCAGCGAATCAATCACTAGCCGACCACTGCCTACTTGACGACAAGTAGGGACAGGCAATGTGACAGGGAACCCAACAGCCTAGTGGTATAATCACTAGACTATCAATTCAGAAACTCAGCTAATAGTCTGGGGATCCGGGTTCAAATCCTGCCAGGGCAGATGGTGGAATTTGAATTAAATAAAAAATATCTGGAATTAAGAATCTACTGATAACCATGAAGCTATTGTCGGAAAAAAACCATCTGTTTCACTAATGTCCTTCAGGGAAGGAAATCTGCTGTTCTTACCCGGCCTGGCCTACATATGACTCCAGAGCTACAGCAATGTGGTTGACTCTCAACTGCTGTCCAAGGACAACTCGGGATGGGCAATAAATGCTGGCCCAGCCAGCGACACCCATGTCCCATGACTGAATAAAAAAAACTTCGACCTGCTGTTATATAACTTACAAGGATCCCTCTTCACTGACGCCCACCTGCGGAAGCCCATGGAAACCCTGGCACAGCGAGGTGAGCTGGCATCTTCAGGGGAGGGATGAGGCGCAGTGAAATGGCAAAACCAGAGGGAGAGATAGAGAAATAAAAGATGAACCCAGGCTGGGAAGGCAGGAAGCTGGTGAATGCAAAATTGGAACCGGACTCTCACCTTCAAAAGCTGCCAGCCAATAAAGGCTCCAGACACAAATCTGAGAACATTTCTCATGACAACAGGTTGGGGGTTTTGAAACACAGCTCCAGTCCTGATGCTTGCTTATTTGACTTTGTTTTCTGTCCTGCTGCCTTGAAGGCAGAGCTCAGGTCAGGGTTGGGTTGCACGGACTCTTTGCCACACCAAGCAAGGTGAGGACAGGGCAGAGTCTCAGGCCTTACCTATCAGCGCAGCTTCTCTGATCTCCTACCAGACCAGAGTCAGCAATGACCATGGAGAGCAATGAAAAGCAGCATTTTTAGCTTGATTTTTTTTTGCTTTTCAACTCTTCCAGCCTCCGGCAACACACAGGCTGATTGCAGCAATCCTAACTCTGCCTCCAGTCAGCGCTGGCAAGTGAACGAGCTGGCCTGCATCTTACTGAAGGAATGTTTTCATTCACTCACTCCAGAATATCTGCCTGCAGGGCTTTTTAACTAGCCCGTTTCATCCCCGGGGCAAATTCACTTGGCGGTCGAGCCTGCCGCTGTCCCCCAACAGAGGTGAAGCTGTGAACATCCTTTGCAATAAGCTGTATTTTATGTATCGTCATACACTGTTGCTGAATCTCTGCTCTGTGACACAGGAACTTGGAGAATCCCTACAATGCAGAAGGAGGCCATTTGGCCCATCAAGTCTGCACCGATTCCCCAAAAGGGCATCTTATCCTGCCTGTAAAATCTGATGGCTCTCAGTAAACTCGGGACGCTG